>NC_138657.1:49508256-49817955 GCF_964273445.1 Streptopelia decaocto
CCATGATTCAACAAAGAATAAGAAGGAATAAATACATCTAAAACCTAATTCTGGTTCACTCATAATTTTCATGAAGTTAGAAAAAGTATATGTAAGTAAAAAAAAAAAAAAAGACAAAATTTATATAATGATATTGTAAAAGTCATGCTATTGAGAAATTTCATAAACTATTGTAAAAAAAAACAGACAAAAGTTGACTGTAGTTGCTATTAAGGCAACGAAGATGATTAAGGGAGTGGAGCACCTCCCTTATGAAGAAAGGCTGAGGGAGCTGGGTCTCTTTAGTTTGGAGAAGAGGAGACTAAGGGGGGACCTTATTAATGTTTATAAATATATAAAGGGTGAGTGCCATGAGGATGGAGCCAGACTCTTCTCAGTGGCAAACAATGATAGGACAAGGGGTAATGGGATCAAGCTGGAACACAAGAGGTTCCACTTAAATTTGAGAAGAAACTTCTTCTCAGTGAGGGTGACAGAGCACTGGAACAGGCTGCCCAGGGAAGTTGTGGAGTCTCCTTCTCTGGAGACATTCAAAACCCGCCTGGACATGTTCCTGTGCGACCTCACCTAGGTGTTCCTGCTCCAGCAGGGGGATTGGACTGGATGATCTTTTGAGGTCCCTTCCAATCCCAAACATACTGTGATACTGTGATTAAGGGTATTTTAAGTTTTACTGTGGTAAAAAAACCCTAATCATACCACTGGCATACACCTGGTTTTAATGAAGATAACAAAATTTGAAAGAAAAATTTTTAATTTTTTCAATAAGAATTAAAAATCTGCTGTGAAGATTTAAAAGTAATTTGGAGATTTTTATTAAATAAGAAGGATGTTAAGTATTGTCTACAAGCACAAAATCTGAATAAATGTCCTCTGAAAGAGATGATTGACAAAGCCTAGGATTAACTTCCTCTAATCCTGAAACACTGAAGAAATCCATGAAGTCTAGGTGAAGATTAATGCTATGCTACCATTCAAAAGGTGTAAGTTGACCAGGATAACTGCGAGCCAACTTTTATCCTAAATACTGGTGAATCTTTTATGTATTTGGCAAAGCTAAACAGTTGGTATACTTGGGTAGATGAAAAAGATTAAAGTTGAAAACTTTCTGATCTAGGTATATAAGAACAGAATTTAAAGGCACTGTTTTTCTAACTATTTATCATAATGACTTGGCAAAATAGATATAATATCTGCCAAAAAAGACACTGGATATAGAGAAGCTAGTTAAACAAACAGAAGGGAAGAAATTAACTACTTCTAGATACTGTGTCCAGTTTTGTGCCCCTAATATAGGAAACACATTAATGACTGAAGTGGTGGCCATGGATGTGGTCTGAGTTGGAGCACTCATCATATGAGGAGAGGCTCTATAAAAGATCAGCTTGATCTGAAAAATTGTCAACCCATAGGAGCTTTATGTTTTAAAAATACATTGGGTCTGACTGAGATGGAGTTAACTTTCCCAATAGTAGCAGCTATAGTGCTGTGCTTTGTATTTGTTGCAAGAATGGTGTTGATAACACACCAATGTTTTGGCAACTGCTGCACAGTGCTTGCACAGTATGAATTCTGCCTTTCCAACTCCCTGAAGGCCAGTAGGCTGGGGATGGGCAAGAGATTGGGAGGGGACATAGCCAGGACAGCTGACCCAATCTGACCAAAGAGATATTCCATACCACATGGTGTTGAACTCAGAAACAAAAGACAAGAGAAAATGGGAGAAGGGAGCATTTGTTGTTCAGGCAATTGTCTTCTGAAGCAATCACTACATGCATTGGAGTCCTGCTTCCCAGGAAGTAGCTGGGCATCACTGGTTGATGGGAACCAGAGAATAAATTTTGTTGCTTTACCTCCATGCACAGACTTTCCTTTTCTTCATTAAACTGCCCTTATCTCAACCCACATAATTTTCATCTTATTTTCTGCCTCCTGTTCTGCTGAGGAGGGGGAGTGACAGAGCAACTTGGGGGGCACCTGGTGGCCTGCCAGGGTAAACATACCACAGTCCTTTTTTGGCACCCAAAATGAGGCTTGAGATTATGGGAATTTTGAATCAGGTGTGGTATAGCTATAGCTATAATAGTTATTAATCAGCAGGTTTCTGTGCAGATCACAGATTTTATTGGCTGCACCATTCAGCTCTTTATTTTGCTGAGCCTAGAAACATGTTAATACAAACAATGTCTATGTGCTTTGCCATGGTGTTCATTCCCTTACTGTGCTGGGGTAACTATGTTTTGGAGAGGATGAGACAAAACACCTCTCTCTTCTCATCCATGATTGATGTCAGTGGTTTTGTTGTACAGGCTCCTGAGATCCTTGTTCATTTATGTCAGTTGTTTAATAGTACTAACATTATCAGGTTATTGTCAAGTTTATGGAATCTGATGTCATCCTGGTGTAAGAGGAGACAGTTCTGGGGAGAGGTGACACTGAAACATGCACTAAGGTGTCTGGTCCATGGATGGCAGAGTATGTGAAAGTATTTGTGCAAGCGCTTAGAGAAATTATCAGCTCCCATAGACTGGGATTTTCTACCTGAACAGGCAAGTAACCCTTGTGAATTTATGTGCCACCTGATAGAAGGGTGCCTCACCTACCCCAATAAAAAACAGTAAATTCTAGCACTGTTTTGAGGCTTGGCCTGTGCCTATTGAGGCACAGTTCGGTACTATCAGAGCACTGGGGTTAAGACAGGAACCCAGAGCACCTCTGAAGATGACACGATTGAGACAGGGATCTACACTACAACTGGGAACACAACATCTGAGACAGGGACCCAAACCTTAACTACAGTAATGACCCCAGGAATGAAAAAGAAGCAGTGGACATGGAGGTTGATGAGTCCTTATCATCAATTAGTAAGGGAGGTGGAGGATGAAGAGTCTGATCAGGAAGCCAGTCCTTCAGCAAAGGAATGAGGGAAAGAAGTGAGAGAAATGACACAAGAAGAGGAAACTACCTAGTCCCTAAACTTGAAAGAACTTCAAGAGATGCAGAAAGCTTGCAGCTGCCAGCCAGATGAGCAGATTGCAGTCCATTTTCTCCAATGCTGGGACACTGGGGCCAACTGTCAGAAATTAGAATGTAAGGAAGCCCAGCAGCTGGGATCCCTCCTAGGGACCAGGAAATTGACAGAGAAATTAGGAAAGAGGCAAAAATTCACAGTTTCTGGAAGCAGATCCTGTCAAGCATGAACGCAAGATATCCATTCAAGGAAGACCTTGTCAAGTACCAAGGGAAGACTACTGCTGTAAAAGGCATCCAGTACATGGGAGAGTTAGCAGTGCTGAAAGTCATCTACAGTGACCTAGATGACAAGGTCTCCAAAGATCCAGATGACAGTTTTTTAATATGAGCCATGTGGAGGAAGGTGGTCCAAAAAGCATCAGCTTCCAAACAGCTTGACTTCAATGTGCTTCAGGTACACCAGCTGTGGAGAGAGCATCTTCCTGGCTCTGAAATTTTGAAGAAAATCTCTCTCTCTCCTTGTACCCTTTGTACAGCACCTGGCTGTCCAGCGTGCCTCATGGAGCCCTGGCGAGAGGGAAAGGGAGACCTGAGCACATGCTGCATGGCAGTTTCTGATTCTTCCTGCATGACCAGGGGAAGGACATGAGGAACTGGGTTGGTAAGCCCACATTTAAGCTGAAAGCCCATGTACAAGATTGAGGGGGAAGACAGCTGTTTAGAAGGGGCCACCCAAGAAGGGTCTCAGTTTAATTGCTGTCGAGATATAAAAAAGACAATCAGTGATCCCTCCGATGCAGAAGAAGAATCACTGAGATCACCTCCCTTGACTCTGGTGAAGGCATCTCTTGCCAGGCAGTGCAATATTCTGAACAAGAATAGAGGGTCTCTGCCTTTGACCAGGAGGAGGAAAGGGATTAAGAGGTCTACTAAATTTTGTGGGTTTGATGGCCCAACATATCAGATCTACAGAAGTAAAAGGCTTTGTTAGACACCGGTGCACAGTACACCCTAATGCCACCAGGACATGAAACCGATCTGGAATTCCAAAGTGTCTTGATTAGAGGCTGCTGTGAGCTTAACAGGGGACAAGAGGCAAAAGCACCTATTGTGACCAGCTCAGAGACCCCGTGTATCCTTGGCACAGACTACTTCAGGAAAGGATACTAGAAGGACCCAAAAGTGTACCAATGGGTTTTTGGTGTAGCCACCATAAATATAGAGAAGATTAAACAGCTGGCTACCTTGCCAGGCCTCTTGGAAGATCGCTCCATTTTGGGCTTGCTGTGTGCTGAATAACAGCAGGTATGGATTGCTAACATGATGGCACACCAGTGACAATATTGTACCAACTAAGACTGGTTCACATCCATGACCTGATTCATCAATTGCAGAATTGAGAAATGATCAGCAAGTCTTGCTCATGCTTTAGTAGTCCCATACGGCCAGTGTAAAAGTATGATGAATGGTAGAGATTAACAGTGGACTATCGTGACCTGAACAAACCCAAGCCATGACTGAGTGCTGCCATACCAGACATGCCAGAGATATTTAAGGAAGCAGATTTCATTTCATAAATTAAACAAAAGGTGTGTGGTAGGTCATAGAATTACTTTTTAATCTCTTCCTCTTCCTTTGGGCTGGGATTTCCAAAAGTCTAACAGAATTAGGCTTCCAACTCAGATTGCCTTTTAATGGAATATGGTGACATTAATGACAAGCCTGTGGTATTTTTCTGTGTAGGAGCTGACTGTTGTCCAAAGTGGGACACTCTTACATTATTTATTCAAACTGATTTGAAGACCTACCCTTAAATTACTAAGTTCCTAGCACCCTTCAAATGCAGCAAAGAAAATATGATGTTTTATGGTGTGGTTGTTTCTTTCTAAATAGAAGGGTCACAACAGCTGAATTAAAAAAACACCTGCATTAATCAGTTTATAAATCTTCTGCTGTCATCTGGCTTCAAATATCTCATAAACTTCAGGCTTTTGGCAGGATCTGAATAGCTGCTATTCATTTATCCAAAAATCATACTCTTTTTTAAAAACTTATTTCTGTGCCACAATGTAAACAAAGACTACAATGACGTTGATAGATGTTGTGCTGGTTTTGTCTGGGATAGAATGTGTTTTCTTCACAGTAGTTGGTATGGGGCCGTTTTGAGTTTGTACTGGAAACAGTGTTGATAATACTAGGGTGTTTTAGTTATTGCTGAGAAGTGCTTACACATGGTCAGGGCCTTTTCTGCTCCTCATAACTCTCCACCAGCAAGCAGGTTTGAGGTGTACAAGAAACTGCGAGGGGACAGAGATGGGACAGCTGACTCCAACTGACCAAAGGGATATTCCATATGATATGACATTGTGCTAAGCAATAAAGAGCTAAGGGAAGAAGGAAGGGGGTGACATTAGGAGCGATGGTGTTTCTCTTCCCAAGTAACTGTTACCTGTGATGATGCCCGGCTGTCCTAGAGATGGCTGAACACCTGTCCTCCATGAGAAGTAGTGAATGAATTCTTTGTTTTGCTTTGCTTTCCCACATGGCTTTTGCTTTACCTATTAAACTATCTTTATCTCAGCCCATGAGTTTTCTCACTTTTACCCTTCAGATTCTCTCCCCCATCCCACTGAGGGAGAGTGAGTGAGTGATTGTGTGAGACTTAGTTGCCAGCCAGGGTTAAACCATGACAGATGTACCTGCAGAAAAAGCACAGTGGCATGTGAAGAAGCAATCACATGAATCTGGGCAAGGTGGTCATGCTGCTTTCATAGCCTGAGATAACACAATTATTTTTTTTTTCACAGTGCTTCTTCACAAACTAGACATAGCCATAATGAATAATCCAATAGTGTGGGTTGCAGTTATGTCTGTTTCTTCCTTTGTTTTCAATAATGTTAGTTTTTATAAATTTGTTAACACTGATTATACAAACTCATCTATGGCAGATGCAAGAATGGAAGTGAGGGAGCAATTCTTTGTGTGTAAAAAATGCATCAGGTGAAGTTATGCAGTTTAAATAAAAATTGGACATACAAGTACAGACTAAAAATACATATGTGTAAAAGTGAATATCTTTTTATGTTACTTTTCCTACAGATACATTTTGCTTTTTTCTAGAAGGAGATACATGAAACAATTTTATTTTAAGTCTGGTAGGAAATGAATGAGATTTATTTCAAAATATGCTATTTTAAGATTCCAGAATTCAGTTGTGTTGAAGAACCCAAGAGAGCATCCATTAGCCATTCTTACTGGGTAAACAGAAACCTGTGATTCCTTTTGTTGTACCTAACTGGAATGTTGAACAAATGAGTACCTGGCCACCCTCTCAGGAGTTTCTTCTTTATTGGAACATGAAGCTATTCCAGAGGTATTTGTGGAATACAGAAGGAAAAAATTACAAAATGCCAAGGTATACTAAGAATCAACAGAAAATATTCTATTTTCTTGTTGTCAGTCACCTAGTCAAGCACCTATTTTGCATTCAGAAAATCCACAACAAAAAAAGTGACTAGTCAATGTATCTGCCTACCAAGTGTTTCTCATGATTGCAGGGGTAGAATTAAGCTGAAGTTGAAGAGATACTACATTGGATTGTTGATTCAACTTTTTTTTTTTTTTTTTTTTCACTCCAAATGTAGAATCAACCCATATGCTTACAAATGTAATAATTAGTCAGAATCTGTCATTATTATATGAATAAAAAAATAATTTTTGACATGTTACAGCTTTGGAAAGGATGAAATAGTGATGTAGGCATTATTTCTCTTGAAGGAGTGTTTTAAGACTTCTTTCATAAGCATTTATTTAGGAGTTTCTTTTTCATGTATTTGCAAGTGGATTTCTTTGCAGTCCTAGAGACTTTGGTACATGGAAGGTGATGGATTTTCAAGGTAACTGCTTCCTGGAAAAGCAATTAATATATTACTGAGGCTGAGGGCTAAGCAGCCAGCTCAGCATGTTAGCTAGGGCTTGGTGAGACTTGGAATTACATTTAGTGGGTTTACTTGGAGATGAAGAATATTTTGGATAACTGATGGAGCAAAGAAGGGCCTTGAGACCCAGCCCAAAGTTCTAACTACACAGAATTCCATTCACAAATTGCCACCAGTCTAATGCCACATTTGCATTTTTAATAAGAAAATAGGTAATTTATGTCATGTTCATTAACTTTGAAAGAAGTAAAGAAATCCTACCTCAATCATTTTGTCTCTGGCATTCAAGCTCATGAGCTTTGCAACTGCATCATTTGAAATTATGACGCAGAGAGATAATATCAATCTTAGCTTCTTGAAATGAGGGTGAGGCAGTTCTGCCTGTGAATGGATTTAATTCAATGAGTATGCTTTCCCTTTGAGAATTCTCTTTTTACTTAAACATTCTGCTCCTACAAACTGCTATGTCCCTGATAAGGAATAAGTATGCAATTTACAGTATCACAGTATCACAGTATGTTTGGGATTGGAAGAGACCTCAAAAGATCATCTAGTCCAATCCCCCTGCTGGAGCATGAATGCCTAGGTGAAGTCGCACAGGAACATATCCAGGCGGGTTTGGAATGTCCCCAGAGAAGGAGACTCCACAACGCCCCTGGGCAGCCTGTTCCAGTGCTCTGTCACCCTCACTGAGAAGAAGCTTTTTCTCAAATTTAAGTGGAACCTCTTGTGTTCCAGCTTGATCCCATTACCCCTTGTCCTATCATTGTTTGCCACCGAGAAGAGCCTGGCTCCATCCTCGTGGCACTCACCCTTTATATATTTATAAACATTAATAAGGTCCCCCCTTAGTCTCCTCTTCTCCAAGCTAAAGAGACCCATCTCCCTCAGCCTTTCTTCATAAGGGAGGTGCTCCACTCCCTTCATCATCTTTATGGCTCTGTGCTGGACTCTCTCCAGCAGTTCCCTGTCCTTCTTGAACTGAGGGGCCCAGAACTGGACACAATATTCCAGATGTGGTCTCGCCAGGGCGGAGTAGAGGGGAAGGAGGACCTTTCTCGATCTACTAACCACCCCCCTTCTAATACACCCCAGGATGCCATTGGCCTTCCTGGCCACAAGGGCACAGAGCTGGCTCATGGTCATCCTGTTGTCCACCAGGACCCCCAGGTCCTTTTCCCCTACACTGCTCTTTAATATGTAATTTCCCAACCTATACTGGAAGCTGGGGTTGTTCCTGCCCAGATGCAGGACTCTACACTTTCCCTTGTTAAATTTCATCAGGTTATTCCCCGCCCAACTCTCCAGCCTGTCCAGGTCCCGCTGGATGGCAGGACAGCCTTCTGGCATGTCAGCCACTCCTCCCAGCTTAGTGTCATCAGCAAACTTGCTGATAGTACACTCTATTCCCTCGTCTAAATCGTTAATGAATATATTGAATAATATTGGCCCCAGTACTGACCCCTGAGGCACTCTACTAGATACTGGCCTCCAACTAGACTCTGCACCATTGACTACCACTCTCTGGCTTCTCTCCTTAAGTCAGTTTGCAACCCACCTCACTACTCTATTGTCTAGACCACACCTCCTCAACTTAGCTGTGAGGATGCTGTGGGAGACTTTGTCAAAGGCTTTACTGAAGTCAAGGTAGACCACATCCACCACTCTGCCATCATCCATCCACCTTGTTACATTCTCATAAAAGGCTATGAGGTTGGTCAAGCATGACTTACCCTTGGTAAAGCCATGCTGACTGCCCCTAATAACCCTCTTATCCTTGATATGCCTTGAGATGGCATCAAGGACAAGCTGTTCCATTACTTTCCCAGGAACAGAGGTGAGGCTGACCGGTTTATAATTACCCGGGTCCTCCTTCTTGCCCTTTTTGAAGACTAGAGTGACATCTGCTTTCCTCCAATCCTCGGGCACCTCTCCCATTTCCTAAGACTTGGCAAAGATGCTGAAGCGCGGTCCAGCAATGACTTCAGCCAGCTCCCTCAGCACCCGTGGGTGCATCCCATCTGGACCCATGGATTTATGGATGTCCAGACTACTTAATTGCTCCCTAACCCAGTCCTCATAGACTAAAGCAAACTCCTCCATTGACCTGGCTTCATCCGGGGCCTCAGGGGTACAGGGCTCCCCAGGACAGCCTCCAGCAGAGCAGACAGAGACAAAGAAGGCATTCAGTAATTTTGCCTTCTCTGTATCTTCTGCCACCAGGGCACCCACCCCATTCATCAGTGGGCCTACATTGCCTCTGGTATTAGTTTAATCTGCTATGTATTTGAAAAAGTTCTTTTTGCTGTCCTTGACCCCTCTCGCCAGCTGTAATTCTAAGGAGGCCTTGGCTATCCTAGCTGCCTTCCTACATCCTCTAACAGCAGCCTTATATTCCTCCCAAGTGACCTGTAAACTCTCCTCTTCTGCTTGAGCATACCCAAGAGATCCCTATTCAACCACACAGGCCTCCTGGCTCCCTTCCTTGACTTCCTACACGTGGGGATGCTCTGATCCCGAGCGTGGAAGAAGCAATCTCTGAATGCAATCCAGCTATCTTGGGCCCCTTTTCCTTCAAGCAGTCTTGCCCATGGGATTTCCCCCAGCAATTGCTTGAAAAGGCCAAAGTTAGCTCTGCTAAAGTCCAGGGTTGCAATTCTACTTGCTATTCTGTTCCTGCCACACAAGATGCTGAACTCCACCATCTCGTGGTCACTGCAACCCAGGCAGCCCTCAACCTTTACTGCTTCGACCAGACCCTCCTTGTTAGTGAGGATGAGATCCAGCAGAGCACCTCTCCTAGTCGGCTCCTTCACCGTCTGCATGAGGAAGTTATCATCAATGCTCTGGAGGAACCTCCTGGACTGTGGCTGGCTGGCTGAATGGTCCTTCCAGCAAACATCAGGGAAGTTAAAATCACCCACAACAACCAGGGCCTGTGACTGTGCAAGCAATAACTAATAAAAAGCCCTTACCAGACATGAAATTTGAGAGTATAATGAATTAATGCATCTGGAAATTACTGGATAAACCAGTTTAGAAGTTTTTGTAGAACAAAATAAATGAATAGTATGCCATGGAATGCTGGATAATCTCTCCAGACATGTACAAATGTCTTATTCCTGGTCATAGCCAAGTATGATTCATGGTAAAAGCCTTTATCAGAATTTCCAGGTTGAAGTTAAGTAATTTATCCTCTAATAAACAAAAAACATACAATGTGAAAAGTAGTAAGAAATAATTCAAAGTGCTCAAAAAGAACTTTGGTTCATATTACATTCTTATTATTTATGGTTATATTTTGTTCCATTCAGATGATTTATAGAAATGCCCACTTTGGAGGAGGAAGATATACACAGTCTGAAATCATATTAAGGTATCTTCTTAAGAGCTAGACCACAAAATAGAATGCAAATTGGAATTTTTTTTGATCTTTTACATACATTGTTTCCATGTTTCAGGATGTCAGTAACTCGTATGAAGAAGAGTTGGTAAGGTGCCTGTCTCTTCTATGGATTCTTTCTTTTATGTCAGTGTAAAATGTTGCTCGTTGACTATAACTTTTTAGGGTGGACAATAAGGTAAATAATTCTTTTTTACCAGGCTTTCATACAGTTTTAATCAATGAGAAAGGGGAACTTCAAAGTGAAGAAAGAATGCATAATGAGAAAGAAAAAAGAAAGTAAAATGTCCTGTTATAAATTAACTGCATCTTCCACAATTTCAATTAAAAAGTTTAGATGTCTGAAGTGGTAACATGATGAATGTCTAAAATAAAATTTATCTGATCTGAAATTAATTATTTAGTAATTAGAATCCTTGAGAAACAGATGCCCAGACAGAAGCTTCACTTACTGAGAAGGTTTAATCTTCTGTTGTTATTTACTGAGGTTATACATCTTAGTTTGGGTGATAATAATGATATTAAATATTAGCAAGTTTTGGTTGCTTGTGTTTCTTGTGTTTGCTCTCACATTTTTAATGTCTTCTCATTTCTCATTGGAACAACCACAGTGTTTTGGTTTGTTTGCTTGGTTGG
Organism: Streptopelia decaocto; assembly: GCF_964273445.1. NCBI lineage: Eukaryota > Metazoa > Chordata > Aves > Columbiformes > Columbidae > Streptopelia > Streptopelia decaocto. The sequence goes on from NC_138657.1 coordinate 49,519,207, forward strand.
TTGGGGTTTTTTTTGTTTTGTTTTGTTTTTGTTTGTTGTTGTGTTGTTGTTGTTGTTGTTGTTTTCCAAAGTGCAAATAAATTGACTGGCATATTTTATGCAATGGAGAACACTTAAACTGGATTTTTTTATTACTGTTTCTGAAAATAGTTAGAAATGCCAGTAGTATTAGGTTTTTTATATATTGTCTTCTAAGGCTGGTTTCCAAGTTGAAGTGCAGGGCATGGTAAACTACTCTCTAGCTGTAATAACACAACCTAAAAAGGCAATTTTTATACATTGTGTAGCTTTTCTATAGAAGTCTCATATTGTGTCACAGTGCTTGGAACATTCATAAGGACTAATCTGTAAATAGTTCTCTGTGTAAAATGTGGGTGGAAGTTAAAAAACCCACAAGTAGATACATTTAGTGATATTAATGAGGAAAGATGATCTAAATGGAAAATGAAACAGTACTTTGAAAGACATGAGCACATGAGATCTAGCAATTTTGAATTACTCAATGTACTTAATATTTAAGTATTAGAATTTACATTATACATTGCCTTAGATTACACACACATGTATATTTTGTCTTGAGTAGTGAGATACATCTGTCTTTAAAACAGACATGGGAAGGACCAGGTTGACCAGACTGCCTAGGCAAAAAACCTCTTCTTCAGTCTCTCTTATGCTTACTGAAAGGATTCGTTGTTTTGAAGTCCCCTAGCTCAGCAGCTGAAGACATTATTCATATCTTCTAGATGACTGAAGAAGAGCAGACTGCCTAGCAGACAAAATAAGGAAATTTTAAAAGTTTTACTGTACAAGAAGAAATACCTTTCTACTCTTGTACAAGAACTTTAAGGCTTTCAGGAGATGTTAATTTTAACATTTAATAATAAAAAACCACAAAACCCCCAAACAAACATAACAGGAACAACAACTTTTAAGATTCAGCTAGGCAGGGTGGTAGGCCATCTTCTGTAGACCATGCTTTTGCCAAGAAAGGTTGGATTAGATGATCCTTGTGCTCCCCTCCAATCTGATATTCTATGATTCTGTGAACTGAAGGGTTTTTAACAGGTTTGAAACCTGTGATTATATAATGCTTTTGAATCTGTAATGTGGCATTAGAGTTGAATCTCGAAGCTGAGAAAGGAACATTTCAAGAATTCTGGATTGAGAGTTCACAAGGGCATGGTATGTAGCTCTGAAACAGAAATTGACCATACTGAAAATGGTACAAGAAAAAGAAGACCATAATGAGACAAGCTGATTTACCCAACCGTAAACCCAGACAAATCTGATATGTATGAAAATTAAAGTAGAAATTGAGAATTTGTAGAGAAATATGCTTAATTGTTTTAAAGATGTGTTATAAAATACTTCACTGTCATAGATGAAAACACAAACAAAACCCAAGTCTGCTGTGTTGCAAAAATCAAAATCAAAGACTGGTAATCAAAGGATACCTGACTTCAAGATTACAGGCAGCCTGGAGGAACTTGCTCAAATGTAGACATCTGTACTGTAAACAAAGCTTACAGACAGGCAAATGAATCAAATAGACGAATGTTCAGATAGACAAATTAATCCAACAGCTAGTCACTGAAATATCACATTGAATATTATACCTCATTTACTACTCATAAGTGGGATTCTGGTGCAAAGATGAATGAGATACCTGAAAACAGAAGCCAGTATTTACAGAGAAAAAGCTAATCCTCTTGAATATCCCCAGGCAGAAAACAGAGCCTTCTACTGGGCAATAGTGAACTCCAATTCTGCTAGTTAGATGTAATTCTAAAGGATATCTTGAAAAAACATATAATGATAATAAAAATGTCTCAGAAATTAGAATATCTGTTCCGAGGCTGAAAACAAGCCAGATGTAAGTACTGGTTTTTACTAAGGAAAGTTGTGCTAGGGCCGGAGCCATACAAATGGAAAGAAAATATATAGACCAAAAACCTCAACACAAAACTAAATTAAATTGTAGAAATAGCAAAGGAAAATCAAAAGTAGTAATAATAGATGGTAACGAAGGTGACCCAAATATTAAATACCATGACCATGGCATATTCATTAATGTGTTAATGCATTGACAATGCTGCTGTTGATATTACATTAAGGCGGTCAGAAGATGTATGCATAAATGGCTTATGAAGATGTTCATATTTGATTTAGAAGATATTAACATCGACTAGTGCAAATAATTTGACATACATCCCTTCTGTCATAAATATTTTTACCAGTATTTCCTTAAGTTTTTTCTCTTGAAAACAAACCCCAGATTCTACGTTCTGTCCCAGAATCTTTCTTTATAAACACCTAAGACACAATCTAGTATCTATGTCACAGAATACTCCACCATTTCACATAACAAGTTAAAATTTATAAGAATATTTACCTGAAAAAGCATCCTAGAGAGAAGGATTCTTCCACAACTACAGCATTTACCATTTGTGCTGAAAATCATTAAAGGAGCATGACTAAAATATTTATGATTAAGAAAATGGCAGTACTGGGTAAACTGGGAGGATTAGGAGTCATTTTGATCTCAAGCTGCTGTGCTTGGGAAACCATTTGTACTTTTATATATTTTTTCCAACCAGTACATACACTTAACTCAGGTTAATCCATCCTTTGAGTGAAATTTATTCTCTGAAATTAAAAAAAAAGAGAAAAAAAAAAAAGGAAAAACTTTCTTTTTTTTTTTTATGATTCTTGCAAAGCTTTAATATAATGTATATAGTAGGAGAGCTTTTTGGTTCTAAATGTGGGGTTTTTTGGTCGGTTGGTTGGGCTTTTGGCTTGGGGTTTGTTTTTGTTTGGTTGTTATTTTTTTTCTAGTATATTTGTTTATATTTTAAAGTCCACTGATTATCTGAGATAAAAAGCATTTTTAGCTAGCAGAAACTTATTATTCAAAGATAGCATTTTTTTTTTTTTTTTGACTGAGCTGTGTTTTCATAGTATACTGCTTGTGTGAAGCAAACTACCACTTTTTGTACGCCAAAGCAATCTCTGGTTTTCTAACCCCATATGCACTCATTTTTTTCAATACAGGTAAATTAAGGACAAGTAGTCTTCTAATTCCAACAAAGTGCAAAATGTCATGATATTGTGACAGTGATTGGAGTTAGTGATATCTGACTTGCTACCTATTCATCTAATCATCCATTTCTCATTGTATACTTCATCTTTATCTCCAGAAAATGACTGAAGACTTGGGGTTTTCTTTGGTAAAACATGGCGGGGGTGGGGTGGGGGGGGGGAAATTCTGCAAACTAAATGTTTGCAAATAATATTTTAAGTAATATTTCTTTAAATATATTAAGGAATAAGGCTTATTCTGTCAGTTTTTGTCAGTGCATAAAATATGTCAGTGCATGTACACTATGTTTTGGGTATTTTACTTTGAGGTCTGATGCTTGTATTCATGATGTGGTTCTTTACCTACTAGAATCACTGTGTGCACATGAATATCCTTTGTATGTGTTGTCACTTGTTATTCTCTTCAGAACATGTGTAATAATCAAATTCTATGTGATAAATCTTGGAAGCAGAAATCATTGTTGGATATGGGTGTTTGGTTATTAACTTAATGCAACCTCTCACAAATTTACTTGGTTTGAGTATGCAAGTTCACATGTTCAGCCTACTATTACTGCTATTAGACTTCATCCTCCACATTTTTTTCTAGCAAAATTATAATTCTGAATATATTTTGCCTGTAGGGCATGATATTTTAATGTACACTTTCTTTTTAGCTCTATTTCATTATTTTTCTCATTATTGCCGTAGTCTTATTTTAAAATGTCAGATTTTGTCAATAGAAGAAAGTATATTATAGTAATTGTAAACGTCATTACAGTACATGAAGAAATTGGGAACCTAGTCAACTCTTTTTCTTTCCGTTTTTATAGAAGGAGGTGAAAAGAGGTCAAACTAAATGCTTGGGTGCAGTACTTGGCAACAACAAGGTGAAAGAATGTAGGTTGGCCTTAGCTTTTGTGGTGGTAATGTAACAGACATGTAAGAAAATTAAGAGTAACTGATGTCCACAAAATGCTCTACAAATGGCTTTTCTAACTAGAGGACTCATCAGCTTTGTGGACTCACTTCCTGTATAGCTCTTTCTACATAGTCAGGTTAATGTCCCCGTCCAGGCTCCCTTTTCATCTAGACCATCCTATGTAGATGTTCTTTAATGACTCAAATGATTTTGATACAGCTTATTTGAATGACCTGGGAGAATAATTGGGGCTGAACTGAAAATTTGAGATTGAGGAGAAGATTCTTTCAGTCCAAGCTCTCATGAATCAGTCTCCATTTCTCTTGCAGAAAAAAAAAAAAAAAAAGGACTCCTTGATGTAACTGAGATTTTCAATTATACTGAATGAAATACTTTGTTTCTAGTTAGAACATTCTACAAATGCAACAGCGGGAAAATGAAATAAGAAGGAAAGGGGAATAACAGACCAGGCTTAGGCATTAGTCAGAACAATGTTCAAGGAGCTACTTTGCCTATGGATTAACGCAGCTACTCAGCGTACAGGAGACCTGTCTTTATTCCATAACAGCGTCCACTCAAAAAAGGGCAATAATCATCAGACTGGGTGGCATTTTGGAATGAATTACTCAGTTTATTTTGTTAACATTGTTCTATTCTGGATGCTCTTCCAACTTTACATAGTACTTAAATATTAATAGGCCCAGAGACTTGCATGCAAGTGTCTCACCCCTCAGATGACGTGCTCTGAAAAGACAGAGCCTTTCTTGTTTTGGTTTCATTTTTCTTTTTTTTTTTTTTTTTTTTTTTGTTCATTTTGTTTTTCGTCATATTTATACATCAAATTCAATGTCTAAAAAAGAATAAGCAGAATTGACAGGAGGTAACAAGCTGTAGGCTGCCTTCTCAGTGTCACTGAAGCATGCTAATCTCAATGAACAATCTGTGTCAAAATGCCAACACCTCCCAAGAGATTTTGGCATAACAGAGTTGATTCTATAAGGTGCTGAACAGACTTCAGAAGGTCACATTATTTGAGAGACGATTAATAGGAAGCCCAAGATCATGGATACTGTCAAAAGTAGTATACATAATAAAGACAGGATGCCACATAAGCAGAATGTTATTCCATTTTCATCTTTTTTTTATTATTATTTTTTTTTTTTTCCCCAGTGTTTTACAGCTTCTAGTGACCAGTATTAAATTCTAATTTATTTTAAGTCAGTATCTCCCTCTTATCCTTCTAGGACAAAGAAACTTCTTCTACCTTGGTGAGACAGAGAAGGCTGCAGGTATAATGGTACTGCCACCAGGCATTATGCTCCATATTAACTTCAATCACTTTTGAAATCACTGGAACTTCCCTGTTGGTTCCTGATCCTGATAATTTCTTCTGTCTTCCCTTCCAAAAGGGTAGGTACAGAAAAGCTGTTATGGCTGTGTGGTTTAACTTTCTTCTGCTCTGTGTAGGAATGTCTAGGCTGCATTCGGTACCAGCATAATTGTTTCTTCTCTTCACTTGCAGAGTCTCGACTCCCGGTGAATCCTTCAATGAGGTAGTAAGGGGCGAATAGTACCAGGGTAGTTAGACATTCACCAGGGCCCAAATACCAGCTTTCTCTCTTATTTTCTTTAATTTTATCTGTATGCAGTTATTGTATATTAGTAAGAAACATTCTCAAGTCTGCCAATAGATGGGGCTACAGATTCTACATTTTTAATGGTATTTTCAGCTTTGCTTTTATGTTGTTCCCCAAGGTCGATAAAAATGCTGATTATATACCCTCAAGTTCAATCAGATGTATTTCCTCCTACTAGTGAGTATTAGTTCAAGGACTTCAGTTTTCTGGATTTTTTTTTATAATGAGACATTCTAACAGTATATTAAAATCTATTTTTACATTTAATGTCCTTTACTAGATTTGCACCTTAGACTAAAACTGGTTGCTGAAATCACCCACAATAATATTTTACTTGCTAGGAACTTTATGCATCCCAGACTCTTCTTTTTTTTTTTTTTGGTCAATTTGTAAATATAGCCCATCACACATTTGATACAGAAGGAAAAATCTTTTTCCTATCTGCTACTTCAGTATTTATGATAAATTTGTTTTCATTTGCTAAGGATCCTAAGCTTTTGTGGCTTTATCCAGTCAGCACAGAAGTCCACATTATTTTCTCTATTATTGAATTCGTGGAGCTCATGGTCCTTTTTTGTGTCTCCAACATGAAGATGTAACAGCATGTTAATTATAACTAACTAAATTGTCAATTGTAAAGCAAATTTTTATGTCTTACGATTATCTTACAAATAGGAAAACACATTTATTTAAAAAAAGTCATTAACCTTCAGTCATCTACCTTCAGTGGTAGATAATTGGAAATGGTGTTCCTCTCTTAAAATGAAAGAATGGAAAAACATGGGCCTCTTGGAGAGAGTCCAGAAGAGGTCACCAAGATGATTAGAGGGCTGGGACACCTCTTCTGTGAGGACAGGCTAAGACAGCTGGAGTTGTTCAGCTTGGAGAAGAGAATGTTCCAGGGAGACCTTATTGCAGCCCTTCAGTACTTAAAAGGGGTCTATAAGAAAGGTGGGGACAGACATTTAGCAGGGCTTCTTACAATAGGACAAGGTGTAATGGTTTTAAACTAAAGGAGGGGAGATTCAGCCTGGACATGAGGAAGAAATTTTTTACAATGAGGGTAGTCAAATACTGGCACAGGTTGCCCAGAGAGGCGGTAGATGCCCCATCCCTGGAGACATTCAAGGCCAAGCTGGACAGGGCTCTGAGCAACCCGATTTGTGGAAGATGGCCCTGCTCTTTGCAAGGGGGCTGAACTAGACTGGGACCTTTGAAGGTCCCTTCTGACCCAAACTATTATATGATTTCTATGATTCTATGAATTAAGAAGTTTTTGTTTATTTATCTAAGATTTTTTTTTTAATATTAAAATATTTCTCACAGAAGTTTCTGAAACTGAAATTTTCAACCTTAAAATTTTGTATGCCAGAGAGCTCTCTGAGTTAATATAAATAAAACAATGCTATGCAATTTCCATAACAGAAGTTGCAGAATATAAGTAATATAAGTCTTGAGTCTATAATTTCGGTTTCATTCTTCTATCTAATTGTTAGTTTTCCTGGAAATAGTTAGAACACAGTATCTTTGATTTTACAGCTTTCTAAAACAGGGTTGAAATTGCATGATGGATTTGAAAATAATTTGTAGGAATCAGAGAGACATGGAGTTAGACACCTGCAGATACACACGGTCCATATATGCACCTACTTCTTAAAAAAGCTGTTAAAACTGAATAAAAAACCCTCAAATATGTATTAAACGGATCTTACCCAATCAAGTAACAGAAGAATATATGTCAAGTTTTTTAATCACATATTATTTGCTCAAAAAAAAAAAAAAATAAATTCTTCCCCCAAAATTCAGAATTCTCAAATAGTTACTTCACCCATTGATGAAGGAAGCTTTTAGGAAGAATGTATAGGTATCCAGATTTCCATATTATTTATTTCTGGGAGGAAAAGGGGAAAACTTGGGCAACTCAAAAATGATACCAGGTTATGTAAAAAATGTAAAGAGTGAAGTTGAAGTCATGTACTGAACATGCAATAGCTACCATCCTCACTGTATAAACAGCACTTTTTTTTTTTTTTTTTTTAAAGAACATGATGTCTGCAGCTGCTTCTCCAAATTTAAAAAGACACAGGAAAAGGAAAAGTTGAAGTCTGTGTTCAAATTTCTTACTTCATCTAACTTTCCAAAACATTTAACATCACAGCAAAATTATCTTTGGCCTTGCAGTAGCAGTAGCTGTTATTTTCAGATATGAGTGCTGCTAGTTCATTATTCTTACCACAGGAATGTTGAACAGCCAATGGGCAGTTTGCCTGAAGCTATGGAGGACCAGTATATCAGCTCCACCTCATCCCTGCTGTAAAGATAATACTGTGATCTGGCTATGAGGAAAACTGTATTTCTAGGCTTTCCTTATTGAGCGAATTAGAACATATCTTGTTCCAGACAAATACTACCAACTGTTAAAAAAGAAATATCACACAGGCTGTTTTATTCACTATGAGACAAGTACATCTGAGTGTTTTCTGACTATCAGAAAAATAAGCAAGATCTAATTTACTCTGTCTGCAGAATGTAAGGTGACTTGGAGAACAAATTTACTAAAAGCATCATTTTTATCCCTAGAAAATTAGAAACTGTCTGAGTTCCTTGAAAGATGGAAGCCTGGTAATTGTAGTATACTTGCTGCTTTCTTTCTAGAACTTTAAAAACTTGACAGAGCGATTTTGAGACAAAAATACTACAAATAAAGAAATACAGTTCTTTTTCAAAACTATAAGATGGACTAATGGGATCATCTTAACACGAGTTTACTTCCACAAAATATACGATGTTGAAAGCAGTCTTAACTAAGTAAAACTACAATTGCCTGCTTTAACTACCTGAAAAGAGCTTTCTAGTGAGGTGGGTGCAGTCTCTTCTCCGAAGTAGCAAGTGATAGGACAACAAGAAATGGCCTCAACCTGCACCAGAGGTTTAGATTGGGTGTTAGGAAAAGCTTAATCATGGAAAGGGTTGTCAGGTGTTGGAACAGGCAGCCCAGGGAAGTGGTTGAATCCCCATGCCTGAAGGTGCTTAAAAGATGTGTAGATGAGGTTTTTAGGGACATGGTTTAGTGGTCACTTGGCAGTGTGAGGTTTACAGTTGGACTAAATGATCTTAAGGAACTTTTCCTACCTAAATGATTCTGTGATTCTAAAAAGCAAAGGCTGACTGAACCAATGAGATCAGATTCTGGAAAGACAGGAATATCATCCAGATTATTTTCTGTAACCTCATTCCAGTACAAGAACTAGAAAATGTGGCAAGATGCTTCTTCATTTTAATATATAAAGTGTGGTCTCTGAATATTTAAGAAATATAGGAGTATATCTGAAATTAAAGGCAGTGTTCAAGATCTAGGAGTAACTTTCTTAACATTAATAACTTTAAAATAAGTCACTTTAAACTGTTTCCATGATAAAACTTGTATTTGTGTCACTAAATATTTTTAGTTTCTGATGTGGAAGGCACTCAGGAAGCACAAGTTTTGCTTATTCTATTAAAATGCCTAAAAAAGTAAGCCTTCAATTTCGCAGTTACATTGAAGTGATACGCTGTGAAGTGCAGCGCTGCCTGCAGTGCTTTCACATGGATGGCAATAGTAAGAAACAATATGGATGGTAATTATTTGTGTATATAGAGTTTTAGAGAACTATATTAAACCTTGAATATATATATATATATATACATATATATAATATATACACAGGGTGTATAAAAATATGTATAGAGCTGAACAATGGAATAGTTTATTTCCACTTGAAGGTATGGTTAATCCATCTTTCTAAAAATAAATGTTGTTAATTCTGCAAAAGTACAATTTATATATTCTTATCAACGTTTTATAGCATAAAGCCTAGCATAACATAATGGATGTAATCTTTTACTTATTTCACAAGAGCAGTAAAATCAAAGAGTTCTATCACTTCTGTTCTAAAAATAAAGGTACTTTCCTGCTGAAATGCAATAGAATAAATTTTAAGAAAAGCTTTAGTCTCCATTTTTCAGGAAACTCCATTAGAGAAAAATGCTTAAAAAAAATAATTCAAAGTTTCCTTTAGAAGATTCATAAGAAATAATAAAATCATGCATTTCTAAAAAGAAAAAGTAACTATGAGGCAGATAAGTTGGGATTCCCAGGTTACGAGGTGAGACTGACTGAAAGATTCACAACCTTGCAACCTTTTGGTCAAGTCATACTTCTTGGAGAACCTGGGAAAAAAAAAGTAGGAAATTTTGTGTCCCTTGCCTTCTGGAAGTGTGCACCATCAGTTTACTTGCAAGGTTTCAGGGTCTTGAAAGGCTGGGAGAGTTGACTTTGGTTGCAGTCTCACATGTGTCTCACAGGGAGCCTTGAAAGTTGCTACCTTAACTCTTAGCAGTTCATAAATTCATGACTGTAAGTACTCGTCTTCTGAGCAGATAAGGAGGTGGGAAATGAATTTTCACTGATACTTTCATTATTGTATTCTATTGCATTATTTTTATTCATATCAAGGTCAGGAAATCTCAGTGCTTTTGGACTACTGATTCCGGATTTTTTTTCTGTTTTTCTTTATCATTAAGTGATGAGAGAGCTTTAATATTATTAGCATTTCAGAATAGAAATGCTATTTACCAGAAATGTGATGATGACGAATATCATATCCCAGCTGGATATTCGCAGAATCATGGAATCACAGAATCGCAGAATGTTGGGGTTGGAAGGGACCTCTGGAAATCATCCAGTCCAACACAGCTGCCAAAGCAGGTTCACCTAGACCAGGTTGCACAGGAATGCATCCAGAGAAGGAGACTCCACAACTTCTCCGGGCAGCCTGTTCCAGTGCTCTGTCACCCTCAAAGAGATTTCTCCCCATACCCTGATGGAACCTCCTATGCTTCAGTCTGTGACTGTTGCTCCTCATCCTACCACTGGGCACCACTGAAAAGTGTCTGGTCCCATCCTCTTGCCGCCCACTCTCGAGATATTTATAAGCATTGATAAGATCCCCTCTCAGCCTTCTCCAGGCTGAACAGACCCAACTTTCTCAGTTTTCCTTCATAAAAAAGATGCTCCAGACCCCTAATCATTTTTGTAGCCCTTTGCTGGACTCCCTCCAATAATTCCTTGTCCTCCTTAAACTGGGGAGCCCAGAACTGGACACAGTAGTCCAGATGCAGTCTCACCAGGGCAGAGTAGAGGGGGAGGAGAACCTCCCTCAGCCTGTTGGTCACACTTTTCCTAAGGTACACCAGGATACTGTTGGCCTTCTTGGCCACAAGGGCACATTGTGGACTCATGGTCAACCTGTTATCAACCAGAACTCCCAGGTCCTTCTCTGCAATGTTGCTTTCCAGCAGGCCCACCCCTAACTTGTACTAGTGCCTGGATTTATTCCTACCTCAGGTGCAGGACCCTACATTTGCCCTTGTTGAATTTCATCAGGTTCTTCTCTGCCCAGTCCTCCAGCCTGCGCAGATCTCACTAAATGGCAGCATAGCCTTCTGGTCTATCCACCCTTCCTCCCAGTTTGGTATTCTCAGCAAACTTGCTGAGGGTGCACTCAGTCTCTTCATCCAGGCTATTGATGAACAGGTTGAACAGGACTGGAACCAGTACTGACTCATCGGGAATCCCACTAACTGCAGGCCTACAGCTAGACTCTGCACCCTTGAGCTCTGTCATCCAGCCAGTTCATGATCCATCTCACTGTGCACTCATCCTGCACTTCCTGAGGTTGCCTATGAGGATGTTGTGAGAGACAGTGACAAAAGCCTTGCTGAAGTCAAGGTAGACAATATTCACTACCTTGCCTTAAACAAATCCTGCATTATTGCAAGGGAATATAATAAGGGAAAATAAGAGGAAAATTTCCTACAGTCATACAAAGTACTTTTAAAAATTAATGATTAAATTCTATATGGTGCACATGCAATTGCTATAATAGAATCAGCTGCTGTACAGTTACAGTACAGAAAAAAAAAAAGTTGCTTATTTGTAACCTTTTTCATGATGGTACTTGAGCAAACCCTGTGGTACTTGATCAAACCAAAACCAGTAGTGGATTTATCCTATTCTCCAAGGACTGATGTGAACCTGAATGTATGGGAATATTGCAAGAACAGTGAGATGGGGAATTGTGAATATGTTCAAGTGACTGCACCTGGGGTGTAGAAAACCACATAAATCAGATAAACCACATAAATTTTAGATAGACAGCCTATGCAAAAAGGCACATTATCATACATCCTTGAGATTTCTGCAGGCAAAGATCAAAGCAGTGCAGTAAACTGTGCCTGCGTGAATCCCTATATACAGGCCAAAATGATCAAGCTCATTGATCTTCACCAAGGGCCGAATTCTGCAGAACCTGCATCTCTGCTTGTGTGACCTCTGCCAGGGAGCTGAAGTGCTATTTTGGAGATTCCCTGGTTAGAAGGTAACAAAAATAATTTTGGTCTTTGCATTGCATCTGTGGCCTCTGGTTGTTCCTGCAACCTACTTGAGTCTGCTCTCACACTCGATAATATTGTATTTCTACAAGATGTGAACAGATTTACTTGTAGTTGCAACAAACGCTTATCAAAAGTCCCATTTTATGAGTTTCTGTTTACTTTGTCCTACAAAGAATACGTATGCTGGCCCTGAATTAAGACTTCCTGCCAGCAGACACTGCAAAATCTTATGTCTGAGTTTAGTGGGTATTTCTTTTGACTGTGATATGAATAGGAAAAGAAACAAACTTTATTGCTTTAGTGCCTAGTTTGCCATGAGTGATCAGTGTTAGTTTTGTGCTGCTCACCATGAAGTGGAAAAATAGATAATGCTCATAGTCCAGGGTATATGTTGACTGTTACTGAAATCTAGAAATCTCCTGCCTAGCACCAATGCATAGTTTCCAGAGATAAATCTGTCCTCATAAAAACAGCAAGCAAACAAACTAATCTTTAATCAAAGAAAAATGGAACAACTAACTTTCCTTCTATTTACTCTAATCTTTAATTCAAAATTAAAGATAAATGTTGTTTGGGTTTTTTTTTTTTTTTCATGGAAACTTGGCCTGACCTTTGAAAACTAAAGTGAGAAGGCTACTGTGGAGGTGTTCAAATTCAAGTGAAGTTTGGTAAATATTTTCAGTTGAAAAAAGATCCATAATGAAACAATGAAAATGTTAGGGAGAACTAGTTATTTCATTTTCTTTTGTTCTGTTTTTCAACACCTGGTGAAAACAGGAAGAGTAAGGGCAATAAATGTTTAGGGGAAGGAGAGACTATGCCCTGAAGAGTGTCTGGAGCTTTGGGGACAGAAGATTGGAGAGGCTCAAGATTGTCTGAGGGATACTGTTACACACGACTATCTACTTCAGTCACATGCAAAGCAAATAGTGGTGTTTCCAGCGCTTCTAAATGTTACAGAAATACAACCCAGAAAGAATAAATTCTAAATTATTTACATGAAGAGTGGTTATTCTTTCCTGTACTTATGAACATTTAAGGTTTGTGTAACATACCTCTATAATAAGATATGTAATGCACAAGAGAAATTCTTGCATGATTGTTTCATGATGCAGTGAAGCATTAAAAAGGATCTAGTACATTAGATTTCCTGAGAGAATTATGTACAACTTGATATATATTGTGAAAACTATATTTAAAAGCTTGATTGGATTTGCTCACAAAATATCATTCCAATTAAAAGGTGTACCCTGTTATTCAGAAATCTCACTGAAATGGTGTATTGATACATTTCAGTCCACTAGAAATGGGATTAATGAAGTTAGTCTGCTAAAAAAATCGGTAAAATAAGTGAAGATTACATCTGTTTTATGTGCTTCATGTGTTGACATCTTCACTTTCATCCGGCTGCAGAAGAACAGAAAAGCACCCTGTTCTGTCAAAATGGAAGAAGCTAAATGGACTAAAAGACAATTTTCCAGTCTCTCTCTTAAAAAAATAAACAATAAGGCTCTGTGTGCCAGAGGGAAATTTGTAGAGACATTTATCTTGCCTTACACCTTTTCCCTCACTTCTGATCTGGATTTATGACATTTCCTGTATGTTGGAGAGCTCAGAAAGAAAGGACTTGAAGTACATGGTACAAAGGGATAAGTTATTTCTTTAATCCCATAATTGTTTTTATCTTTTATAAAAATAATATTTTAAGCCTTTTAAAACTTTGTTTCTTAAGGGCAATGAGTAAAGCACAGTTATAAAACAAACTTAGGATTCAAATACGTACAAAAATATTTATCACAGTCATAATCTAATTTTACACAATAAATATTTTAATATTCCCATACAATTTTCAGTCTGTAAGACTGAAAAGTATAATATGGTAATGTATCTTAAAATTATATACCTTGTGACTGCTGGTTTTTTGTGGATCATGTGGTTTTGCCCTTTTCATAATCATTAAGACTACACTCTTATTCAGGATGTATCCTATTCAGTCACAATCCTTTACATTTTGTCCTTCTTCAAAAGGCTGTTAATCCATTACTATTACTATTTGAATCCATAGCTAAGCACTCTTCTGCTGTTTCTGTACTACTTTTTTTTTTTTTCCTACTAAGCTTAACAAGTACATAACATCAAGTGAGGGTGCCAAAACTCATCAAAACGTTTACTTCAATAATTCCTATACATTTATTTTATGTACCTCAGTAATGTTTTCTGTAGTTCTTAATCTCATTTTGTTCTTAACATATGTTTGAATTTTTAATTTATTTTTAAAAATTAGAATTAATTAAATAAAATTAAATTTTAATTTTATTTTTCCGTGTATGTTTTTAATGAGGACCCTCCTTTTGGTCTTTCCAGTGAGTGACAAGCCGGAAAACATCTCCAAGGCCAAAACTCAACAACAACAACAACAACAAAAATTAAGTATAGTAGAATTCTTTCCTGTTTGGCAAAGAATAGAAAGAAGCTAAATTTTTTTAAAGTTAATCTCTCAAGACTTTTTATTTTAGGTGTTTTTGAGATTTTGTTTGAAGCTTGACTGAAGTAAAAAAAAAAATAACTTATTTTGTTGGAAAAAGAAAGAAAAATAACTTTATTCAACCAGATGAAATTATCTCGAAGTCACTTGAAGGAAACAATGTCTTCTGAAAACTCATTCTCCCCAAGGAGGGTTTTTTTTTTTTTTCAGATACATGATTCAATGTCTGAAGACAGGACTAGAAGCCAATTTGGTGTTCCCAAATGTCATCACAAGTCCAGTTACTGTCCTATGACTGTCACGATTTTAAGACAAAAATAAACCATCAGAAATAATGTGCACATTTAACCTTCAATATTTAGCAAGGAAGACATGTTTCACAATTAATTGTGAATAGAATATGATAACAAATAAATGGCTGAGTATCTACCCCAAAATCCTCTGAAGTGTTTTAGCACTCAGAGAGGATTATCACATCACAAGCTCAAGCAATGAGTAGGTTAGAGTAGTTGGTTTCTGGGTGAGTTCTGTAGAGAGTAAAGAGAGCAGATAAATGAACTAAGCATAAAACACCCAAACTACATCAACACTATAGAAAGACAGCTTTTATTGCATAAGTGAGTCATTTAAACCCTGATAACAAGACAAGCACTCTACTAGTTAGGTTGGAGAAGATCTTCAGAGGCAGTCCAATATTATTCTTTTCATAAATACAATTTATTTCAAGAATCCTGCTGCTAGCCTATTTCATGATTTTGTTTCCTCTGAGAATAAAAACTGCCTAATGGATATGTTCATACATATTATATTTCTAGAGTCTTGACTACAAGCACGGTGGATGAATGAGAAGGGCACTCGTACAACAGGATGACAGAATATCATTTTTAGCTGCAGATATGAAGATATAAGCCCTTTGATCACATTTTATCTCTAGGAGTAAAGGGTCATACTACATTAAATGCAGTCCCTTGCACCAGCTCTTTTCACAGAGGACTAAGTATGAATAAAAAACAGGGTGAAAGCTGGGTCCTTGTAAAGGGTACAGCAGCAGGTGATGTTTCAGAAGGGCAGGCTATGGGAGGAGGACAGCAGGGAAAAGACTTTGACAAAGTACAAGCAGTGAAGGTAAGAAATAGCAAGAAACTTTAACGGAGGGTTATTGGGTTGAGAGTCAGGGAAGATGAGAGGGTTGTTATATTTTCTTACTTTTTTTGGAGTTAAATGGATAACCAGAGCACCCTGTTTTAAGTGAGGGTAAGCACTGATTGTGCAAGCTGCTGGGATTCAGTCGTCCTCCTTTTTGAATAACTTTCTTAAAACCTCATAGGGACAAGAAGAGATCTGCTATGTCAGGCTCTAATGAGACATTCTGTAGATGTTAACATTATCTTTTTATGTTACTTAGTTGGGAACATGCTGGTACACTCTGAAGTACAGTAGGAGAGCCTATTAACACAGCAGGAGCGTATGTCTGTAATGGAAATGCAAGTTTTTGTCTTTGGAGGATAGTGTCTGTAGATCTAAGGAGCTTTGGAGAACACTTAAACACCCATTCTCGGTGAAAGGGAGGGGCAGCAATTAGCAACAGCTCTGCAAGAAGCAGATTACATTGAAATGTAAAAAAAGAGACACCTCTTATGAAAAGAATATTGAACAAGCTAGCTCTGCTATAGTAGGTAACATACAGCCACAAGGAAAAGTAATTTTTCTACTTAAGGTTTATTTCTAAACAGATTTTCTCAGGAAAAAAAATCCTAAACAACATGGACTAGACTTTGAATTTGAAACTTTCAAATTCAGCAGTACAGATCCAAATTTTTTATAGTTTTGCTCTAAAGAAATACCACCTTCCCCTACCCAAGCTTAAAACAAGCTAAAGCAAGAGCTGCATGAAGTTTGACTACTAAGATGGTGAGCAGAACTTCACTGTAAATCTAGTCATGTTTAGGCCTTAGGTCCCTGACCTGGAAGGTATTTCCATCTCTTTGCAATCCTCAGCATGAATCTCCTCCTGCTGTGCCAAGGAACCAACAAGGCCTGGGTCTCTCATTTTAAGTGTGAATATGGAAAGATCCCAGTGGTGAATCTAAGATATTGACTTGGCTTATGACTAAAGCCATGTTGTGGGCCTAGCAACCCCCTGAAGCTGAAAATTGTCCTAAACATTAAACTGTAGGTTCAGGTTGAATTAAGGTAGATTCAGTACTCTGTACTGCACAGAAATTCTCAGTAATTTAAGACTCATGTCGTTTCTCCTTGACTTTCTACCCTGGTAATAAGGACATTTGGGCAGGATGGAGAGGTTATTTGCACTAGTAACTGTTCTCAGGCTTGTTTATGTCCTAATTTAAAGTCTTTTTTATACTAATTGCAGGAACAAACAAGCTTAGAAATAGTTTAGGGAGCAGATAATTCAGAACCTTCTTGCTACCACTTAGCTGCCTGAACCACTCAGCTGCTTCTTCTGTGTGTTCTTGCTCTATCTCTCTCTGGTCCTAAATATCCTGAATAAATTCTTGTATAATGGCTTCCCACCCAGCTCCCACCCTCTTCATCATGATGAGGTGGGACAAGGTGAAGTTAAATTTTTCTGCTCACAAATACAACTTTATTATTTGTATTACTTTTTACCAACTATCTTGTTCTGTGTGTGATTTCTGTTGAGCTGTCCGATATACATTTAACATAATTTAAAAAAAATAGTCTCATTTTGACAGAGATATACAATCCAATCTATGCAATATATAAAAAATTTAATAAACACTTTAGAGATACATACGGGATGGAAAAACATTATGCATTTTCTATATTGAGCTCCTTAAAACAGTTTTAATGATATATCACAAAATCACTGACCCTAGCTTCTTTAGCATGTTGTTTAGAGGCATCAGTGAGGGAAAAGTAGAACAGACTCTGGAGGGACATCAAATCTCCATAAAAAATTATTCCTGCCACTTGCTCTCTGCTGGGTTACGCTTCAAATTTCATGGCAGAAGGCTGTACTTGTCCTTCACTCCTCTGTTTATCTTGTTTTTTGTTTTTGTTTTTGTTTTTGTTTTTGTTTCTTTTCCTTCTTTTATGCAATGCAAAACACACAGGAAGAGAAATGTGTGTATTTGGATGCCAGTTTACATTAAAAACAAACAAAAGAACAAGCAACCCTCCACCACCCCCAAAACCAAACCACACCAAAAGTAAAATTAGGACTTTTGGGAGAAAGCTTCCCTTAACAGACTGCTTGACCTCTCATCTTTTCCATAGCACTGCCATTCACTCTGATATTTGCTGTCATTTTCATAATCAGCAGTGACTTTAAAATGATGGAAGACAATTTGCAAGCATGTGGATTTCTCCTTTGGTTTTGCATATGCATGCATCTGGGTTTTTTTAATTTTTCTCCCCTGACAGGATATTTTTCTGCAGAAAGCAGAGCTAAGCATTATTTTGAACCTGATGAAACTTATTCAAGTTCATTCTGATATATTAATTTTTTGTTAAATTCTTTTGAAGGTCTTTTTATTTGTTTTGTATATAATGCCTACTCATGAATTTACCCACTGCAAATAAAAACTTTCCTTCTCACATTTCCTTCCCTTCTGCCCCATATTATGGGCCAGTGTTCTCTTTTATGGCTGCATGCAGTGTTGCTGTGTTATCTTTAATTCCCAGCATGCTCATGTAGCTGTTACTCAGGTAGCACTGAATGTTGTAACTTTAGGCAAAATAGTAGAAGAACTAAGTGCAGCATTTAACATAAAATTTCAGGAGTGCATCAAAATTATTATTTTTTAAATTATATTAACAAAGAAACAGAAAAGGTCAAGTATGGTATTCTGTTGCGTAAGAGTGGAATTAAACTGATTTTAGGTACCAGGCAAAGAAGCAAACCTAGAACTAGAGATCTTTAAATTAGGAGGAGAAATCATGAGTATTTTTATTCCCCTGCTTGTCCAAGCTCAGATCTAAAAGAAAGAAAATGTAGGACAACCTAATTTGGAAATCTTTGAATGCAGTGATACTGCAGAATATTTTATGGACTATGTCCTGTAAAGAATTTTTTTTTCTTCTAAACTTTGGGTTTGTAGCAATTAAACAACTAGTGACAACAGTTTTCTGAAAGCCTCTGAGGCAGGACCCGTGTTTTAAGTCAGGACATCTTGACTTCTTGTGAAAATAAAAAAACATGTAGGACAATTTAAAAGAGTAATTTAACCTCATGGTAATTGTGACAAACTGAATATGTAAGGATTGAAGTAAATACTTTTGAAAAGGTGACCTCCATAATTACTTATATGTAGTTACTGTGTTTATGTTCTAGACTTAACTTTTGCACTTTTTTTTTTTTTTTTTCAGATAAGAGAGTTTGTTAAATTTCATACTTTTAATCTCTGTGAACTTGATGGTGCCATCTGAGGGGGCGTGAAAAACCTGTTTTTTTTTAAAGTTTTGCATCTTCAGCTGCACCAGTCTAGACTTTCCAAATATGCTCTAAAATGTCCTTGAGGAGACTTATATTCTGTTTCATTTTCTTTGAAGATGTTTTTTGAGAGCTCTTTTTCCATTGGCAGGTACATTGAAATCACAAAGAGCTGATTTGTTGCAATAAGGTGCTAATGGAAAGGAAGACTTTCTCACCTGGGTCTGAAGCCAAAAGACAGTTAATGCAGAGTTGTTCCTTTAACTGGTCTTGGCTTATGTGTGAATGTAGTGGAATAAGGGCTAATGGGCATTATACATCCACTTACTAGTGTTTGAAGAGCTTTACCGACTTGAAAGATGCCTAAGCTAGAAAAAGTGGCGTTACTTGAGCTCCTTAAGTAGAAGTTGCATTTTTAGTCAGTTGTGTGCAATGTAATTAAAAGTTAATACTTTTAGAAAAGTAGTAACAAAACCAAGTTTGGATAAGGCAATAAAAGATTTCTCAATTAAGTAACTACCTTGTAATACAGTGCAAAGAAGTTGCATAGAATGCATGCTCTAATCTCAAATTGGATAACTTGTTGAAATACTTTTTTATACAAATGCATAAAAAAATAAGTTGGAGTAAGATTCTAGCTCTAGGTTCTTGCTAGGTACTCCAGTAAACTATTTAGCAAAAGAGGCAGATGACTTCAACTGCTTTAGGAATCTATGAGGAAAGGGATTTTGTTTCTTATTTAACTGTGATCTTTTGTTTGTGTGCCTGTTCTTATGCTACATTTTGTGTGGTATTTCTGTTTTAGAACTCAGTTAATATATGTCAGTGATAAAGAAAACTTACAGAGGGTTTGAATACATCTAGAAAGTGATCCTGTCAGAATAAATGCTAGTAGGGGTGCTGCTGTAGAAAGAGAATGTGTTGAAAGTAGAAAACTGTGATGTTAACTACCGTACTTGTTCTCAAATCCTGTAGTAAGCCTCTCCTGTTTCAGCTAGCACCTGGGCAAAAGAGCAGAATAGAGTATGAATAGGTAATGACAAAAGAAAAATGGGAGGAGTGAAAGGAAAGAGATTAAAAAAACCCTTCTAACAGTTTGAAATTTGATTTTTTAATCACCAGTGAAGAAACTTTGTTGAAATTAATGACATAATGGTGAGAAGTAGATCTCATGTGCACTCCTCCTATTTTGTCTTTAGTTATTAACGAGTAAAACTTCCTATTTTAAGTAATGTGGACATTTCTAAAAGACAATGCATTAAAAGGCTTTCCCTCTTTCCATTCTTTTTTGTCCATGGCCCCTATGTGTTTTGTCTGAACCCATTTGTATCTGAGAAATACCAGAGAATAGGAGAAATAGGTTTGTGTTGATGAACAGAGGCCAGACTGTGAGTGACAAATGATATAAATTCTTCGGAATCACTTCTGTAAGTTTTGTTGTATTAGGCTAACAGCATGTTTTCCAAAATTCCTGTACTCAGCTTTTTTTTTTTTTTTTCTTTAAGAAGGGAGTGGTAGAAATATTGCATTTAAACACTTAGGCACATGTGGTACGAGCCACCTACTGTTCTAAAATCCAGCAGGCACTAAGGAACTGATTCTGAACAAAAAACTTCAGAATTTCTGCTCTAACATCCTCACTAGCAAGAATGCCTGTAAGCAGCTGTTGAAGATTGGGATTCACTACTTTTGCTTGGATGGATACATTACTTCACTTTGAGCATTACTTACTGTGATACAGAGTGACTTATGCAAACTCGTAAACTTTCTAAAATGTAAATATTAAGGCCCTGTTTCTGAATGGTATTAGATAGCTTATATGAGCAGCACTGTGTAATTGTTACCTGTTCTCTGCCATATATGGCAAATAGCTAGATACACTTTGCATATATGATTGTCTAGTGTAACTGAGAAGATGAACACAGAAAAGAGAATACCTGTTTTAATGAAATCTCCAGTTGTGTAGCCAGCAGTGAAATGAGAGAAGGAGGAAATATTTTCTTAATGCTTCTTCATCCAAGATGTAGAAACTGCTATTACTAATTTGTCCTTTACTTGATTGGTGTTCTGTTGTGCTTTCTGGGGTACTTTATACCTACTCAGAGTAGAAAGAAGGGTTCATGTTTGCAGTGAATTCACTTCGGTGTTACAAACAGGTGGTCATCAATGAATTGCAGTTCATTATGTTACCTATGTGTCTGAAAGACCTTGGAGGAGATCAACTTCTGTTTCAGGTGGCTTTGCTCACTGTCTTTGTAGAGACCAAGTTACTATCAATCTTGGTGTCACAGACAGTTGAGAGGGTATATAGGGAAACCATTGTTTAGTGCTAGAAGAAACAACTGTTAATTAAAGTGAAAGGAACCTACAAAGCTAACATTAAGGTTTGAGCTGATAGAAACACGTAATCAGCAAGTCATACACTAGATTTTTTCAAACACCTGTTTAAGAGTGATATTTCCTTAACAAAGTGAGTACTATATAATTCTAGTGAAAAGAGCTTCAGATATGTGGCAATACAGGAATAAATTAACTTTCAAATTTATACTTTCCAGGAGAAATATTGCTCTAACTTGCGGATTGTGGTTTGTTGTCTTCTACTTTGCCTGTATGTTGTTTGTTGTAACATCTAATGGATACCAAATTAGTTTAGAAAACTAATACAAGGGAAGTATTTTTACAATTAAAGGAATTTTTACTCTTTAAATGATAAATAACACATATACAAGTATATTGGATTATGTGGGTCGTAGCCACAAACAAGATTTTACAGGGAAGTCAGGGTTTCCAGAAGACCATCAGTCAGTATTTTACTGCTTTTCCATGACAATGTTAGCAGTTGTCGATGAACCATCATTACTGACTCTATCAGGGGAACATGTGATGTTATTTCATGTGGAACAAGAGGGATTATCTGTTGTGTTTTGTAAATATGCCCTATTTAATGTCGTTTTCAGCACAAGTCATAGCTTCGTGAAGGATTGAGACCAGTGATGATACTAAATATGTACAGGGATTACAGTTCTATACATTCTGTATGGTTCTGTTCTTACAGTTTGGTAATTGTTAATTATATATTGAATATGCTGATATGATTCTGACCTTTCCTCATATATTTTAAAATCAATAGACGTTTTGCCACCAATTGCAGTGCGGTTGGTGGCAATATCTTGTAAGTTTCTTTGTCTTGCTGGTGGGCTTTTGATAACTATTTTTTTCTGCATAAACCATGATTTTCAAAATCTCCATTTAAATTAGTTGGTGGATCTTTGTGATATTTTATTAACCATTACCCTGGAGTCCTGTGTGCAGTTCTGGGTGTCACAGTATTAAAAAGATATTAAGTTACTAGAGAGTGTCCAGAAGAGGGCTACGAAGCTTGTGGAAGTTTTAGAGAGGAAGCTGTATGAAGAGCAGCCAAAGACACTTGGTTTGTTCAGTCTGGAGAAGAGGAGACTGAGGGGAGACATTATTGCAGTCTACAGCTTCTTCACAAGGAGAGGAGGAAGGCTAGGCACTAGACTCTTTAGTGACCAAAGACAGAACCCAAGGGAATGGCAGGAAGATGTGCCAGGTTTAGGTTGGACATTGGGAAAAGTTTTTCACCAAGAGGGTGGTGGAACACTGGAACGGGTTCCCCACGGAGGCATCATGGCCCCAAGCCTGACAGTGTTCAAGAAGAGACTGGACAACTCCCTCAGACACATGGTGTGAATTTTGGGGATTGTTCTGTTCAGGGACAGGAGCAGGTCCCTTCCAACTCAGGACATTCTAAGATTCTATGATTCTGTGATTCTATGGTTGTATGATTATAATCAGTTTAGACAAATTCCTCCTCAGACGAGACTGAGAATGTAACTACTTAGTTCTGATTCAAGGTCAGCAAAGAATTTTTGAATGGAAAATAAGAATGTTTGGGAGGTAAGCCTCTGCTTGCAAGAGATACCTTTCTTCAATCAAAATCTTCCTACTGTTTTTTTTTTTTCATTTTTTTCCTTTTTTTTTTTTTTTAAAGAGGCTTATTGCAGTCACAAAAAAAAAAAAGTGAAAAGTTATTTTAAAATCTTCTGAGCTTGCTAAAGATTGCTGCTTAATAAAGTATTTTTTTCTGTCCTTTTTTAGCTTCCATGTCATTCTCTCAATCTTCATTGGAATACTGTAGTTCTTGTAAATAGTAACTGCTATTTAGAAGTTCTTTTTCATTAAAGAGAAGTCATTTGAAGTAAGATTTGTCTGCAAATAGACATAGTTGTGGACAAAATTGGAAAATTAGGGAAAAATATATGAAATTGATTGAAAGATTACTAAAGTGCTGAAGTTACTGTTACTACTTCTATTCAGGACCAAGTTGCAGGACTAAAGAAACATAGACTTTTTTAGAAATCAAAAAGAGAAGGACAAAGCTAGTGAAATGTGTTGAAATTTATCTAAATGAAACCTAAATGCCCTGAATTAAAATAATTTTCTAAGTCTTCACATGAACTTTAAATCTTGTGGTTAAGAAAAATAATACATCTTTTGCTCTCTTGACCGCTTTGTAACTTCTTTACTACTATCAAGATGAAAAAATAAAGGGCATTTTATGTTGCAAAAAAGTGACATCTAGTCATAAATGGAGGGCATTGTTTATAATGTGAAATCAGAGAAGGTAAAGGATTCTTACTGCAATAGATTTCATTTTCTCTTGGTTCAACACGGTTAATTGGAAATTAGTTAATTATTTACTTTTTGCTTAGGGATCCACCTCTAAGGCTTTGCAGCTTCTTATGAAGTGGTTGAAAATTACAAGGGTAGTGCATCAAAACTGTCATCTAAAATGGTGATTAAGCTAGGGTTGGATAGAGATTAGAAGTATCTGTCCCAACTACAGCTGCAGCATGAGAAATGAGGAAGACATTTCCTCAGCTATGGTGTATATTAGTCTTATTTACCTCTGATAATTTCAATCCTAGCAGTTCTGAGCATAGTTTGATATGTCTTGTTAAAGTAATTTTCCAATGAACGTTCAGAATTTTTCGACTTCCTCCACCCTGTTGATCTATATGCTGACTTAAAGAGAAAAAAAACAAAAGCACTTTAATATATGCTTCCTTTTAGGGGTGTGAATAAATACTAGGATTAATGCTTAAATAAAAGACCTCGAATAGTCACAGAATATGACATTTCACCCATCTCTCACATTTTCAGTTTCTTAGCTATTAATAATTGATGAGGTTCTCTTTCATATAGCTTTTAATTGCAGTAATTCCAGTTAGTTATTACTTTATTTTGCTGTTTTGGCAACTGAACTTCAAAAATAGAAGTTTCTTTGTTTTCTGTTATTGCTTTAAGCATAATTGGGCCAACACGTGCAGCTCTTCTATGAACAATACTACTAACAGAATTCAAATTATCCTCTTAATGCTCATGGCTTTTGTTGGCATATGTTTTATGACTATTACAACTCTCGTTCTATTCTTTATTCCTATTTTGTTACAGAACTTTTTTGTTTACTGCCTTTGCTGTCATACAAAAAGAAACAAGGTGTTAGCCTCATCTTAAAGGTATGTGAAGCTAGGAAAATTTAGATAACATTAGATAACAATTAGATATCTTTGCATAACAAGATAATATAAGTGTATGTACCTTACTGGGATTTTTACACACTTTTTATAATAAGCCATGATTTAGTTGACACCAGGAAACTGTTCAAAATAGCATTTCTCCAATATGGGAAATAAGGAAAGATTCACTTTGGTTGTTTGAGGTCAAAACAAAAGTAGAGAGAAGAAATGTTCTCATCACTATCCTACTTTACAAATGCAGTACCTGATATACAGATGGAAATACAGTTCTTTGCTAGCCATCTCCCTTGCTTGCAATAATTCTATATTGTAGTGATACAGTAACACACAATCTCTTATTTATTTTGGTTATCTATCTTCACTTGCTACAAAGGCTCTTGACTAAACACCAGTCACTAAACGCAGAGATAACAATGTGAAGCTTTTGCAGCTCTTAAGATTATGTAATTCCAAAACTAAAATGCCAATGTAAACTTAGATATTGTTTGTGCATTTTTCATGTACATAGTCTTCTCAGTTATCTCAAGCTCTTGAAAAGACATTTCATGACTTGTTCAGGGTTTCTTGTATTATACAGTCCTTTCTTAGTGTAGATGGCTTTGAAAACCTGAGAGGTTTTTTGTTATTTGAGAACAGAATGATGCCACATTTTTTCCATTGCCACACTTCTGAGATGTTTCTAATGCCTTTTTAATTTTTTTTACTTCAGTAACTTCTATCCCAGACAAATTTTATAGGACAACCTGACAAATCATAGAGGATTTTTGCATTCAAGTATGTTTATTAGTGAATTTGTTTTCAAACGTTGGATTTCTGGATGCCACAGATGTGTATAGACAGTGCTCAATGAATCCATTGCATACGCTTGGCTTTCTATGCTCACCCTAAAGCCAGGACATCCCCCTCACAACTCAGTTTAACTTTCAGTGAAAGAGTTTGCAAATTCTACTACACCGTTTAGTATAAGACAGTGATTTAAAATTAGACTTTCCTAGGATAAGCACTATAGTCACTGTGCTCTGTGTGTGAGGTTTCTACACACATCTCACAGAAAGAGTAGTAAAACTCTCAACACATGTAAGAGTGTAAAATACTGTGGTGAGGAGGAAAATAGTTTCCTCACTCATCAAGGTTTCAAGTAAATACAGTCCTGAAGGAACAGAAACTGCTTTTGTCCTTGTGCTGTGATGGAGAGGAATAAAAAGTGATGAACAATTAGGCAGTAGTATGGAAATGAGGAAAATCTGAGAAGTGTTGGCAGAATATGGTACTTGTTTCATCTTGTCAAGAAAAGCCTATTCCATACTGAAAATACCCCATCCTCTGTACTGTGATAAAGGGGGAAGAAGTATGAAGTCAAACTAGCATAGCCAGCAAAATTAACAAGTGGATTTTTAAATTAAGTGTTAACAGTAGTTACCATATGAAGTGTCTTTGGTAGATGCTTCCAACCTAAGTGCCTCAGTTGTTACGCTATTATCAAGATAATGAGTTTTTCTGAGAAATGTTTTCTCAGCCCCAAGTTACAATGTGAGAAGTGGAGTATATGTTTCAATTGGGCTTCTGTGCACCTTTTCTATGCAACTTTTCTTTGCAACACTGATAATAAGGTTCAGCATGAACTAACAGATTCTGGCCTACAGTTTTGATCCTAGCAAGCAAAGAAAACGTGCTAAGTGTCTGTCTTGCTAACTGACCACCAAGTTGGGACACAGCAGCAGGGAGTTTTTTTCTTTGAGTTTTCATTTTTAATAGGAAACCCTAATTCATGAGTATCTTACATTTCAGTAAACTAACAAAACCGATTTCAGTACAGATTGCTTTCTCTCTCCTTGTCCCTAAAGCAAAGTTCTATCAACCACCTCTTGGGATTTTTTTGCAGTAACCCTTTTCTCCATACCACTGAAATTAAAGAGAAAACTGTTCTCTGGATTGATAAAAAGATCTACAATTCTTGCAGTGTGATAAATGACCTGCAGTTAAACTTTCTTATGCAAAGTTGCACAAGGCAATAACTTCATGTGTTTCACATTTTTAATAACATCATGGTTTTCTCTTGTGAGAAGTCAGATATTTTACTGAGAGGTGTTTACAAGCCACTGCACGAGTCTGCGTTAAGAACATGAAGTATTTTGGAATGAAGTGCTCCTTCCTTTTCCTTACTCACTAAGTTTTGCATTCCTGAGTATTTGAAAGAATTGAGGACTGTCCATGTGTGACATAATAGTGTCTTTAGTTCATTGATAACACAGGAAACTGCGGCTATGCTATTCTTCATCTGCTAATATTCCTCTTGCTCTTAAGGGTTCAAAAACTTTTCTGTTAAGTGTATACCTGAATAACTTAAAGAAGTTGGAGCAGCCAGCTGGCCCAACATGTGTTATTTCAGCTGCAGGCAGAAGAAATATTTGTGTTTCCAAAAAACACCTCCTTCCCTTAACTTTTCATCCAGCTTTGATTAGTCATTGAGTTTGCTGCAGGACAAATCCCAGCAGTAGGTTCCCTAAAGTGGATAAGAATATAAAAGAAATATTGCCATTAAAATTGGCCAAGAAATGGATGAAGTTGGAATGAAAGCTATATTCTGACAAACAGTAATACACTGTTGCAGACATCCAGACTTGATTTTCATAAAGAAGGACTTCAGAATTTCCTCTTTGTTCTACCCCCATTGTGAGTGCTGCTAGGTTGTGCCTATGATAAAGGAGCAGATTAAACTTCTAAACCGAACAGAACAATAAAAATTTCTTGGTTATAGTGTATCTGGTTTCAAAGAGTTATAAATAAATAATTATTTAGTACCTCAGATGATATTTTTATAATACCTGTGAAAACAGTACTTTCACCTTAATTATCCATATATTTTGCTTTTGCAGGGATACTGCAATTTTTTTTTTTTTTTAAATGCCATATGTACTCTGTCAGTGGTTCTGTATTAAATTATCTCTGTTGCTAGTGATGGAATTTCAAAAATTCTGTTTGGAATAACTGTTTTTCAGTGCTGGGCTGACATTCAAAATGTCAAAATCCTGATGCTTTTGCTGGGATTCAACACCACTGTGCCTACTTTTCTACTTGGCAAGTGGTTTTGATATAAATTATTTATAAATCCTACTACTATTTGTGCATATGAAGAAAATAATCTTATTTTCTTTTTTTTTTTTTTTTTTTTTTAAATTGAAATATCTTCTTTACTCAGTGAGAAGCGAACATTATATATTCACGGTTGTTGCTTCACTGATAGAACTGTGACTTGAAAGCAAGTCAGTCTAACTCCTTACTGCAAAGAGTGCTAAAAATCAATACTTTGTAAGGAAAAGTTAAAGCCTTTACATGCTTTTATTATCTTTTAAAAATTTTATTTGATACTTCTCCAAAATGAAGTACCATACTTTTTGAAATGCAAGTGTAAACTGATGCTTTTGGAAAAAAAATGCTAGGGAAGTTTCTGTGGGTATCAAAGCTTTCATGTAAATTAATGGTGGTTTGAGAAAGCAGAAGTTTGTTAATGATGGTGATTACTTCAGATGATCTCATTTCTGAATACTTATTTCCTGAAAGATCATGTTTATAGAGGAGCTGCTCAGTGTGTGTACTGGCAATTTTCCAGTCTGCTGTAGTTGTATTGTGGTTTTCACATAAATCTGAAAATTCTTACTTTCACTTTCTCCTAGTTGCGTGATGAATAACTCCTGCTTATTCACGCTGTTGCTCTTGGCTATGTGACTTTCAGTAGGGAAACTTCCTGAATAATGATGACATGGTCTTACGTTTTCTACAAAATTGCTTCAAAATATAATTCCTGTACAAACCGGGATAATAAGAAAATGCATTTAACAAAGCCTGTAAATAAGCCTAATTTAAGTTATTTTAGGAATATGTTCAAATCTGCAAATCTTTGGGGGACTTCTTAATGGAAACGAGTTTTTAAAATATTGTATTCTACCTTGTAGAGAACATGATAGAGGCTTTTTATATATCTCTATATAGCAAATCATATCCAAATATAGGAAGTTATGATGTATTCTGAATAAATATATATTTTCTGCCTGGCTTTTAATTTTATGCATAGATTCACTAAGTAAAACCACTATAAATTAGAAGAATGTAGAATTCATACAAGTAAGAAGTGAGAGATTGTGGTGTCCTGACCCTCATTTGCCACACTAAATGGGTAATTTTATTTTCTGCAGTGGGACTTTATATGGAATAAGATGTTATTCAACTGAAAACAGCAATGGAATTAGAAATCTGACCCTCTAGCCAATTTTTATTATATGAACTATGCTAGTTATTCTCACAGAAAAATAAAGATGAGTAATTTGCAACTCTAAGGAACTTGTGTGTCCAAGAGATTCTTTTCTGAAATAAACACTGGGTTTTCTCTCTCCCTTTATATAAATGCTGTTTTTTCTCCTGCTACCTCAAAATATATATTATGTGTGACTTTCTGCAGAAAATCAGAAAATATTCACTTTTTCCATGTTTTCTCAGAGTTCTGGATAAGGTTAGAAGTGATCAGCTAAGACTTGGTGGTACTCTTTCAGCTCTGTAGTGTATCAAATGATGAATATTTGTGAAAAAGATTGTCTGAAGAGTGATGTTCAAATGTATCTAAATAAGACATCATAGAATTAGCAAATAATTTATAATTAACTCAAGAGGTATGAAGTATTTGAGGTATCACAAAGAATGCTTGCTTTAGAGCAAATGTACTATGTGTTTCACTGAAAGCTGAAGTGTGGTTGGGGGTGGAGTTTTTTTAGTGATATTGGATCTACAGTGCTAGGACTGCTTATAACTTGTATTTATTCTTGCTGCTTCAGAAAATACCTGACTATTGTTATGCTTCTGTGATATATGTAGCTAACATTAAAGACCATGATTTGGCATTTTGCCTGTCAAGTATTAGGGAGGATATAGAGGTACCGCAGAGGAGTGAAGAGACAAAACCGGATGATTCCCATTTTCTTCTCTTGGACACCCTGGTCCATTTATCTCCTGGTGGAGAATGCTCATATACCTATGTCCAGTAGCTGAAAAGGGCTTTGGTCTATAACAATTGGTCACTTTGATTTCTCATTGATTTCCCCATTTTATTTGGGTGAGGATAGTGGTTTTGCTTTCTTCTAGGAAGGACAGGCTTGCCAGATTGTTTCACATACCCTGTGTGTCCCTGAGGAAAATATGAGTAATCCAAGGCATATTGTTGAAAATGGAAAACACCACAATTATTTTTTCTTATTGAAAAGAGTTTTCTCTACTTACCCACAAAGTATTTCACACGGAGCCTACTCAGCCTGGTACTTGTGGTCTCTGATACAACATATTCCAGAAGAGAATTAGGATTTCAGTTCTTTCTTACTGCTTTCTGGATTTTAATATTCTAGCATGTGACAGTTCCGAGGGACTGCGTTTTTGGTGGACTTGGAACTTCCTAGGTGTAAAGCTGAACATTTCAAGAGTTGGACTCAATGTTCCTTGTGGGTCCCTTCCAACGCAGGACATTCTGTGGTTCTATGATCTGACATGGTGTATGGTTATGTAAGGGACTATTTAGTTTATGACTGATTTAAATTTTTTTTTTTTTTTTAAGAAAACCTATTTTTAGATTTTACTTCAATCCTGACCAACAGCATAAAGTGCCATTAGAGTTAAAAAGATTAGAAATTATACATTTTCCAACTTTAGCCTCTGTTTACTGCTCTAGTCTTCAACCTTACAAAAAAAAATCTTACTTAAGGGACATGCTTTGTCTTGTCTCGTGAATTTTGGCATTTAAAGATTAGTAAGTTTTATTTCAGTATTTAACAATAGTATTAAAATAAAGGCAAACTTGTTAAATTACTCCCTGAAATCAGGCTAGAGGCCAAGAGTAGATTTGTCCTAGTGATAAAACTACTGTGAGAAACATGGGGAAACATGGGAAGAATTATCTTTGTATATAAAGACTGATAAAATTATCTGAAAATTCTTTGAAACAGCAGAATAAATGGTTATATTTTTTTGTCAGAATGAATAAAAGTTATTAAATCAGATTAACTTGGTCTTCTAATGACAATATGAATTGGAAAAACCTGTGCCAGCTTTTTTTACAGAGCTGATCACTAGGAGAGGAGAAGCAGGCCTTTTTTAAAGTCATCCTCATACCACAACTACAATTTAATTGTTGAACAAAGAATTTTAAACCCTTCAATTGTTTACATGGTAATGAACATGTGCAAACTTTGTATTCCTGTTGACTCATTTTTACAATTCATAAATAAGGTGTCATATAGGCAAATTTGAAGGAGTTTTTACTGCAATAAGTTGAAATGCACTTTTAAATGAAATAGTGGTGTGACCAGTGTTTACCTGTTTTAAAGCCAAGCATTTAGAGTCCAAAAAAAGAGGGAGAGATGTTTATTATATATGAAGAGCGAGACTCATTCATGTAGCCTGTGAGAAGGCAACCATTTTAGGACCTCAGCCTATTTTTTAAATCATAGATGATAAAGGTCAGCTCTTAACTGGTGCCACTTTTCTTAGGTTACAGCAAGAGATCATGCTTCTGAGGTTCCACAGTTGCTGTATACTGACATAGTTGTATGTTGCCACTGAAAGAAGCTCATACAGCTGTTGGGTGAGCTTGATAGGGAATTGATTTGGTTACAAATTAAGCTGATAAAAGAAAAAGTAAACCTTTCAGCCAGATTAGTCATCAAATCTAGCTCATTATGTGCATGAATACCATTACTGGCAAACACAACAATAGGGGAATGCACAGGGAGAGTTCAGGGAAAAGGGTCAGTGATTCAGACATGTTGGCTTAAAGTGAGCTGAGCCCTCTGTTAGATAATTTGAGCATTCTGCTAGGGAATGTATAGTCTGAAATTACGTAAGAGCTTGCCTATTTTTCTGTCTTATCTTTTTGTATAACTTTGTGTCTGGAAATAAAGCCACCTCTCACTAGCAAAGCATAGAAATTAACTTTCTCTGTGGGCTGGTTATTTCTAATTGCAGTCAATAAACTTATAGTCATCTTCTTTTAATATATCTGACATAAGTCATTGTTGCAGTGGGGAAATTGTATTAGAAAGAACAGCAATCAAATTTAACATGGGAATTTCAGTCATAATAGAAAAACAGTATATCACTGCTGCAAGGAACACATAGAGCTATTTCTCTTGCAGAACTAAATAGCTATTTTCTCATGCTCTGAAGCACTGTTGGCAAACACTAATTTGGTTATGTCTGAGTTATGCTCACACACTGGTGTGCTCTTCAAATTATCTGTGAAGTGTTGTTTCACCTTGCAATCACATGAGAGCTGTATTGTGCAGTTGAAATACTGAAGGCCCCTTACTGATTAAAAGAAAGTTCTTACACTAGCAATTTCTTTAAAGTAGCTTATAAAGTGATGTATTGAAAAATGGTAGGTAAATTAATTAGAGTATCCTGCCTTACTTATATTTCGTATCC
The DNA here is from genome assembly GCF_964273445.1 of Streptopelia decaocto. Taxonomy (NCBI): domain Eukaryota; kingdom Metazoa; phylum Chordata; class Aves; order Columbiformes; family Columbidae; genus Streptopelia; species Streptopelia decaocto. Next base: position 49,551,206 of record NC_138657.1, read on the forward strand.
TAGTGGGTGGTATCACATTTGTATGGAAAACTTGTTTTCTGAGTTTGTAGGTTGAAATCTGCAGCATCTTTGGCCATGCAGCCCTCAGCAGAATCCAGTAACAAGTTTGTCATCCTTCATCTGCCCAGGCTTCATAGGAAATGTCAGACTAACTGGGGCAGAGTTAGTTACAGTGTTATTGTTCATATGTTAGCACTCCTTCAGAATACTGTACTTTTCTTAGTTAAAGACTTATTTAAACAACTTGAATGGCAAAGAGCAGTTATGTTGTTGACTTTACTACTGTCCTCTTCCATGGTAAAGGGAGTGTGTTCCACTTCTCATAAAGCAGGATCCTCATCCTATTTATAAATAAATAAATAAGAAATAAAATATATACTGAATACTCTGACATACTTTAAGATTTTTTTTTCTGTTCTAACTGGTCGTTCAAAGAATAAGAACCTTGCTTTGTGCTTCTTATTAGAGTTGCATTTATTTTTCTGATTTCTTTTAATTATGTCACTGATTCTTGAATTTTATATACTCAGAAATTCTACTGACTTATTGCCTTCTGTTCTCTTATAAAAGTTGGGCAATGTATCTCCAGACCTTCATGACACTCTTGCCTGTTTGAATGCCTTAGAATCTTCTCATTAATTGTAATCTGAAGCCACAGATTTATTACAAAACCAGTAAGTCACTAATTTTGAGACAGATAATGTAATAAGTTTGTACTCTATAAAAAAAGTTTAAGCCTCAAAAGCAAACCTGACAAGGATTTGTTTCTATCAGTGTTTTTATGATAATGACAAAATATCCGAGCATTCATTGTTTCTCATATTGCTGTTACCTCCTTTTGCAATCAATTTCTACACAAGCTCCTGTTCAGCCCAGTAAAGTGAAAGGAACGTTTGGAGCTTACTGCAAGCCCTTTCTTTTTGAACAATGTAATTAAGTAATGTTTTTAGACGAAAGAGAGGAATAATTTTGTCTCTCAATGAATGCATAAAATGCCACTATATTGTCACTCTCCTTTCTTCTTTTTTTTTTTTTTTTTTCATTTCTACAAATTTATAACTGTAGCTCATCCTTGCAAAGTAACTCTAGCCTTGGAGATATAAAACTTATGGTATTCCTTGATCCTGTTAAGTCACCATTTATTTTTCTTATTGTCACAGATGCATGGCAGCTGGAAATATTGATCATGTTTTAATGCCATGAACTGTTACTAATTAGTGTAGAATTGACCTAAGATTGGCCTATGAGCATATTATTATGTATTAGTGTGTGTATATATATATATATATATACACACATTCAACCATTGAACAGTTGATATTCTGTTGGTCACTAAATATTTCAAAGTGCCATCAGTAAAAAGCTACTTCAGATATTTTTGTTTTCCTTTCACACTTTCGGTGGATGCTCTATGGCTTTTTTGTACATGCGTACAGAGTAGAATCACCTTTTGCTTCCACTCCTTCTCAGTCATTTTATTTTTGTGCAATGAACTGATGCTTGGTTAATATATGGAGACAGAAATTACCCGGTTGTTTTTTTTTTTTCATGTATTTTTGTATTGCCTGCATAAAATATGCAGAAGAGTGTAGAAATCATATAGGAATTATGTGAACAGAGTGTTTGTTTTGCTTTAAGACCTATTTACTAAATTAAAAAAAAAAAAAAAATGCAGCCCTACACATCTTCCACCAAAGCAGTGAAGATCATCACAAGACATTAATTTGTTCATTGTTCAATTTGCATTGAATGTATTATATCCTGACTTTGCTATTTCCTTATGGGTTTGTAGAAAGGAGAAAAATCACACTAGAGTCCTTTCCAGAATTAATGAATATCAGCACAACCTTTTTAGTTACTATTGTTAAAAGTTTTGGAAATCCAAAGAGTAAACAGGTAAGAAAATTGTACTTTACAGTATAGGTATAAAGAACAGTGGCAAATAAAAGAGAGAAAACTTCCCATATAGCTGTGTGGATTCTCTTTTCAACAATTTATCTTCTGCTATCCAAGCCTGTCAATATGTTCAAAACCACTAAAATCACACTTCACATCCCTGAAAAATTGAAGTGTCATTCATTATATCATTGCCAGCTATATCAATTACTTCCTACAGTAATTACCTTGGATCTCACTAAATGCTGCAAATCAACACAGCTTTCAGATGCACAAATGTATTCAAAAGATTATAAAAATTCAGGCAAATCCATTGGTTTCTGTTTAATACAGTGATCTTGAAGCTGCATCTGGCTCGAAAGATAAAATTTGGGGGGTTTTTTGTTGTTGTTTTTTTCTCCTTCACCCTTCAAACTGTTTCAGCAGTGCTTACACTTCAGACCCAGATAAAAGCCCTTGGGTTGGCAATATAAATACTTTTAAACCTTCAGTGACAACTCATGGAAAAAAAACCAAACAAACATGGAAAGGGGGTTGAAGGGGAAGAAGGAACAAAGAGGTAGTACAAAAATCAGACATAGGGAAAAGCGGGAGATAGACATTAGAAAACAATAATGTCTTCAATGTTCTATTGCTATAGTATGCTAACTCTTCATTCCTGCCTAAACTACTTTCAACTCTTATTCTAAAACTTATCATTAAGCACTTAATAAGCCAAGACATATCTCTGAAGTATATATTCTTATAAACAACTCTCAAATTAAATTCAAGAGAATTTCCATGACTTAATTATCTTCTCATGCAATAAGTTTATTTTTAAGGGCTTGCAAAACAGTGTTAGAGATTGATAGGAAACTATGTAAACATGCAGAAATGAAAATAAGAAAGATATCTTGATATTGAATCTTAGCTCTGTCAAACAATATTTACCTAACTCATAGGACAATTTTGAGAATTAATGTTTGCACACTTCTGTGTTCTGCAAGTGCCAAGTGTTATCAAAAGCCACACTCTATTTTTCATCCACCAGTAGAGTTATTATTTTCATTACATCCATGGGTCTCAAGTTGGCAATGAGTAGTTTGGGTTCATTTAAGCTTGATTTTATCTTTTGTTCATAACAAAACAAACAGTGTAGAAACCAATACTGACAAAATTATGTCCTGGTTTTGTTAAAAACAAAAAGGTTTCTCTTTTAGTGAATTTTGCTTGTCAGCTAAAGCCTTCATATTACCTGCATTTTCCTGGAGAACCAGGTACATGTTTTGGTAAACATAGGAATGGAATGCAAGGTTATTGATAAGGACAGATTCACATCTCGCAAGAGGGGCAATGAGAAACAGGTGACCAAGAAACTGACCAACTGAATATAACATCCCATTCATGTGAATACTTCATATAAAAGTGGGAGATCATGAGGATCTCATCCCTTTTGCTTATGGCCGACATTCAGAGAAGACCTTGCTAGTCATCCCTGCAAACTGAGGCCTAGTGAGAGACTGAATCCAGCTCTGGTTGGCTGCAGAGTCCAATCCAGGACTTCGGGTGCCGGCTCTGCAGTTGCTGGGACTTTCAAGATTGGTTTTGTATATTTTGTATTATTTTCTCTATTCTTGTCAGTAGCAGTAGTAAAACATTTTTAATTTTTCCAACTCTCTTCTCTCTGTCCTTCTTTCCCTCCCGATTGCCTGTCCTTAGTGGGAAGGGGGGAGAGGGAGGGACTGAAGGGAGAAGGGGTGGGGGGAAGAGGGGGTTAACAATACATCTGCCACGGTTTTATTGTCACCCCGCAATCAAAACCCTCAACGGTAGTTGAGGGAGTTTGATTTTATCCTTTCTTCATAACAAAACAAACAGTGTAGAAACCAATACTGACAAAATTCTCTCTTTCAATTAAGAAGCAATATCAGAGATATTATATTTGAGGAGGATATATTTATAATATAAAGTCATTAGTTCAGTTTTCTGTTGAGTATATTCTAATACAACTGCCCAATCATGTGTGCTTGTTGGATTTGCCTTAACCTGTTAATTTAAGGAGTCTAGTAGCACCACATTAATACGTTAAAAATACAGAAAACAAAAGTCAAGGTAGGTGTACATGGTATAGTGAGGTGTCTCTCACAGAGGATATGCTGTAGAAAATATTAAATACACATATAATAATATTAGTAAATCGAAATTATTAGTAAAATAGAATTTAAACTCAGTGTCCTTGTGTGTGCTTTGCTGGAAATTTGTAATTTTTTTACTATTTCATTAGAACAGGCCATCTGTCGAAAGACTGCAACCAACACTGTCCAGAGGAACAAATTCTGCAAGGGAAGACAAGACAGAATTAATGTCCAGCTGGAACAGAAGAGTCTGGCAGTTTCAGTTGATAGAAGGCACCTGTGTTCAGGGAAACAACCAGTTGTCATCAGAAAAGCATTCTGATATTGCTTTTGCTTCTGCTGCTACTTTTGGCTAGTGTAACGAAGTGATCTGTATCTTTTTCATCTTAAATGGGCTGGAGGTGTTGTCTAAGGGTTGCAGAGTGATAAATACTCCTTAGATGTGAATTTTGTGTCTGTGTATGGGTTATATGAAACTTCTACTGTCCTACATCTTTATTAATCAAGCTGAATGAGATATAACCTTTGTTTAAAACAGTGTATTCTAATCAGAACATCTTCCAATTCATGACTCCAGAAAAGTCATGCTTCAATATATGGCAAAAATAATGGTGGATTGCCTGCTATTTTTAATGGACTCAATAAGAGTCGATTCTTCACCCATAAAATACTATGCTTTTACATGGTTGTGGTCTAAGGAGAGGAAGATGAGGGAGGGGAAATAATATTTTTTCTCTTGTGCCATGATCTTTATTTTGCTGAAAACGGTTTGCTTTCTCAGTCAGTTAAATCAGTGGCACAAATCCTGTACATAGTTACAGACCTGAATCTTGCTAGATACATGCATATGTTAGAAACTTAAGAACTGAACTCACCCATACAATTAAAATATCTGGGGTTTGACTTAGGTCTTTTTTGTGAGCCTGATCAGTATATGAAAGAACTCACTCATAGTAAGCAGAATTTAACTATTTTTCGCCTCATTATAGAATAATTACACAAACTTTAGCTTTCATCATACCAATAAATACTTAAAAAATATTAACATACACTGTTAACCATTTTCCCTTGGAGATAAAGTTATTTGGTCTAAACTGATAACACAACCAACTTGCAGGACAATGAAACGAAGGCAACTTCTACTGAGTAGCTTTGTACCAATACTATTATACCTTGAAGCTTTGGAGTTTTCTATATCCAGTTCAGTGCCTGTCATTCTTGTCCCCTTTTGCTTTCATAACAATAAAAGCTGCTGATATAAAGTAAATTATGTATTTTATAACTACAGAATGATGCCAATCCAAATCAGCATATCTGTTTAACAGATAATGCCAGCATTTTCTTGGCTTTACAGCAACACTAGAATCATAGTATCATAGAATGTCCTGAGTTGGAAGGGACCCATATGGATCATCAAGTCTTACTCTTGTTCCTGCATAGGACAACCCCAAAATTCACACCATGTGCCTGAGGGTGTTGTCCAATTGCTTCTTGATTACTGACAGTTTTAGGACCATGATTACAACCCTGGTGAGACTGTTCCAGTGCTCCACCAGTCTGGGTGAAGAACATTTTTTCCTAATGTCCAACCTAAACCTCCCCTGGCACATCTTCCTGCTATTCCCTTGTGACCCTGGGAAAACAAAAATATTTTATTGAGGGTATACAATAAATTCAGAATTGTAGTCCAGCAGAGCAGACTGGTTTTGAGTGGTAATCTCAAATCCAGGACAAAAAGCCATATGTTTAGACTAAGTCAATCCCTTGAGGAAATGCAGGTCTAGTCTAACCTTGCTGACTATGCTAAAATGATAACAAATTACTCTACCTAATCTGCTGATCAGAGTGTGGGAAAGACGGTGTTAGTAAACTTCAAGGCAGGGGAAGGGGGAGAAGATACAGTAAAAAAAATAAATAAGTTTTTTGCATCCTTGTATAATTAAATATCAAGATCATCTATCATAATAATTAGCTTTCTCAAAAGCCTGTTGTTTGAATACTTTGTTGTTATCATAGCTTATCCCCAGCTTGTCATTCATATGAAATACATAATTAATTTCCTAATCTATCTTTTGTGTATGCTAGTAACACTAAGTATAGCATACTGAGAATGAAGGCTAAAGAATGGGAGAGAACAAAGTATATCTTGCTTTTCACTTTAAACTGCTAACTTATAATAGTTCAAAAATGTGTAGAAAGCCTTCCCCTTCCCTCCAGAAAAATGTCTTTAAAATGCAGAATGAGAACCCAATTTCGGCTTCAGCTAAAGGAGTATATAATTAGGTACTAGTACCTTGATACCTGAGCATTTGCCAGCCCTACAAATAACTACAGATATTCAGGAATGGATTGGCTTGAACAATGATTTTTTTTAAATGGTATTAAGTATTGTACACATGTGAAAGTCTAGCTTGATTGCTATAGTCTCAAAGTCAGCTGTCATTCAGGACTAGATTGGACATATTATGTTTTTCATTCAAGCGATAGGGAACAGCTGCTGGGACTTGTGACTAGATCTGCCTGACCTATTTAGAGCCAGTGTGCAGTTCACAAAATGAAGCATTTTTTTCTGCTTGTGATCCGTTCATGAAACACATAATGAAACACACTGCTACTGCAAAAATGCTTGTTATTTAGGATTTGAGCTGGTTTTGTTTGTTTGTTTTTTGTTCTGTTTTGTTGAGTTTTTTTTGGTGTGTGTTTTTTTTTGTTGTTTAGTTTTCTTTTCTTTTTTTTTTTTTTGGGGGGGGGGGGGGGTGTCTGTTTGTTTTTGCATTGGGCAAAATCACCTTATAGACAGGTTTAAAACTATTCATTGCAGTAACTGACATACTTGTTTAAATGTTATCCTTATGAAAATCACCATGAAGTGGATATAAAGATAATACAGTGCATTTGTTTCCTGTTTCAAGGCCCTATAGAATCAATTTTCAGTGCAATTCTTTCAAATAAAAAATTATTTCTGGGGAATATTCTGTAATGTCCACTTAACGTTTTTGGTATTTACTGAAGATGCAGTGCAGGTATCTTCAGACTGGGACTCAAACAAATAAATCTTATGATTCTGGTTGTAATAATATTCTATTAGTCACTGAAATGTCTATGAATTTGGATAATACCAACTACAATGATGATTTTTTTTCACAAGTTTTTTGACCAGTGGCAAAAATGTACTGGTATTTGCTCATGCATGGCAGTAGTGCTTTCAGTGGAAGGAAAATAGGATAAAACTCTGGAATGTTTCTGATATTTCTTCATTTTTAGGAAAATAGTAGATAGGTTTGGATACTGCAGAAGTAACAAATACTTCTTTTCTGAAACCAGTTTGAAAAACAGTCTTACCTACAGTATGGCAGTTACTCTGTGCTTTCCCCAATGTTTTGGGGACATTTTTTTCTATGAATTTTCTTCGGAATCAGAATTAAAACATCTATTGCAAGTAATATACATCTGTAAACAAGTTATTGCTGTAACACGATAAAAATAGACAACAGGGAAGTCCGCATTTTCAGAATCCTAAGAATTTTTTCAGACATAAAAAACCCAAACCAGATTTTAAACTGCAAGTTTTTAAGGCATATATTTAGTCCATATTAGCAGCTACTATTCCTACAAATCTTTCTGTAGTAGCTATTGATGTTTGTATTTGATTTTCCCTTTGCTTGGTGTGTGTATCTTATTTGCAAAGAGAGATTTATTTCAGACAAAGCCATAAATAGTCTTCTCTTCCCGAGAGGTTTTTACCCTCCAAAGGGGAGGTAAGAACTGGCTGATGAGTGACAATATTTTTAAGATGCAAATTCTCCCTCACTTAACCCCCTTCATATTTTAGTCCCCTTTCCAAAATCTTAATTCTAGACTACTTCAGCATGGTTTGATACTGCAGAACAACTTGAATTACAATGAGGCACATTTTCAGACAAATTAATATCATTTCAACAGTTTTGTTGGATATTAGAATCAGAAAAAAAAGTTTTATGAATATCTGATATTACTTTAATACAGTGCAGAGGCTGTCATCATCCTACTCTAACATACTGTTAAGTTGATGTCTGTGAAAAGTGTCAGATTTTAAAAACAAAAATTATATTTTTTTTCTAAGGCAGTAGCCTGTGCAGTAATACTTGTTTTAAATATGGCAATTTAATGTCATTCCTATAATCTACATTTCATTGCAATTGCTTGTTTCGTGCATTAATTTTAGGTCTTTTGATACTTGATGCTAAATTATACTGCATTGGTGAAAGACACGTCCAAATGTGTATGGTTAATCTACTTCCTGCATGTTACAAACTTGGTCTTTTAAGGAGAGCTCCAAGCATGCTGAAAGACATTATGTGACATCATCCATGTTATAATATTCTGAAATTTTGCTTCATGGCATAATTAGAAGGGAATATTAAGAAAGCAGATTTGAGTACAATCTAATCTTGTGTTGCATACAACACTGATGGATCATATACAGAGGGATACCTATACAGAGGGATCTGGACCAGCTGGATCATTGGGCTGAGGCCAATTGTATGAGGTTCAACAAGGCCAAGTGCCAGGTCCTGTACTTGGGTCACAACAACCCCATGCAATGCTACAGGCTTGAGGAAGAGTGGTTGGAAAGCTGCGCAGCAGAAAAGAACCTAATGGTATTGGTCAACAGTTGGCTGAATATGAGCCAGCAGTGTGCCCAGGTGGCCAAGAAGGCCAACAGCATCCTGGCATACATCAAGAACAGTATGGCTAGCAGGACCAGGGAAGTGATTGTCTCACTGTACTCAGTACTAGTGAGGCCCTACCTTGAATACTGTGTTCAGTTTTGGGCCCCTCACTATAGGAAAGACATTGAGGTGCTGGAGCAAGTTCACAGAAGGGCAAGAAGACTGGTGAGGAGCGTGGAGCACAAGTCGGGTTTTTTCACCTGGAGAAAAGGAAGCTGATGGGAGATTTTATCACTCTCTACAACTATCTGAAAGGACGTTACAGCATGGTGGGTGTTGGTCTCTTCTCCAAATGACACTATGATCAAACTTCATAAATCTCTAATTCAATTTATTCCTCACATTAGAATTTTTTTGCTTGTATGATACATGAATTCTTTTAATTCTACATGGTAATGTTTGGAGGCCCAGCCACAGCCTTTATTTATCTTCTAACATTATTTCTCTACTAACAGCATGTTAACAAATGTTGTTCTTGTCCCTACATTGTTTCCAATTTATTTTTCAGCTGTCTAAATGCTGTGAGACTTAGTATGTTAAGAGGTCGGTAAAAAGGTAAGTCACAGGCCTGAATAGCTTACAGTATGACAGGTACTCAAATTGTTTACCAAGTGACAGCTGACCCAAACGAACTGATGTAAAATCTTATCTGACCATGTAAAATAGCAGTGATAACCTTGTTACTCCCAGCACTCTACCATGTATGGATGGGCAACACCAAAAGAGAGTTCAGGAATGACACAGTACCAAAATTTATTAGGCATTATAGAAATCCCTATCCAAGCAATCTACCATGCCAACAGAAGCATGCAGCTTCCTCTCCAGTGTTTTCTAACTTGAAGTTTGGAATCTTCATCCTTTTTTTACAGTAAAACTTAAAACATTAATATATTTCATTGCTTTTTCTCTAACTCAGTGTATCAATTGCATTTTCCTTCACCAGTGTAATTATTCCGGCATAAAGCTAACTATAGTTAAGCTAATTTACATAATTCTCATAATTCTCAAATTGCGTACTATACTGTAATCAATACCAAAAAAATCTGATTCTATCATCAAAGCAATGAGTAATTCAAACTGATGTAAAAAATATTTCAGAGGAACATCTACCCTGAGAAGCATCTCATTTTGATAGTAATGGCAAAAGGTATAGAAACATACCTCAGAGAATAATTCATGTAACACTTTACATCTGTAAAAATGTGCAGTGAAAAATCAAAAGGGGTGCAAATGAAGGCAAAAGTTGATGTTTTGTTTGACTAACATCCACCACCCACAGCAGCAAAAACTAGTATGCACACAAAGTATCCAGTTGGTTTTTATATAGCCTTTGCCAATGATCGCTTACATCCAGAAGTACTTCACAGACTTCCAGGGGTCTGCAGATATCAGCTTGCAGATTATTATATTTATATACAAACTAAGGAAATTGTTTGGGAAAGACAGCTACTAGAAGACAAAATATGTAGGAATATCCACATCCACTGGAAAATTTTTGTGAGTAAATCAAAGTTACATTTGAAACCACTAATTTAAAATTTATACTTTTTTCTTACATTTATGTTATGAAAGCATGTAATAACATCTCCTCTACGATTTGGTATCCACCATTCCAGTTAATAGGATTCAGTATATTTTTTGCAATGAGTTCCTTTTGTGGGAATGAAACTTGAGAGTGCTCTCTTCTTCTATCTTGTCATCCTGACATTAATTTCTCTTTCATTAACACTGTACATCTCTTATATTGCTCAATCTTCCACATAAAGTAAGTCACCTACTTCACTTTTCTAGTTGTCTAATGCCTGCCTCCCCATTTTCCTCCACCTCAACCCCTACTCGTTTAAACTGGAATATGTAAAATAAGTATTCCCTACTCATCTCATTTATCTTTGTGTGTATAGCTACTGACTTTTGTCTGGGAAAACAATTTTTTTTTTAAGCTAAGGAAGAAAATAATTTATTAAGACCCTTTGCTATAGGGTAACAATCCTGTGGGAAATTAAATGTATCAAGAAGCAGGAGGGTCGATAATTCTCTTGATGGTGCCAATGGTATCCATTATAAAGGTCCTTGCAACTTTCACTTCAGGTAGATTGGATGAGACTTCCCACCTGTTTCTGCTTTCCCTACAAATAAAGATGTAGATCTGGGTTTCCCATAACCAATAAAACTTTTGCATCTAGACATGATAACATTGTAGACTATTTTTAAGCTATTATTTTCCATTGCAATATTTGGATTTGTTAAAAAATTCTTAAGTAGCTGTTTTTCTGCCTCTTCCTGAGCATGGGATGCTGTCTCTGAATAAAACTGTCAGGCATCTCTTTCTATTTGCATTTGTTTCAGGTGGCCAGGAGAAATTCTGTAGTATCTTTGATTTTTTTACTCTGCAGTTTCCTACAACTTAAGGTTTTGGTTTGGCTCTTATTGCGTGTGTGATAATGATAGCATTTATTCATAATCCCTTCATTCCGTTATATTACACCTGATTTATTAAGACTACTGGATAACCTGAAAATGCAACTAAACCCCACATTTTGACATTTTGATCAATTGTGAGTGTTGACCTTGATTATCCTGCTCAGAACAGCTTTCAGTTTAGTACCACTTTCTTCCAGATTGATTTTAAAATAGCTATCAATTTTTCAAAGAGCTATTATTTACAAGATGCATGTGCCCCTCCTTTTTTTTTTTTTTTTTTTTTTTTTTTAGGTCTTTCCTCTCTTAAATAAATTCACATTCTTGTTTCTATCCTTTTGGCACCTCCTTTTTATCAAATACTTCGTATTGTTATTTAGCAAAAAACTTTCACTGTAATGCCTATTTAGATATTTTAGGAGTTTAGTATTATTGCTTTCAAATATATTACAGAATTGGTATTGATTTCATATTTTCTATGATCTCATCATGCTAAACTGCATGCTTTTCTTCAAGTAACAGCAAGTGCTAGGCAAACTACCACTAATGGAAATATATCATATTATCTGGAAAAGACTGACACTGCCATCTGAACGTAATGAACAAAACCAACCAAACCAAGCTGATCAAGCTCAAGGAAAGACCATACAGTACTTGTGATTAAAAGTAAGCACTGAAACTCCAGGACTTCTTAAGGCAGTGTTGACTCTCTTGAAAAAAATATTTTTCTGACAGTTTTCCTGTCTTTAATGCATTCATTTCTTAAACTCAGAGAAAATTGCTACCTGATTTTCATTTTTTTTTGCTTACTTCAGTTAAGTGTTAATGGTTTTATTTATAGCACTAATGGAAATACCCTTAAGCATCTTTTCAGTGGTTAGGAATACATAATCTTAAAGACTAGAGGGCATATTGGTCATTTAGCAACTCCTTATCTATTCTGGTAGAGTAAGACAGTCAAAAACTTTGCAGATCTGCAGATTCTAGGTGTTTATATTGTAATATGAATCCTTAAGAGGTACATAGTGCTGTTTGCTGTGCTGTTGTTCATAGATTTGCAGTGTACTGGTGAAAGGAATAGCAGCTAACAAAGAGGAAAAGATATCTACAAGTTAGCTGATTTCATGGCACTGAAGACACTGGGTCATAAATAATAAAATCTGGAATAGTAAAATGGAGGTTGTCTTCTCTTAAGTTAGTATTACTGTGACATGTAAAAAGCTCCCTGATCAAAGAGAATGTGGGTCTCCAGGTGCTTTGCTCTACCCTTTGCCATGCTGTATCAAGGTTAGTTTGGGAGTCACTCAGATTTGTCTTTCAGGAAGAGTGAGGTCTACAGATCTACTACAGGAAAGAGCAGAAGTGTCTGTTTTTACTGGTACAGCTCCTCAGTTCATGAAGCCATTTCAGGAGTTTTCACAGAATCACAGAGCAGCACAGGTTGAAAGTGACCTCGAAAGATCTTCTGGTCCAACCTTTTGTGGGAAAGGGAGACTAGATGAGATTATCTAGCATCTTGTCCAATGTCAGCTTGAAAGCATCCCATGATGAAGACTCTGACATGTCCCTGGGGAGGTGGTTCCCCTGATTGGTTGTTTTCCTGATTGGTTGTTCTCACTGTATAAAAAAAAATTCTAATATCAAGGTGAAAACTCACCACACATTTGACAGTCTGCCAGCCTGAGTAAAAGCTATAGATCACCACCTTCAGGGTTTTCTAACTCTTTAAACCCTAGTTATAAAATATTGTATTTCTGGTAATTCTCTATTTTAGTTTGTGAAGTGTATACATAGCAATCATCATTAACAACAAGTGGCTGTTAATCACTACTATCAGTAGGAATGCAATAAGGATGACTGTAACTCTCATTCTTTATAAAGGTCTTGCTGGTTAATAAGTCCTTTATAAAATGGACTTACTGAATTTTCAGTTCTGATGAAGGCATTCTGTTGTCTTCCACTAGAAGGGAGTTTTCTGGGCTGAACTGGGGTCCTGGAAAGTTTTATACAAGATAGTGTGTGTAAATATAAAAATTATGCCTTGGTTGTTCTTCCTCCTGAGGAAGATGTTACTTTAATGTGGAGAAAGGAAGAAGAATTTGCTGTAAGGAAACAGACAAGGACAGACAGTGTATATGCAGAAGTTCTGTGCAGTCAGTTTCATGCAGTAAACACAGGCAACTAGGAAGCTTGAAAGAAATTCTGAGATATGAACACATTAATGCAGGCTAAACAGCTAAATATGATCTTCAGTCTCCACTTAGTATGTAAGGGAGTCTCTGGCTCTTCATTGAGGTTTCTTAAAATGTTGTCACTGACAAGACATTCTTGACGTTGAGAATTTAACTGAATTTAATTTATTCCAAATGAGCTTGAACTTCTAATTATTAATTCAGATATTGAAAAATAAAAGAGGCAAACAGTTTTTTTTAAAAAAACAACAAAACAAACCACAAAACCGCCACCACAATAACAAAAAACAAACCTAAAACCTCTTAGGAAAACACATTTTCTGCCTCATCCCTAGACTTAACTTTAGTGCTACCTGTTTCCACACCTTTGTTTCGACTCTCCTTGCTTTCATCACATGCTACCCTCAGACCCTGCAGTGAAGGAATGGAGGAGGTTGAGGCCAAGCATGTACTGATTCCTTCCTGCCGCTCCTTGCTTCCCACTCCTGTCTTCCATTGCTCCTTCCTTTTCACTTGTTTTTCTGCTCCACTGTGGGTGTGACCCATGGGGTGTCCCTGCTTCAGCATGAGTCCTCTGCAGGCCACAGTCCATTTCTGGGGGTGTGTCTGCCCAGAGCTAGTTCTCCCCTGGGCTTCAGCCCTTCAAGAGGTACCTTTTCTCTCCTGCATGCAGTGCTTCCTTCCCAGTGTGCATCTCCAGCCCTGGCCTCAACAACGTCCCCTCTCCACAAGCATCCTCCTGTTTGTCCTCATGCTTCTCCTGTGCCTCTTGCTCCAGCAGCTGCAGTTATTTTCATACGACTTTGTGGAGGTGCTGGTGCCCCTCTAACTGGCTACACGTAACAGCCTGTGAATGAAAATGTGGTTAGGGAGAAACTTTAAGATCTAAAATGGTGCTGGGTCAAGCAGTCTAGGCCAGTGCCTGCAGTAGAAGGATGAGTTAAAGTTATGTCAGGTTGTGGTTTGAGAAGAGCTGAGTACTGCTGTTGGTGTAAAACTGGGAGTAAGACACCTGATTGCCTCTGACTTCATTTATATCATCTGAGGCACAAGAACTAGATTCTATCCATCACCTAATGCCAAAATTACCACTAAATACTTTGCAAAGAGAATAAATATGACAGTTAAACAGCTGTTTGGTTTTGTTTTGTAAATACGTGTAGGCTAATAAGAAAGACAGAATAAAAACTTAAAATCCTAATTTTTCCTTATGGAATTTTAGATTTCCTCACTCACACCTTCAGTCTAACAAATAATTATTAGAGTGCACTAAGATTATTTTGGCAGGAGAATGATTAAAGGTGTAAGTATCCAGATAGGATACAGGAGTTTTTATTTTGTTTGGAAACACTGTTAACATAACAGAACTGTTAGTCTACAATCTGGAACAGATGATGATGTGATGATCTATAAATTACTGAATCCCAAACCTACCTAAAAAAATTACTTTAAAAAATTTGGGAATACTAAATATATAAATCTTGTTGGTTTATTTGCAGAGAGAAACAATTTTAAAAAAACGAAACTGTCCAGCATGAAAGCTAGGCTACCTTGAGAAATTTCTTATGTACCATCATACTGCATTTATAACTCCACTAAACATGGCTAGTTGTTTTCATTATTACTTCGGTTTTAATTTGGATACTAAGCTATACAGATTTTGAGTCATACTAATAGATTGAAGAATATACCATTGGCCAATTATTTGCTTATTTACTTTTAGTTAGTCTAAATTTAGAGTATAAGGAATTACAGATTTAAAAAGTAAAATGCTTTACGCCAAGACAAGTTAGACCACTGCTGTGACTAAAGCACACAGGATACTTGACTCAGCTTTTAACAGGTTCTTTAATAGGTTACTCCTGCAAAAACAATGCTGTTGTCTGATGTTATAAGTATTTAAAGCATTGTTATAGCTCATTGTCACTGCTGCCAGACAAAATTGCCTTCAATGTGAATAATTTAGTGTAATGAATCTAGCAACTGTAATACAAAGATTTGGCAGGCTAATTTGCACAGATGAGAAAGAGATTTAGTTTAATACTGGGTTGAGTATCTTGATAGTCACCACTTCAGTTCTCTCTTCTGTTTATTCTTTCTGCAACTCACTTTGATATAAAAGTAGTTTTAAATGAAAATGTTTTACTTATGGTCTTCTGGAAATCAGCAAGTGGGTTCAAGAGAAAAAGTAATACCCGCCTCAAGCTCAAGTCTGCTCTCATCAGTTGAAAGAAGCAGCAGCCATGTGCACTAGTTGGCCGACAAATTCAAACCAGTCACAGGACACACTTCTACTTATTTATCCAAAAAGGAGACAGAAGAGAGTCAGGACACAAGGAAGGGTGTAAAAGGCTGGTAAAGAGTTGTGAGGAAAGGAAGAGGCAATTAGCATGTTGGGAAAATCTGTGAGACACAATTCCATGTATGAACAGACTTTGCTTCCCTGCTTTTGAAGTAATTTGGGGTTTAGCTATGAATATTATTATCCATGTCAAGTATTCTGCTTCATGTTCTTGGTAATTTTTTTAAGGTTTTCTTCAGTAAAAGAGTGAGTAGGCTTGGGAACAATCTGAGATGTGGTAAGGTGTAGTTCTCAGTCTGTTAGTAAGAGCTCAAATAAAATGTGACTTAAGTATAAAGAAGGAAATTATAGGGGACAAAGATTAATTTAAAAATAATAGACAATATAGATATGCTAAGCAACTGTTCTGTCATACTCTAACAACTTTGCTTATAAGGTTAGTGGGAATATCTCATCAGGAATATACTCTTTTCTAACTGCAACTGTAAAGGGAAAACAAACAACCAAGCAATTAAAAATACCCTCAAGATAGTACTATTTTTATTAAAAAAAAAAAAAAACTAGATGCCTTTTTTTTTTCTTTTAGTGTAATTTAATTTTAAGCTCTCTTACTTTTTTACCATTATTAGTGATTTCTTGCAAGTATGTTAGTAGAAGTGAGTTTTCTGAGGGCATTTGTAGTACAAGAAAAGTGTAAGTAATGTGAATTATACAATGAATTTTCAGTTAAATATGGTTTTCCTAAATTTATGTCTGTTCTAATGTGAAAAAGAATCATTATAAGGATTCTTAATCTTGTAGGAAACTGACACCTGAGAAAGAAAACTGAATTCTTATGCTGTGGCAGGAAAAAATGTCTTTTGAAATGAATTCTTTAGAGGTCACACATCCATTTTACATGCTGTTGTTGTTAACATTCTACTGAATGAACAAAACATTTAAAGTTTTGTTTTGTTTTGTTTTGTTTGTTTATTTTTTATATATATATATCTATATATACACCCTAACAGACAAAAAAAAAAAAATCCAGTGCACTTGATTTTTAGAAGAAAAAATAAGAAATCCGTTACTGCAAACATGGAGCAGCTAATCCAAATGTTGGTTTTGCACAGAAATACATGAGTATATATTTAGAGGTGTAATTAATTGCTATGTACATGCAAGTAAGCATTTAATAGCTCAAAGGCTAGACGTATCAGTATTACTTTGGAGCATATGTTTCACTGACTTTCAAAATTATGAAGAATCACATTTCATTTGTGTCATGGTTCAACCCCAGTCAACAACTATGCATGATGTAGCTGCTCGCTCACTCCTCCTTGGTGGGATGGAGGAGAGAATCCGAAAAGCAGACAACTTGTATGTTGAGATAAAGACAGTTTAATAAGTAAAGCGAAAGCCACACACCCAAGCAAAGCAAAACAAGGAATTCATTCACTACTTCCTATTGGCAGGCAGGTGTTCAGCCATCTCCAGGACAGCTGGGCTACATCACACATAACAGTTACCTGGGAAGACAAACACCATCACTCCGAATGTCCCGCCTTCCTTACTCTTGCCCTGGCTTTATGTGTTGAACTTGATGTCATGTGTTATGCAATATTCCTTTGGTCACTTGGGGTCAGCTGTCCCAGCTGTATCCCCTCCCAGCTTCTTGTGTGCCCCCAGCCTACTCACTGGTGTGGTGGTGTGAGGAGCAGAAAAGGCCTTGACCCTGTGTAAGCCCTGCTCAGCAATAGCTAAAACATCCCTGTTTTGTAACACCATTTCCAGCACAAATCCAAAACATGGCCCCATACTAGCTACCATGAAGAAGATTGACTCTATCCCAAAGACAGCACAATTAGTTTAAAAACATAGAGGACATAAATCTACGTGCAGTGGTTACTACCATTGTGTGATACACGTTGATTAAAAGCGTATTAGTTTGCAAAACCTAATTTGGTTTCTCTTATTTACAGAATTGTAAAAGAGTAAAGGACACATTAATTTACTGATATCTCTGCTGATTATTTGTGATGAAAGACTCCAGATGCATCATTTAGCATACATTAGGACATCAGATGCAAAATCCTGAATCTCATCCTTCCACCTCTCATTCAAGCCTTCACTTGGGGAATCTTACATTCAGGATCAGATGTTCAGATAAATGTTCAGGTTGAAGATGTTACTGCCATTGCTGCGACTAAAAGATGATCTTAATAAACCAACAGTCTAAGATTCTTTTTATCTCAGAAATAGGCATGACATGAAGGAGGAAAGAGGATGGGAATGAGACAAGCTTGTACTGTTGTTTCATGTTTTAATGTGCAGCAGCTTGTAATCCTACAAGCAGTCTAATACACCTAATCTATCTTTTTAACTTACATTTGCAAATTTCAGCCAAAATGAAAGACCAATAAGCCTGACTTCTCTCTGGTGACTCATGAACTAGATTTCAAGCAGTTTCAAAGCTCAGTAAAGGAACAACCCCTTGTCACCTCTGGCTGTATTTCAGGACATCTACCATAGCCACCTCACTTGCAATTTCTTGGCTGAATTTTTTTCAAACACAGACAAAAACAATAGAGTAGTTTAACTTAATGAAGAACAAAAGTTTAACTTTTCTAGTGCTGATGTGTCTTGAGCCAATACCTTTTAGAAATCCCCTCCTGGGTTTCACACTCATTATACTCCTTATTCTTCCTAGGTAGCAGATTTATTTAAGCCCACAAGCTGGGAACTGGCATTAATCTGACTTCTAGCATTTTTGCATGGTTGCTTTTGCATTAGACCAGCTGATCTAATATTTTCCTGAATAACTTGTGCTTTCTTCTTCAGCATTCAAGTATTTTAAGCAGATTAAAATGAAGTCTTTGTGAAAAACACAAAGTTTAAAGAGTGGCTTTTGTTTTGCCTTTTTAATTAAAATTATCAATCCATAGAATTACTTGTGATTATAGTCTGATTTTGAGACGACCACCCAGAATTTATTCCATGATTTTTTACATCTCAAATATATATTCATTCTTGAGTGCTCTGTGATACATTCAAAGGGGAATCTTTTGCTGTCAGTATGCACAAACACTGATGGAATTGGGTTTTTTGGGTTGGATGTAATTTATATTAGACCCCACTTGACAGTTTGGCAACTTCGTTATAGTAATTTCAGCTGCAAAAATTCCCCTGTTTGCACAAATGAGCAGTGAGAACTATCTCTTAAAGTGTTTTGCGTGTACATCTACACATTCTTTTCCCTTTCAAGGGGTATTTTTCAGAAGTAAACCTTTAATACAATTCAATGTTCTTGTTGTTTTGAAAACCCCATCTTTAGATATATCCTCTGATGTTGCACCCACAGTGTAATGGAGGCTTAAAAGGTGGAATTTACTTCTGTGAATGAGTTTATAAATGCTTTCCTACATGGCAGATACTTGTCCATGCAATTGTTTTGTGAGGAAAAAGTCGAAAGTTGAGTTAAAACTGTGTTAAGTCTAGTTTGCTTAAAGGATTTATTCATGTGTTATAGCACTTTAACATTACAGTCCCATCTCTGGGGAACTCAAAGATATCTTTTGACTCAAAGTGCTCTTCCAAATTTACAAAAAGAATGTTGAGAATTGCTTCATTTGAAACACTTTTCAACCAAAATAATCCTTCCATTTTCATAAACTCAGTAATTATTTGACAGTGCATAAATAAAACTACTAGCTACAGAAAATGAAATTCCAGCAGAATCTTTGCTCATATTTCCCAGATGTAGTGAAACAATAACAAAACCAAAGGTTTTCTCAAATCATGTGCTTTTCTTCAGTCTTGCCTCATTCCTGGGTCACAGGAGACCCTCTTTCATAACAACACAGTAGGTAAGCTCAGACTAGAACAATGTTATGACTATTAAAATTTAACACAACACACAGAATGTTCTCCTCAAAGCTTCACTTTATACAATTCAGAATTTAAACCTTTGGTTCAGCTTCAGGCTCATACAGGAAGAGAGGTTTACCAAAATATTAATGATGACATCCAGTAATGTATCTGAAACAAGCAAAATATTCTGCATTTTTTTATTTGAAAACATTTCAATTTATCTCATGAAATTTATGTTATTCTCCCATCACCTTCAGACAGAAAATCATGCGCAAAGTCAAGGGACCTGCTTCAGTAAAGGTTTGCTCTAGTCCTTTGCTAATGTGAGAACTATAGAGATGATTGGATCATAGAATGTCCTGAGTTGAAAAGGACTCACAAGGATCACTGAGTGCAACTCCTGTCTGTGCATTGGGCAACCCCAAAATTCACCTTATGTGTCTGAGGGCATTGTCCAAATCTGAATATATCCTATGGAATTTCCTGACTTTCCTTTCTCAGTTGACAATAATCTCTCAAGAAACTCCTTCTATCTCATGAATTTCAGATTTTTTCTCTTATTAATAACGTCATTCTACTACAAGTGTGAAAGGCCCCTGAATAAACTTAAATAATGTATTCTTTAACTCATATAGTACAAAGAATAGCTTTTATTTTCATTTGAATAAAATGTAAGTTAATTGAAATAAAAAAGAAACTATCTATTATAATAAAAGTACTACTCATTTAATCTGACACATTGAATTTGTACAAATGTAGCTCAAAAAACAATGAAAATAACAGAAAGATGCTTTAAAAAAACCCCAACAAATTGGTGTAATTCCGATCATTTTTGTAAGCCTTGTGCAATTATACTCAGAGATATGTTGACCCAGGAGGTGAAGACAGTAGATCATTTTTCTTTCCTGAAGCAGTTATTATGTCTTAAAATTTAGAGAAAACAAACACACAAACAAACAAGCAAGGTGTTTTCAAAATACTTATAATCATAGAATAATTTGGGTTGGAAGGAACCTTCAAAGGTCCTAATCTAGTCCAGTCCCCTTGCAATGAGCAGGGACATCTTCAACCAGATCAGATTGCTCAGAGCCTTGTCTAGCCTGGCCTTGAAAGTCTCCAGGGAAGGGGCATCTACCACCTCTCTGGGCATACTCCCATTTTAACACCCTCATTGTAAAAAATTTCTTCCTAATTTCTAGCCTGGATCTCCCCTCTCTTAGTTTAAAACCATTACTGCTTGTCTTATTGTAACAGGCCCTGCTAAAAAGTCTGTTCCCATCTTTCTTATAGGCTCCTTTTGAGTACTGGAAAGTTGCAATAAGGTCTCTCTGGAGCCTTTTCTTCTCTAGGCTGAACAACCCCAAATCTCTCAGCCTGTTTTCACAGGATAGATGCTCTATACCCCTGATTATTTTTGTGGCCTCCTCTAGACCCTCTCCAACAGCTCCATGACTTTCCTTTGCTGAGGGCTCTAGAGCTGGATAGAGAACTCAAGATGGAGTCTCACTGTAGTGGAGTAGAGGAGCAGAATCACCTCCCTTGACTTGCTGGCCACCCTTTTTTGATGTAACCCAGGAGATGATCTGCCTTCTGGGCTGCAACTGCACATTGTCAGCTCATGTCCAATTTTTCATTTTTGTGGTCATTCTGCCTAGTAGAGTTCATAGCAGAGAACTTCTAGGACAGCTGTTTGGTCACAGTTTGATAACTTCTTTAAAGAAGGCATTATTACCCCATATTTCAGAGCATTGCTGTCTTACATATATACAAATGTGAAGGGTGTGAGGGCAAGGGAGTGAATATTATTGATAAGCAGCTGAACTTCATATTATACTGGAGAGATAACAGTCCTGGGAACTAGTGCAGACCTGAAGTAGCTCTCGCCATCAATATCTACAGAACTATTGTCTGTGTGACTGTTTGTTGTCATAGTCTAAAAGGGATCATTATCCCAAATTTATTGAAAATGTATCAGTGGATGAATTATACAGAATTCTACAACGGGAAAAAAAATCCCATGTTTATGAAGTAACACAGAATTAAGGCAACCATTCAAAACTTCCCTAAATTAAGGTAGAGATCTTTCAGCAGAAACAGCTTAAAATTGGAAACTAGCATGACGTACACTCACACAAGCTGTTAGGGACACTCAGAATTGACTTTTTGTCGGTACCTTAATATAAGGCATTATGTTTGTCAACAAGAGCCATAAAGGTATTTTACAACTATAAGTTTTCCGGGGTGAGTAAATTAAATTAAAACATCAAATACTATAGTCAAAGTCATAGTGGGATTCAAAACAGGTTTTCTGTTGTAACAACTTAGTATGTTAATTGAACTTTTTGTTTCAAGTGTTAACATCTAATAACATGATAAAGCAGGAGTGAAAATAAGAAATGTAGTGTTTACTTAAATGAGGTGATCATTTGGCTGAATGTATGTCAGGGTTTGCATGAAATTAGACAAAGATTGAAGATATACTTTGTACCTTTTGGCTACTCTACTGGCATTTTTTTCTTTCCTGAAATATTCTCCTTTTTGAACATTTGCCATGTTTCTTAGTGCAGTAGATTTAATATAAGTTTATATTGATTCTTATGCCTTCCATGTTACCAATATGAAGGAGCTGAGAATTAAAGTGAAAATATAGCACTTCTGCTTCCCTATTCTACTTCTCTTCCAAAGGTCCATGGTAGCCCTCACTGCTCAGAGTCACTTTACCTGTAGCTGTTTCTCATTCTTTCATCCAGGTCTCTATCAAAGTTTAAAAGATTAGTAACATGGGAGAAAAGACAAACCAGGTGTGAACATACACACTTTGAAAATTTTCAGTTGTCCTAATTTTAAACTTCCTACAGATTGGTATGCTTAACAGAGCCAAAAAGCTTGAAATCTGTCTTTAAAGTAGAAGTAAACACATTTGAAATACTGCAGCAGATCAGAAATTATATCCTCTGAATGTGACCCATTGCTACATTAGCATAAATTTGGGCAGAGATTTCAAGTTCAGAAAAGCAGAATGGGCTGCTTCTCCCCATCTGACTTGTGATCTTTACAGCATATTCAGATCATGATGCCTCTTTTTTTCCAAAAGATCTTTCCAGATCAGAATTATTGAGGCTTAACTCCAGCCAGCAGCTGAACCCCTTACAACTGCTCACTCGCTCCCCCTAGAAGGATGGGGAAGACCATCTGAAGGGTAGAAGTCAGAAAACACTTGGGTTGAGGTAAAGACAGTTTAATAAGTAAAGCAAAAGCTGTGCATGCAAACAAAGGAAAAGAATGAATTCACTCACTACTTTACTGTAAGTCTATAGGAGCTCAGTATATTATTTAAGCCCTTTAGTAAGGGATTAGTTTTGAAGGTCATCCTGGCCCTGCTGAATTATTGATGGAAAATTTTGCCATTGACTTTCAGGATGGTGGATTTGTATTTTTATTATGAACATATATTTGCACAGTATTTCTGTATGTAGAGAGCACACTTACTATTTCTGCATACAGAAAAGTATTTGAGTTTGTTGGAGGACATGAATGAATGCAACTAATCATTCATATATGAGACTACATTGTAAGAATCCTTGAGCCTCTACTGTTTAACTAGAAGCAACCTTTATGAATAAACTGTGATGAGCTTTAGAAATTCTGCTGCATTTGAAATGCATTAGGCTTATTCCCCACTTGCTTGATTACATGACAAATGGCTTGCAACTACTGTTTTAAAATAAATCAGCCTAATATGTTCTATTTGCAAAGTATTTCAATATTAACATATTTTTATGTTATCTCTATGCTTTCTGAATGCATTATTTTCTATTGAGGCTTGCGGCCAATGAATACTTCTCAGTAAAGCACCGGTATTTTTCCCATGGAACAATAATAGTGCTGCTTGGAAGGGACTTCCAGAGGTCACCTTGTCCTACCTCCACCTGGAAACAAGGTTATTATCTATTTTTGAGTAGGTAATGTATGGCTTTTTTGAGCTGAATCTGGAGAAATCTCCAAAGGTAGAAGTTCCACAGCCTTTTTGGAAAATCTGTTCTAGCACTGCACTGCTGTCCTTTTATTAATAAAGTACATTTTATCCTTTCATATTCTTTAAAATCTCAAATATTATGTCCCTAAACAAGCTTAGTTAAACCATTTTTTCATTACCTTGCTGATTCAAAGACTGTAGACTTTGATTCAAACAGCATTTCCCAACTGAAATGGCAAAACCACAGTATCATAATGTTGATGTTCCAATGCCTGATTTCTTAAAATAGTGATTTCTGATGAAATCTCAGAGCACATCAATTCTGACCTAAGATTATTTGAGCATGTTACAGAAATAAACATTACTAATAGGGAATCCTAAAATTAGTTGCCAGAATCTTGAGATGTAGGATTCTCCAAGAGAGCATGATTTTCATACAAGTATTGAGCTTGCTGAGTAACTATTATACATGGCTAACATTATTGCCATCTTAATAACTTTTCAGGTTACCTTGGTGAGTGAATTTCAGTGAATGGATTTCCCCTAGGACATGTTTCATTAATCAAAACACCTAATGGATGGTGTCAGCTTCAGCAAAGTTATGTGACAGAGAAAACCTAGGCAAAGTCCTCCCCTCTCCTTTTTTTTTTTTTTTCCTATATTTTAAAATATTTTAATTCTTTGATGTGTGCTGAAGTGTCACAAGAAGCTGAAGAAAATGTTCTTGTAATCTGTTTATGCACATATTTATCTTTTCCTAATACACTATAAGTTGAAGGGACTGCCAGTATTTCCTCAATAAGAAAAAGGAGATTAGACAGTTGGTCATTCATGAAGTTTGTGAAAGTACTTTCCTGACTATAACACTTCTGCATGTTAGGTAGTCATAAAAATCTTACCTTAGATATACTGTATTGCTTCTTCAATTATGTGCTGGTGTCAATAGTTGTCTCTCAGTAATGCACTGGATTTCAGGCAAAAACATCCTCCTAGTACTGAAAGTAAACAAAAAAATGTTTACAGTCATAATTTGGGCTATAAGTGAAGCTGTACCCAGTTTATCTGTGTTAGTGATCTAGATTAATAGTGTTATTAACAGACTATAAGAAAATGTTTGCATATCCTGGGAAAATTAATCCTGTCCTTCTACTAGAACAGCACACAGTGCTTTGCAAGTGGGATGTGCAACAGGAGCTGACAAGAAGTTGGCATTTACAGCACCTTCTGAAGAATTAAGATAAATTATGAAACACTTACAATATAGAATGGTGATACCAGTAATGGCACTGAAAATGGCATTGAAATACTGGAATGTTTATGAGTAGCCAAATTAGAAATTCCTTTTGTATAGGTTGCTGGCAGTGGTTCTTGAGAGACTTTAGTAAGATGTGTACTGCCTTCAAATGTTTATCCTCCTTGTTCCCAACACATGGCTTGCTGGCAACATGTTGTCTGATGCTCTAAAATTACTTACGGTCACTGAAAATGTTATGAAAGTGAACGTATAATGCACTATGAGCAATACAGCAGACCAATAATCCAAAAAAACAGTAAATTATGGAAACAAATTAATGAATTTCAGAAGAGAATGTAAGCTTTCCTTATCTTTCTTTTATAACACATTTTAAGTTTTTGGTATGTTTTGCAAAAGTCAAATTTTGTTTAAAAAAACAAAGCAAAGCAAAGCAAAGCAAAACAAAATGAAAAACAAAACAAAACAAAACATAATGACTTATAGTGTTATTGGCCTCCTGGTAATTCTAAGCTACTAATCATCCAAGGAGAGTGGCATGGAACTTGGAATGAAAAAGACTTATGTTTCCTGAGTAAAACATCAAGCACTGGCATAAATACAGACTTTCTGTGTACCTTTGAATGGTGACCATAAACACATGTTACTGAGACAGTAATTATAATAATAGCAGATCCAGGCATTGAAGAAACTCGCCCAAAGAGCCTGTGATATAAGCTAGCAGGAGTAACAAGAGGGGTTAGATAAAGTTGCTTATATTTCACTAGGTGGCCACTGAAGTACGTATTTTCAGCACATTCCGGAGTTTTTAACCAGTGTAGGTTTTATGAGAACATTTTTAACCTGGATAATCCAAAAGCATTGTGTAATATTGCTTTGTGTTACATGTGAGTGATGTGTGAAGAGTATCATCATAGAGGGTTTCCTTTAGCTTTGATTTATGTGTTGATCTGTAAACATATACTTCCTCATTGGCTACGGTTTTCACTTTACTCACTTCTTGTACATTGCTGTTTTACTGGAGAAGGTTTTTTTTTCTCCTTGGATTTGATCTTTTAGAAACTGTCACATCAAGCATGTCTCTCTGCCTCAGGAGACTAGACATTTCCACTTAGGTCTGTATTTGAAATCCCCTAAATCCTGGGTTAAGTTGTGTAGAAATATATGGTAATGCTTTCTTCCAGCAAGATACAATTGATGGAAAAGCCAGTACAGAATCTGCACATCATCTCAATTATTCTGATACTGCTTGGAATTCTCCATTACTGCAGAATTCTTTTCAGAAAGATAGCTTTACGAGATTGTAGTCTCACGGAATACATTGAGATCTGACTTTCCTCTATGGGCTTCAGTGTGCACATCTGTGCCAGTAGTGGTCCTTTATGAGCTGCAAGGGAACAACCTGCTAACTGTAGACTGCACCACAGGTGCTCTGCTCTGCAACTGGACCACCACCTCCTCCTCCTTTGTCATTACCTTGGTTCTGCAGGGCTCTTTCTCTTATATTTTTTCTCACTTCCATCTCTCACAGGTGCTGCACAATGTTTTTTACCCTTTCTCACATATGTCATCACAGAGGCACCACCAGTGTCACTGATGGGCTCATGTTTGGCAAGAAATGGGTCCAATTGAAATCCAGCTGGAGTTGAGAGTGACCAACACAGGGACAGTCCCTGGTCTCTACTCACACAGGCCAAGCCTGCAATGTTGCCCCCAATACCAAAAGCTTGCTATGTAAACACACTACACTGATCAAGACAACATCCTTCCCTTCCCCCATTTCTTGAAGATTAAGTGTATGGATACATCTGATGAAGATGTGGCTGCTATAGTCAGTAGGCAAGTCAGCCCAGTAACCATGTGCTGCCACTAATGGTAACCGTCATCAGTTGACTGACTGTCTTACAGAAACACAAAAAGGTCATATGGGTGACAGCAGAGCAGAGAGTTGTGAACATCACCGCTAGGTAAGCCTTGCTGCCTTGTTTGAATGCAGAATCACCTGCACACATCTATGCTTTTTTACATGTAAGTATCTGTACACCTTTGCAATCTGTCCTGCTTTCAGCTTTTTGAGTGGTGGAGCATATTTGAACTGTAAGAGGAAATGAGAAGTAATACAATATTAATAAGTAAAGAGAGAAAACAGACGATATTATTGGGAAAATGGACAAGAGAGAATGTTTTCAGATTTAACTTTTGGATGGAGGCAGTTTTCTAAAGATTTAGTGATTATTTTCTTTTCCGTTCTACTTCTGAGTCCTTCAGACAGTATCTGGTGTTTCTACCATGTTTATATAAATGAAATCTTACATCACTGTATATTTTGATAGTAAGGAAAACCTGTGGCACAAAGCACAAAGCCCTGTTTTATATTAAACATATTTTTGTAGCAGATCCTGCAAGTGAAGTTCGCTGGGAACATGAGGAAAAATATCAATAAATATTTTAGCCTTTTTTAATCACTCCCATGGGTATTTAATACACAAATGAGATGTAGTGGATTTAAATAGCAAGATTTAATTGAATGCTAGTAGAGCTGCATGTTGCATATGTGAGTACTTTAACGTAAGATGGTATGTAATCTAGTCTAGTAAATTAAATCTATAAATTCCTAACGCAGTTTCTTGTTAATGTTTGCTACAGATTAATCACTAGGAAAACTTACTATATTGAGCCATAATGTTAAAAAATTGTCAAGAATCACAGGAAGTATTAGTTAGTTATATTTCAAAATATGGAAAGGAAAAAAGTGACATCGAGGAACAGAAACTTCTAAAATGAGGCCTGTCAAGGAAGACTTGCAGAGAATAGAACTAAGTGTGTGAAAGTTAAGTATATGGCTTTGGCCAGGTGACTGTAAATGTAACAATAACATATCTTAATTCAAATCTTCCAATGCAAAGGCTCTTCCAGCATCCTACATTTTGAAAATAATTTTCAATCAGTGCTAGATCCATTTAAAACACTTGGACATGTTTTAAAAAGGCTTACTGAGTTAGTTCTAGCTCATATACCTGGAATGCTGTGTGCATAATTCACGTATTTTGGTTTTGGCAATGTTTTCTCACTCAGATTACATTCTCACAAAAATTCCTTTACTTCTGTATTTACATTGTCTTTCACATGAAGAATACATGTATTTGGGGATACCATTTGAAAGACAGGTAAGAATATAAGCTGGATTTAACTACTGTCCATACACAGACTGAAACATCAGGTTCTTGGGCACTAGTTAGATGTTCCCTCTGTTGAGGTCATGTGGCACTGGTGAGGACTGAAATATATTTTTTCATCTGTCTCATGAGGAAAGAATAATTATATAAGAATGCTACTATTATAATCCCTCTTTATTTGATTCTTTTTCACTGTGTGCATTTTAATGGGTTCACAGGTACTCAGGTAATTATGGATTGAGACAAGGCTATTAAAGTTATAAAATTGGAAGTTTGATCTCTTTATAGTATTTATTTGTAATTCTGCAAGCTGTCTGGTGAGTCATGGATAAAATAGCAAGTGTTGCTGTGAATGAAATACTGTACTTTGGGAAGTTTATATTTTTTTTTGTAGAAAAAGGGGAAGGGGAAGGGGAGGGGGAGGGAAGGGCAGGAAGGGGAGGGGAGGGGAGGGGAGGGGAGGGGAGGGGAGGGGAGGGGAGGGGAGGGGAGGGGAGGGGAGGGGAGGGGAGGGGAGGGGAGGGGAGGGGAGGGGAGGGGAGGGGAGGGGAGGGGAGGGGAGGGGAGGGGAGGGACACTCCTTCCATTCCAGCAATTGTCGGTTTTAATAGGCTACTGAGAAGTCACCATCTATGAGTAGAGAATAACTAGGAAGGAAATGAGCTAAGTTGAATGGTGTCCAAAGAAAAACAGGGTTCTGTTTTGTTTCTGAACATTTCCTAGAAAACTCCTTCTCTAGAACTATTCAGCTTAAGAAGCTGAAGATTAAGCTTCAAAAATACATTTCTAGAAATGAAGGTTTCTTAAGCTATATTGTGCTATATTTATCACATCTGTAATAAAAAAAAAAAAAAAACAAAACAAACACAAAAACCTATAATCCCCTTGTTTTTCTTTCAAGAAAAACAGAAGTAATGCTTAGTAATGCCATGGTCAGTATTAATTAAAAATTGTGAAGTTTCCTTTAAATAACTTCAAGCATTTTGAGTTGACAGCTTTCTGACATCTTGCTTCAGTCTCTTGTGTCATTATCAGCAATTTAATTGTGTCCCTCATTTTGTGTTATTACAGGAACTGAGATAAATCACAGAAGGTGAGCAGGACTTATGATTCTCCAATTGATAAGGCACTAAAAAAATTAAGCTAATGTGTTATTAATAGGAAAATAATAGGTAACTTTGCCAGCGTTGATACTGAAAGCCACTTTATTCAACAGTGACATTCACTTTTCTAAGAAGATGAAAGGAATACTTTACTATTTCCTCTGCTTTTTTGTTTTTTTCACTGTTTTGGGCTGTGATATCACAGATTAGGCTTCAATAAGCAGCATTTTATTTTTCAATTTAAGCTGTCAGGTTTTGTTTGTTTATTTTTCCTTGGGCCTATTATGGAAGATGGTTCACTTATTAAAAGGCTGATAATACCATTTTTGACATTAGGGGAAGCGGGAGAGAAGATGAAAAGTCCAAATCCACACCTACGCTCTATGAAAACTGTGTGCTAATAGTTCATTTATAAAATACCCTTCTACATATTTTACCTTTTTACACAGATTTTCTTATTTAAAAAAAAAAAAAAAGTTTGTATTTTGACTTTACATACTTTTACATTTTAATACACATTTTGCATCAGGGTTATTTTTACACATTTTAACACATATTTTGTATGAAGGTTATTTTCTTTTTCACATAAAGGAAGACGGAGGAAACAATGTGATCTAGAGTGAAGGTACCACAAATTCTTTCAAACTTGACTGAAGCAGATTGGTGTGGCGATGTAGTTTGTGATTGCTCACTGGTCTCTGTAAAATGCATGTTGTAACCTGAAAGATGAAATTAACAACTATTAGCATTTTTACTTTTGCTGCTTTAACACCAATTATGCATAATTTAGCTCTGTGCAGGGAAAATAATTTAAAGACTGAATTAATAGTAAATATTAATCAGTATTAAAATTTAAACAGTAAACTTTCACTGAAATGGTCTACTGTTTGAAGTTAGTTAATTATATTATTTACTATACATTATACCAAATACAAAATAAAGATGATTTACTGATTAATTTAAGTACAAATTAAAAAATATAATTTGTATAACTGTGCTGATTGGACTGAAAATGAGTTAATTTTTTAATGCAGTTAAAAACTTTCCTTTTTCATAGCTAGCATGGTTGTTGTTTGGATTTAGATTGCGAACAAGAAGAAAACACCCCAGGGACACTTTTCAGTGTTTTTGATTAAGAACAAAGAGAATTTAAGACTTACTGTTATCTTAGCTGTTGTCTGGGAGCCAAGGTCTTACTGGGCTCTTTTGTTCTGCAGGTGCAAAGCAGCTGGGAAGGGGGACATGGTTGGGGCAGACCATGGCTGACATCCAGACTGATCAATAAGTATATTCCATGCCATTAGCATCATGATTCATATTTAAAGAGAGTTGTTTTTTCCAGCTCACTAGACCTGTTTGGGTTCTGTTATGTTCTGCCTGAGTTCTGTTTGGGAGTTTCTTTACCATCCTGCAATTTTGCAGTGGCCTCTGGGCCTTTCTGCCTTTTTGGCCTTTTCTCTCTCTTCCCACAGCATCAGCTACTCAAGACCAGGGTGCTCTCTCTCTTCCTAAGACGGACTGTTTGACGTGGACTGAGTTTGTGAGGAATTGCATTGAGTATCACTTATTTTAAATTCGTTTTTTCATTTTATATATCTTATTAGTTGTAGTATATTAGTATCATTGTGTTATCTTATTAAACTGTGTTTATCTCAATCCATGAGTTTCTCCCTTCCTTTTTGATTCTATTCTATTCCCTATTTGGGGATAGGAGTCAGGAGTGAGCAAGCAGTTATTGTGGTTGGGATCTAAATAAGCTAGGTTCCTTGTTAGAAACTGGAGGAGCAAAGTTATTTTCCAATTTGCTTTTAATCTCTTTTCACTCTTCCCTACAAATGTGTCAAATATTTTGTCAACATTGTGTTGATTCTATGTATCCTTCATTTCCTATGTTACTGCGTAGTAATTTTACCGCATATTCCCACAATGTGATAATATAAATTTCTATCCAGCACTTACTTTCACCACATTTACTTACCATAGTATGCTAAAAGTAAAGCATGCATTATGCACTGTGCAGTCAGACATCTAGATTAAATAAGGATATATCTAAAGTTAACAATAATTATTATCCAGGGACTTCAAGATTCTGTGTTCTGTTCTTTACCCCAGCTACAGTGAAATTTGGGATCTATGTTCTCTTGTTTTAGAAGATGGAGAGGTAGCAGTGTTTCTCATATAAACTTTGTCAAAATTTCTTTTTAAAAGGGAAGCCTGCTGAGTTGCTCCTAATGCTAGGGTTACCTGTTTCACTCACTACTGTTCGTCACAATACATAAGTTTTTCATTTTTGCCAAAAGAAGTTTTAAATAAGAGAGGCTTTGAATATCTTTCAAGGTACAGAGTTCAATTTTTTTTCCCTCAAGACATCAAAATAGTTTATGCATCTTGCCATCATGACAAAAGAAATTTTTTTTCGAAACACTGTTTCTAAATGAAACAGTTTCTTTTATATATGTTTATATGTATATTTTCTAATTGATAATGGATTAACCTTTGAACATTGCCTAGCTACTATTATAATATCTAATATTTGTTACTTTATTGTTAAGAGGTTAGAATGCTAGAAACATTTGAGTCTTTTACTAATGCAGTTTTAATGACAATGATACAAGGGTGTAAACACCTTGACCTTGCATGCCTGATGCTTTTTTCCCTTGAAATGTGTCTCAGCATTTACAAATTCAGATCCCATAAGTCAGAACTCTTGTGGGCAAATTCTAATTTACAGGCTTAATTTCTCTGAGTTTCTCACTGCTTTTTATTTTTGCATTAGAAGAAAATATGGTTCTTTTGACAGATTCATCTACTTACATTCTATTCCTAACACTTTTCCAGATGGCAAACTCTTGTATTTTAATAGCCAAACTGTCCAAGATGCAGATGGGTACAGAATCTAACTGTATTTTATTTCTGCTAAGAGAAGCACATAGCATCAGTCCATTCTGTTTAAATACCACCACACCACACTTATATTGGAACACTGATATGAATACTCAAAGTATAGACCTTCTATACTGCTTTTTACAGTGGTAGTTTCTTTGTGCATTACATCAATTATTATGCAGACTGCTTGCTGTGGAGATGCCTCTATGGGTCTTTGAAGTTCCACGCAATGAGATTCAGCACACTCTCTCATTAGGTGTTGAGTTTGTACCCATTTTTTGCCATGGACAACAGTGAGATTGTTGAAAAATGATAAAATACTGATCCATATAAAATTACATTGCAATACTTCTCTATGTTGTGCCAATAATACAAGCTTTATAAATGAAAATGTAATTATTAGTTATTACTAGAGTGGGACAAATCTCACGAGCAAAAGTGACAGTTTTCATTCATTGTCTTTAAGCAATGAATAGAAGTATTGATATTTGTTAGTATATTCATAAATTTTTCAGTAAATAATTATTTGCTATATGTAATGGCAAATTGAGAGCAGTTTATTAAGCATATATCTGATTTCCAGTCATTTCATGCTTGCGTGTTTAGGTCATCTAATGAAATAGAAATTGCAATGTATGTATCTCATAACTAACACTGGATGAATTGCAAAATACTCTATAGGTTACAAGTAATGCCATGCACAAAATCATTTACAATTATCTACTGACATTCACACTGACAATATCCTATTGTATTTCTAAACAACAAAGTCCTGATGATAAAGTAGTATTACTGCATAGAAGAGGAAATTTGCTCTCTTTTACTAAATCCCCATTCCATGAAGGTTAAAAGAGTACCTTGAAATGATTTTATCTAAAATTGTCGATAGCATAAAAATGTTCTCCCAAAATATTTATGTAACCCTAGCAAGATGCCTCCCATTTTGTCATTAAATGTCAAAAAAAAAAATAGAGTGAGGAACTATAAAACACCATTTCAGGTTTAAAAGAAATCTTTCAGGCATATCCATATCCTTGTTAATTACAGGAAAACAAGTCAGAAAACTCTCACAGTGTAAAAGTTACAAAGGCTTCCAATGAAAATTAAGAGATAAACAAGCTATTTTCAAGAGTATGTGAAATTGTAGCAGACACTACAAATTTTTGTTGGTAAATAGATTCCTGTTTTTCTTTTTTAGAATTATACTTTTGCCACAGAATTACTGAATATTGAAGTCTTTCACCTACAGGAAAGGCATTTGAAATATTTCCTATCCAAGTGAATTCTATCTTATCCACTATCCAGGACTACCCACATCCTAGTGCAAGTGCAATAGCAGTAAAGAAAAGTTGAACTGCCTGTAGGAGACAAGAGTGGAATTTTATTATATACATAAATAGCCTCATGAGCTGGCTGTCAATCATTGTACTTATTCCCACCGCTGTACCCTGCAGTAGACACTCATTCCATCCCTCAGTTCCCACTTCCATGAACTTTGTGAGCTCTGGAGCTGTGGAAGCCCATGCTGCTCAATCTACTGGTTTCGGACAAGGCTTAGCTGTCCTAAAATTAATTATTTAGAGGCCTGATATGCTATTATATACCGAGAGTACAGATTCCCAAACACAAGGAAGACTAGGTGAGCTATATTGCTAGCCTGGTGGTTCAGTAAAGCTGGGATCCTGATGGCATAGACACAAATATGCGGTAGTCTCTCTTTCTCTCCTCCCTAATCAGGGTTTCATCTGAGCCTGTGCACAGAAGAAAGAGATATATTTCACACTCTGTCATACTCCTGTGCTTCTTCTCCTGTGAACACAAATAGTCTACATTTTTTTCATTCTCTTCTTGCATTTCTTCATAGCTTACCAGACTACTACAAAGACATGCTTAGTGCTTCTTACTCTAGTTCTACAACTACCTGCAGATTTCTTCCATTGTTGACTTGATTACAAACATTTAACTACTTCAGCATATTGAACTGAAGTGCAAATGAGAACTTTAAATTTAGTGTAGCTATAATGGCTGCGAGATTTGGGGTTGTCCAGCCTGAACAAGAGAAGGCTCCAGGGAGAACTTATTGTGGTGTTCTGGTACTTAAAAGTGGCCTATAAGAAAGATGGGGACAGGCTTTTTAGGAGGGCCTGTTGTGAAAGGACAAGCAGTAATGGTTTTAAACTAAGAGAGGAGACATTCAGGTTAGACACTGGGAAGAAATTTTCTACAATAAGGGTGGTGAAACACTGGAACAGGTTGTTCATAGAGGCGGTAAATGCCCCATCCCTGGAGACATTCAAGGCCAGACTGGACGGGGTTTTGAGCAACCTGATCTAGTTGAAGATGTCCCTGCTCATTGAGGGATGCTGAACTAGACTGGTACCTTTGAAGGTCCCTTCCAACCTGAACTTTTATGTGATTCTATGGAAATAAGGAAATACAAGCAGATTTTTAGTTTATGTGGGAAAACAGTCAATACTTTACTTATCTTAAAAACTGATATTTTTATCTTCTTGGCCACTAGTATTTTTAAACAAAATGTTAGCCTTTTTAAGTGAGTTGATTTGTCTGTCAGAACCAGAGACTTTCTTATGTAAACCTAATCCAATTCACAGCAGTACCATCCTTCAGCATACAGCATAAAATTTGGATGACTCATTTGTTCATTTCCTTACTACTGGATAGACAACTTTAATGGGACCAGTCTTGAGTTCACAGTGGTTACATTTTCCATCTGTTCTGCCTTTATTATACCACTATGGCTTTTCTCTTTCTTTTTTTACTCTCTATGCTTGTCTGGTCAAAATGGCTGTTTTATTTTCTCTTCATATATTGCTTCTTTGTCAGTATAGAGTAAGAGTTTGTGAGCTTCACTTTTTTAAGTGAAGCAATAAAGATAATCTGGACTAGTAACTGTGGACTCCTGGCTGTAGTTATATACCAGGAGACAAAAGGGAATGGAAAAGGCTATACAATAATTAAATATATTAACAAAACTTGGGGGGTGTTTGTCACATTTATGGGAAAGGAAAGCCGCACTTCCCTTTCCACATTGTTCAGTCTTACACAAAATCTTGAATCTTACCATTATCTTGCCCATTGACCTTCAGAATTCAGAGTCCTCATACCATAATACTCTCTAAATACCCAAGATCCTAACTTCTACAGGAAATAAAATTCAGAAGCTATAAAATCAAGATTTTCTGAAGTGAACAATGAGCTTTAAGTGTCTATTTGAGAGCGCCACTTGAACCACATGATTCTTCAAAGCTGGGTTCCTTAATGTATTCTGAGACTGAGATCCTCTAAGGCTCCTATATCTTGTATGCCTAGATTTGAGAAGGATCAGAGCTGGCAGTTAGCTCAGAAATTCCTGACTGATGTGTTGTTATTCCCTGTTTTCTTTACTACAATTTCAGTATGTCCTTGGCAGTAGCTATGAGGTCTTCAAAGATTTTTTCAAGAGCATGAACATAGCAGTATTTTTTTTGTCATTCAAAGGATAAACAGCAGAGATCATTGGTCAGCTAATAAAACAATGCTCCTTTCAACACAAAAGCTGCAAATAGAAAAGATATGTAAACTGAAACTATCAAGAATTAATGCAAAAATCACTAAAAATGTAAAGAATACCTTTAATTGTAGATAAAAAAGCGGGACTAACACCTTATATACCTTGATGTTTTGAAATCTGAATGATGCATTTGCTCTATAACATTGAACAAAATTTCTGCTTTTCAAAACCAAGACTATTAGGAGACTTAGAGAATGCATTGTTCTTATTGTTTTGCTTTTGGTACATGTCAACAAAATTTGGAGCTGTTTTAATTTTTCAAACTATTTTTCCCTTCCAACCATACTTGATAAGAAAGGACTCATCAGAGTGCTGTGAAACCTCTACTTTGTTTCATGAATGATGGCAGCTATTTCTTCTGATGGCAGCTATGTTTCCAATACCTGTTAGTTCACATGTTGGAAAATATCTGAATTCTTCTCTCTAATCTGTGTGATAGGACTCAATTCCTCATCTTTTCCAAATGCTCAGCTAACTATTTTTAAAGGCTATTTGTGGATGTGCTGCCTTCTTCTTACATCTAAACTTTGTATGAATATGATAAGTAATTGAATGCATCAGTCTCTGGTTTTATGGATACTTAGTCTGAAGACAACTATTATCATTTAAAATTTCACCATCCTTGGTTCAAGTCCTTGTTCTGCTCTTCCTTTGCACATGCAATTCCTAGGGTTTAATTTGTAGTTTTCCCCTCAAGAAATATGAGTGCTTGCATGTACTCTGAATGAGGAGCAGTGGGTGCTTAGGTGTTCTTGAGAAACACAGAGATCTTTTGTGAGAGCAAGTGTGTGTTCAAAAGCTTTTTAAGAGCCTTAACAACAGTTCCTCAGTTCTAGCTTTTTGTAACCATTTGACATGAAGAACTTGAGTAATTTATTTTTGTAAGAGGCTTCTGTCATTCATAAGAGGTATCTGTCATATTTCTAAGGGTGATATTATTTGACTGATTTTCTAAAAACCATACCTAGAAGCAAAAGTGACCAGAGGTGTGGTACTCACTTCTGGTCCAAAAATGGTTTATCTTTTACAAGGTGGCAAAGTCAGTCACCTTTAGAATTACAGACAGTAGGTGATTATGGCACTTCACACATTTCCTTGGAAATGGTGACCCCTGAGGAAGAGCATAGAAATATGTGAAGTTGCTGCTCCATGTGTAGCTACAATAATGCATATGTATTATTTTGAGGTGTGTGTACATTGTATTATGCAAGTCAATTGAAAGACAGTGCATATCTAACTGATATAACTTGTTTAGTCTATTTTACAGACTCTACAGTGCTTGTTGGCTAACAGCAGAATAGGAGAAGCAGTAACAGAAAAGATATATGGAAAAACATCTAATGCTTGTTTTTCTCTGAAAAGTGATTGTTCTAAACATATAAAAACATCATCAAGTGATGAATGACCTTGGCCTAGAAAAAGAAAAATCTCAGTTTTGCAAAAACTGTGTACTGAGTATGTCTATGAAGACTATTACTGTTTTGTGAATCTCTTAATCACATGCGAGGGCTTATATGTGGGCATATTAACCTACAGAGGTGATTTCAGAGTTCTTTTTCAGTGAACAGTGTATGCAATTACTTGAATTGGTTACTTTACTCATACTCTTCCCTCATTATATTCCAGCAGAATGTGGTAACATCTTAAATTTAGGGGTGGTTTTAATTCCAAATGTGTTTGGGGGTTTTTGTATGGAGAATAATTAATGCACATGTCCTTTGTGAACAAACAATGTATGAAACAGGAGGGAATTGTGTACCTTAAACTCTGTGTTCACATGCTGAAAGTTACATGTTAACGTGGAGTTCATACTCACTTTTAAAGTGTCTTTTTGCTAGTATTTGCCTTAACATTTGAAAGTAAACTCAAAAAATAAGGTGAGATAAGCCCCCTGATCATGGCATGATTTCTGCAGAACCGCCATAACATCTGTGGACTCCTTTAAAGCACAAAAGACTTCGCAGTCATTAAAACTATCTACTTCCCTGACCCTCGTGCAGTTCTAATGTGGAACAGGAAGAATGAGACAAGGTGATGTCAGACACCTGTATTGAGCTGACCAGGTAAACCTGTGGCATGAGATCATGGGACAAGGAGAAGTGAATACTCTGGCTCTGCACAGGGCTACAGTGCTCTCCATACCTTTGGCATAGATGTAAAGAGTGAAAGTGAATTTGAAATGTTGCATGATGAGAAATATGTGATTCACCAGGACTGTGGAAGGGAGACAGGAACTCACAGGGGAAGCTGAAGCTCCCTTTTGCCTGTAAGGCATCTTTATTCTTTGTTTCTCACTCATTTCTACTCAAATGTTGCATAACTCAACTATTGCCTCTCAGCTGAAATGGCTCGGGTGGCTTCCTTGATCTCTCTTATTCTATATGGTGTAACCTATGGCTTCTGATGACCTAGACTGTAGAAAGGAAAAATTATAAATCCCAAGCAATTAGAGAGGATGTGAGTGAAACAGAGCTCTTTTTATATACTCCCTGACTCCTTGTCATATTACAATGTTTTGATTTTTTTCATTATCGAATTCCTCTATAGTGACTATATCACAAATATTTCAAGTATGCTGTCAGAATTGAGGCAGTAGAGATGTTTGACCAAGATCACAAAAGTAAAAATGATTGTTAACAAGATAAGGGAAAAAATAGACAAAAAACTCTCAATGATTGTTATGTAGAATTGTAAGTGTGGCATTTATTGATATTACCAACACAGCACATCATTTCTTAAGGGACATTAAACTTCTAGTGCTGTGGCCCTGACATTTTTAGAGCTCCTGCTGTTAGTGCTAATGCATTTTAAATTGTAGTTATTAATGGAAAGCCTTCACTTCCAGACTTTATCCAGAAATATTTGCACTAGTGGCAGAAGCAAAACTGGGAAACACAACTCAGCACTCCAACTGGAAATAATTTGTAAATAAGCAACAGCTTAATGGTTGTATTAAATAAAAAAGTCTAAAGTGTATATTAAATAGAAAAGTTTATTTGAAGAAAAATTTTATAACTTGCATTTTTGAATGTTAAAAAATGCTGGAAGCTAAGAAAAAAGTTCAGATAAATAAAATTTTTAAATAATGTACTTGAAAGAAGCAATGTTGTTTGTATTTTA
Source organism: Streptopelia decaocto (assembly GCF_964273445.1). Lineage (NCBI taxonomy): Eukaryota > Metazoa > Chordata > Aves > Columbiformes > Columbidae > Streptopelia > Streptopelia decaocto. Next base: position 49,589,773 of record NC_138657.1, read on the forward strand.
TCATGCATAACTAACAACACAGATGGTAGTCTTCAAAGTTTGCATTCAAAAATACATATAAGAATAGAAAATACTATTAGAAAATATAATTTGCTGTAGTACTGCTGGTAATCTGGTTTACATTCATTGTATCTGAAAAAAAAAGGAAAAATACGTTATGTATAGCTGCCCAGAAAAGGTTGGCTCAGTATGACAATTTTTACTTGCAAACATTGAACAATGTTGCTGTCAAAGCTGGCAGAACATCCAGGACATCTTGAAGCAGGAGTAGACTGATGAATCCTGATGAATCTTCAGTTACAGATAACTTCAGTCCTCTGGCCACTAAACTCTATGTCTATTCACATCCTCCTCAGCTTGAGGTAGTCTTTCAGATGCCTTGCTACTCTAACTTTTTGTTTGGGCAATCCCATGCTAAGAAGATTAACATGTAGTCACAGAAACCATCATAAAACAAGCATAAATTGGCTGTCATAACATTGAGAACCTGTAATTATCTTTTTTTTTTTTTTTTTCCCCCCACTATTTGCATTAGAGTAGCATTTTATTGGATTCTTAACAAAAAGAAAAGATGAAGATTAAAGGCTGTCAGGCCACTTTAGAGAACTTTAGAATTACATGAGTGCTATTAAATTTTTACATTGTGACATAGTACAGCTAACATTTGGACAATAATTCTTGTTGTTATTTCAAATGGTATAAAACATTTTGAGAAATTAAGTCCTGAAACACTTGTCTATACATTATTGTATAATGCCAATCCAAAGTTGGCTTCAGTCATTTCACTTTAAGGAAGAACAAAGTTGTAGTTTTTTTGTTTTCTTCCCCTGTGTAAATACTGTGAATACAGTACTGTAGTTGATTTTCTTTCTTCAGCATGTATGTGCAATATTTCCAAACTGGTTGAGCTAAAGGTGCCAAAGTCTTTTAAATTAGATTTGAAAATTTTCTGGAAAAGGGGAATTTTTATCATATCAATAACATAATCTGCTAGTATTGAAAACTCATTATTATATCCTTTCATGGTAAGACTATTTCAGCATTATTTCAAGCCAGAGAATATTGTTACGTTGTGAAGTAATGCATTTGGATCTGCAGTGCAAAACCCAGAGCTTCTGCCTTTAACATGCTATGATAAACATAGACATCCACAGACCTGGGTCTGATGTAATCCAATATGATGACTTTATGGCTTTCATATGTATTTGACATTGTGTCAAATGCGAATAACGGATTATGTTTCTTATATAGTACTAGCTATATATTACATCTTGTCTTTAAATAGTTCCAAGACCGGTAAGAATTTTACTATTTTTTCTTGAGAAATGTCTGCAGGCTCCTCTATTTGAAAAAGTACACTGAGGAAAAAAGTAGGGCCTCCTTTCTCAGAATTACTTCATTTTAGGTATGGCCAAGTTTGTGTCTTAAGGAAGAAAATAAAGTATATGACCATATTGCAGAGCTACCTTTCTATGTATTCAACTAGGTAGAATGAAATCAAGATAACTGATCAAAAAATGAGTTTACTGTTCATCACAAAATAGTTCTAACATTTTTGTTTGTTTATTTGTTTTGGTTTTATTCAACTAGTAGGCTTTCAGCTATCCATGTTATTTAAAGATTGTGAGGTCATTACCCTAGTGTTTTCACTGGAAAAAAATCCGTTCTATGTATTTCTTCACATATTACAAAGGCTTTCTATATTGTCATGTTCTTCCCTCAAATTTATTTAATTCTCAGTTTTGAACTCTAATAAATGTGCAGTGTAATTTTATAATATATACTGACCAACTTCCTGTATTGACACTTACTGTATGCTATCAGAAGATGACTCATTCCACTATCTAAATGTCACATGCGATCAAATAAATTTTCAATGTGCTACTCTGCACATTGTTGCATTTCTTTGTGTCATGTTAGCTGTTCTTAGTACAGCAAAAGGTAAACAATTCCTCTGCTGAGTGGAGTTCTATGGAGTTCTAAAAACTTGGAACATGCCATGTCTGTAAAGACAGAAAAGCTAAATTAGTGTACCCTGACCCAGTTGCTGAGTGCATTTGACTCTCAATTTTCAGTACCCCTAGAGCAAAGATTTTATAAGACACACATATGGTCAATAACAGGTATTTTATTCTTTATTTTTATAACTGTTATGCTAATATATCTTAAAGACCTGGGCAAGACCTACAAGATTTATCACTGAACAGGAAATCTATTGCACAAATGCTGTATTTCCCTGCTACTAATTCTAGCCAGTAGCTGTACATCTGACATGTTTTTTGTATTCTATTATCAATGTAAGTATTGGGAAAATTAATCTAAACTCTAAAACACAGTGAGTGAAGTCCGAAAGGTAATTTTAGTTGAATTAATCTTTTTAATAAAAAAAAAATGAAACTAACTTTACAGTTAAAGCAGTATCTCCTTATAAAGAATTTTGGTCTTAGATGTGCAATGAAAAGATAGAAAGTTACATATTGGATTGTTCACCTTAATAATATGATAATAAGCTTACTGGTGTAGCACACTAAGAAAGAGTAAGTTTCAAAACACTTTTATTTATAATTACTTATGATATATGCATGTTTTAAAGACCATCATAATTGGACATAGAAGAGTATTTGCTAAGGAGCGAGAAGCTGGCAAAATAACTGCTTGATACTGCAAATGTTAGGGAAGTATCGACTTTGAGTTCAGCAAGTTTGAGTAGCACAGAGGTATTTCAAAGAACCTCTGTACTTCCTTGTGGACTCTGGATACAAACTTGGACAGCTGCTGCATTTTATATCAGAGGCTTGAATGTAGGAAGCAGTCCCATTGAAGTGTCTTGACTGTTCTTACCTGCACACAGAGAAAATATTTTTTTAAGTGGTAATTGCTATGTCTCATTTAATATACTGTTCATAAATTGAGCAATACTAATCCATATTTCTTCTTTTTATTCATTTCCTGATTTTTAGTGCCTGATTACCTTTTTTTTGTTTGCATTTCACCCATATTTTCTTCATAAAATATGCCAAAAGCTTTTTGCAAGGACACCACAGCTTAAGTAAGGGAAATGATAAGATCATCACTATAAGCAAAATTGAATAGTAATGGTAGTGTATGTGTATCAAAAGTGGTACTTCAGAAATGTAACAGTAATTTAGTTTTTAGCTGGTTTGTTAAAATATGTTTCTCATTTGAATAAAAGCATAGTAAAACTTAAAAGATTTTAGCAGACAGTACCTCTGGAAAAGAAAGATTTGCAGACTAAGGCTTCTTTAGATGAAAAAGTAATTCACCCTGCCTCTGAAAAAGTGAATTATTGGCCGTTTAGCATTTGAAGGTATAATTTACCATCTGGTTAATTAACACTTGTAGATGAATGTGGTTTTTTTATCCTTTGACAGTAATACAATGACCCTCCTGTATATCAATATGATTAAATTTCTAATAATACATGATTTCTCATTGACCATCCACTTCCAGAAACTTGTCACTTAAGGAAGAGAAGGAATTTTTAGAGAATGATGATCTATCATCCACTACAGTTTCCTGATTCTCCTTTTCAGTTTAGGTTCCTGATCTGGGTTTTGAGCAAATGGTTTTGTTCCTTTCTTCTTTCTTCTTTCTTCTGTCTTCTTTCTTCTTTCTTCCTTCTTCTTTCTTCTTTCTTCTTTCGTCTTTCTTCTCTCTTCTTCTTTCTTTCTTCATACCTTTCTTCTGTGAATGACACTTAGTTTACAAAACTCTTCAGGTTTTTGAAGTGTTTTCTCAGTGTCACTGTGCTTCAAATATGTTTGTGTTTTGGGTTTTTTGTTTATTTGTTGTGTTGGTTTTTTTTTTCCTTTCCTTTTGTTGCATTCTTGTTAGGATGTGATGATTTAGGGAAAAGCATGCCATTTTGCATAATGTGGTTAAAGTTCAGTTTGTTCACTAACGTTGGTGTAATAAACTGAATATATAATGATTGAAGAGTTGACTAGCAAAAGCTATAAATGGCACTACTTTAATCCAGGGCATCTTGGACAAAAAAAGAGTTGGCTCATACTATGTAGTGTGCAAGTTCATATTGGATCACCTTGTGTCAGACAAGTTTAAGCAAGCTGGTTCTTCTGAGTGGCAAAACTCAGAGGTGCTAGTTGGAGTCCTCAAAGAGTACAATTCTGTTAGCTGAACATTTCGCTCTACAGATTACTAATGACCTACGAGGCTCACACAGCTACACTGCTCCAGCTCTGGAGATGACTTGGCTGACATTTGTTCAGGAACCCCCACAATGCTCTCTGTAAAAGATATAGGCAGCATCTTAACCCCTTTCATCAGAACCTGTTTGATATTGGTGTTGCTTCAGTGGAAGGAATAAATGTATGTGTCATTTATCTGGGTAAATGCCATCAGTCTGAAGTACAGAACTTGATGTGTCTGTGATTTTATTCTTTGCCAACACCACTGATTAGAGTTTAAAGTTTTATTTTAGTTACTGATAGATTTTACATTATTTCAGAGGGAAAAGTATCTTTCAGTTTTGCTTGAGAAACATGAACATAAAACAAACATGGGTAGTGAAATACAGACACACGGTAAACCAAAACACTGGAATACAAGGGAGATGGTTAGGTCAATTGTACTGAAAGGTTTGGATACAACTCTTGATGTTTCTAATAGATGTAGCTTTTCTATTCCCTTATCAGTTTCTGCAAAGGCCAAGCGCCTTCCATATATTATCAATTTTATATTATTAAACATATTTCATTGCCTTTTATTTGAATCTGTATTTGTTTCTGAGGGTGATTTGGCCTTATAGTTCAACTTTGTGGATAGTGTAAACTCTCAGGGTAATAGAAATAACACCCAAAGATTTCCTGCTTTAAAAAAAAACCTACATAATCATATAGACTTATTTAATCAATTATTTTAAGTAACTTTAAGAATTGTAATTTAGTATGGACCTGCTGAAGTTGTATTTGAAATAGTAAATTTTAATTTTAAAGTATAAATGAACAATATAGTCATGTAAGCTGAGCAATATAAAGATATATCTGAAAACTCTTGTTAAAATGCTGAAAAAAATGTAGGACAGTAACATGGATTTTTAATGTATTGAGGAATTACTTGTACATAACATTAAGTTCCTCATTCAGCAATCAGCTTGTAGTCTAATGAGCAGATTTTTTTTAGAGAAGAAGAACTTCAAATCTGATGAGTGTGTTGTCAAGTGTTTCATTTATGAACCCATTAACTTTGAATAAATGGAAACATACATGCACATCCCATTATAGACTGTTGTTTTGCCAAGTATAGAATCTCTGTGTAGTGGACACCAAAGAACATCTCTAGCTAGAATAAACTAGCATAACTACACTATAGCAAAATTGCTACACGTACATATGGCTGATATGTGACAGCAATAGCATTAAAATAGTCCCTCACCAGAATCTCCCCACCCAAACCCACCCAAGTTAGGAAGTTCCTTTCTCACTGTCATGGCTTAGCCTCTCGTCCTTCCTCTCAAGACTGTTGAATATAGCTGTGCACTTTCCTTAGTGTATCTCTTGTATCTTCCCACAGTTCCATTCTGATGTTACAAATGTGCAGTACAGAATACGGCAAGATTAAGTTACAAGTTTTCACACATGTTCAGTTGTCTCTGTGTGTGTTGTAAGCAAATATTGATATGTCTGTCAAAAATCTGGCTAAAAATCTTATGTGTAACTTCCTTTATCTGTGATTGTCACAGTGATTCATGTAAAGGAAGCACAAAATCTAGTGCTCCTAATGCACTTGAGACATTTTAATTGTGTATCAGGTATTAAAATATTCCTCATTTGAATTGCAATGTCTTAAGTTTTAATGTCACTGTCTTGTGACAATGCATTTTCTTGTAGTACTAAACCTCTGGGATTAAGAGTTAATAAGGATTTTTTGTGGCTTATCATAAATACAGTAGCATCTTGTGTCTATATGAGGATCAGCAGCTCACTGAGGTAAGTCTGCTAGGCAATGAAAAGGCATGTCTGCTCTGAAATCCTAAAGGCTTCATTATTAAGTTTACATCCTGATATTATGTATGGCCTTATCATAGTCATTTGTATAATTCCTTGGCCACAATGCTGTTCTCTCTTTAATGACTCACTTTCTGATTTTTTTGAGCTGTAGGGGCAAGTTGTGCATTTCTACTAAACACAGTGTTACACAACATCAGGAATCTACTGTGTCTCAGTGTGCAGGGAAAGCCTGTCTTGAAAGGACAACTTTTGAAGTCTCTGAGACTAAAAAGGCAATCAAAGAGAAAAATCTTTGCTACAGTTCTTAGGCTCTTTGTTTCTAGGCAACTAATAAATTAGTTTCCCATAACTATGTTTCAAAAATTACTATGAAAACATATGAAATGCCATTTAGAAGAGCTAGATATTAAGCCAAAGAGAGAAGGGGTTTTCCATGTCGACCTAAGCTTCTTTATACTTCACTGGATTTTCTTAGAAGGCTGAATCATTTCCTTCTTTCCAATGACTGTTGTATTGGCTGTTCCTTCACTGTTAGGACCACATATATTGTGCACATTGAAAGTATCAGAGTTCCTCTTTCTGAACTTCCACCACTTCTTTTTGAATTGTTCTGACTCTTTAAACAGCCTCTTCTTTAAGTAATCTTGTAATCCACGATATAGCAACTTTTTGAAATTATCCTTCTCAGAGTGACTTAGAATAGAATCAATCATAGAATCATAGAATCATAGAATCATAGAATCCTTTTAGTTGGAGGACACCCTCAGGATCATCAAGTCCAACCACAACGTAACCTAACTCTACCACTAAACCATGTCCCTTAGAACCTAGTCTAAACACATTTTAAACACCTCCAGGGATGGTGACTCCACCACTTCACTGGGCAGCCTGTTCCAACACCTGAAAACCCTTTCCATGAAGAATCTTTTCCTAATATCCAATCTAAACCTCCCCTGGCACAACTTGAGGCCATTTCCTCTTGTCCTATCACTTGCAACTTGGGAGAAAAGACCAACACCCTCCATGTTACAACTTCATTTCAGATAGTTGTAGAGAGTGATAAGATCTCCCATCAGCCTCCTTTTCTGCAGGTGAAACAACCCCAGGTCTCTCAGCAGCTCCTCACAAGACAAGCTTTGTCGCCTCTTCTGCATTCTCTCTAGTATTTCAATGTCCTTCTTATGATGAAGGGCCCAAAACTGAACACAGTATTCAAGGTGCAGCCTCACCAGTGTCAAGTACAGTGGCACAATCACTTCTCTAGTCCTGCTGGCCACACTATTCCCAATACAAGCCAGGATGCTGTTGGCCTTTTTGGCCACCTGGGCACACTGCTGGCTCATATTCAGCCAGCTGTCAATCAGCACACCCAGATCCCTCTCTGCTAGGCAGCTTTCCAGCCACTCTTCCCCGAGCCTGTAACACTGCATGGGGTTGTTGTGACCCAAGTGCAGGGCCTGGCACTTGGCCTTGTCGAACCTCATAAAATTGTCCTCAGCCCAATGATCCAGCTGGTCCAGATCCCCCTATATGGCCCTTCTACTCTCCAGCAGATCAACACATCCACCCAGTTTGCTGTCATCTGCAAACTTATTAAGGGTGCACTCAATCTCCTTGTCCAGATCATTGATAAAGAGATCAAAGAGAACTGGCCCCAATACTGAGCCATGGGAACACCACTTGTGACCAGCCACCAACTGGATTTGGCTCCGTTCACCACAACTCTTTGGGCCCAGCCATCCAACCAGTTTTTTATCCATCACAGACTACACCCATTCAGGCCATGAGCTGCCACCTTCTCCAGGAGAATGCTGTGGGAAACAGTGTCAAAGGCTTTGCTGAAGTCTAAGTACACAACATCCACAGCCTTTCCCTCATCCTCTAGTTGGGTGATCTTGTCATAGAAGGAGATCAGGTTGGTCAAACAGGACCTGCCTTTCAAAAACCCATGTTGACTGGAACTGATCAGTGCAAAAACATTCTACCTCTTGTTTTATTCTGGATTTACTCATCACCATTGGGAAATATTATTATGTCTGTCACCAGCCCAAAATAATTCTGTCATGTCCTGACATGACATCATCAGACCTGCTTCATGTGTGACATACTGGATATGATTTATACTGTTTTTTCAAACTGTCTTCTTTTTCTTCCCTTTTGAAATGCTCAGGCCAGTATCAATGCACAATTAAAATGGTCAAGAGCTTGTGAGCTTCTTTCTTTCTCCTTTTAGCTTTGTACCTTTGAAGAGAATAAAAAGAAAAAATGAGGATGAATGTCACGTGGAAATCCTCTGTGCTATAATGACCAGGTGGCTTAGGATGGTAAGAAAAGGCAGACTTTTAGGAGGCAATACAATGTTTCTGTTTCAGCTGAGTGGTGCATGGAGGAAAATGCTCCAATTCTGAGTTATGAAAAATCTTTAAGTTATTGGTAGCCAGTATTTACTAAACCAAATGCTCAAATACCCACTTATGCTGTAGTATCAGCTAGATTTATATATATATATATATATATATGTATATATATTCTATATGATAATCTCCACCTCAATGTGTTTCATTGAATGTGGAAACCAAAGAGTACAAAATGTGAGCAATGTTAATTTTTTCAAGCCTGGAAAAAAGATTGATTAGGCAGTGAAGAGCAATTTATTATTGTGAAAATGCACAGAGAGAAACATGCTTCAGGCACTCTCCATTTGATAAATCTGCGAGCAACAGCACTTTCTGACAGTGCAGTCTGATAACACTTTATCCATTTCTGCTACAGGTATTATGTTAACTCTTTGCAAACCTGCATAAAAAAAAAACCCCATGAAATCTTTGACATCTTACGAAAGGCCATCAATGACACAGTGAAATGCCAGAAGGGGGAAACTTTCTTTGTGATACTATGGAGTACTACATCAAATATCTTCCTTAGAGAGCTGTCAAACTTGAAAACATGCTTTCACTTAACTAAAATATTAATCATCAAAGGCAAGGAGACTATGAACAACTTCTGTGTTTCCTTTGCTTCCTCTAAAATTTCAGTCATTGTTGCTATTATTTGCACCTATGAAAAGATGAAAAGAACCCCACTGATCACCATGTTTCAGTTAATGTATTTTATATAGCTTACAAAGTTGGGAACATACTGAAAAGCCATTATACAAATGTTTGTACACGTAATTGCTCACATTACCATGTTCACATGTCCAAATATTGGCATTTGTGGCCTAGGTTTTTGGGGTTTTTTTTGTACAGAAGAAAAGTTTACATATGAAAAGCCTAGATCTCCTACCTGTTAACAAATGAAACTGACAATGAAATAAAAAGAAAACCACTGCATTGTCATTTATTAATTAGACATATATTTTCTTAAAAAAAAAAAAAAACAACGTAAATTGTGTTCTGTATGTGAAAGGGAGAACTAGGTTTTTTCAATATTTTTCATTTATGCTTTTCTCCTGTACATTTCAGTCCTGCTTTTTCAAATGAAAGCATATATATATATATATACGTTTGTTTGTTTGTTTGTTTCTCCTAAATATTCACAAGCACCCTAAATACATGGGGTTTGTTGTAATAGCTGACCAAGATAAATGATCTTGTACTTTTATTCCTGGCAGAGCCATGTAACACCATTTGGCCCAACCCACTACATTTTAATACAATTTGTGTACAGCTTCACACTCACATAACAAGGCATTCATATACTCAGTGTGACTTGTATAACAAAGCTATATAAATCTCATTTTCTGTCCACTTCCTCATCTTAAGGGTATGTGAGACACAAATGTAACAGAATTGGCTGAACTTTGTTTTGCTGACATAGTAATGTCTGCAAAGGGAAAATCCTGAAAAAGTCCCAATCCTGACATCTGCTAAAAAGAATGATTAAAATCAGCACTAAACATCTATTCTCTTAACCTCTTCCTGGCTTCTAACATCTGAGATTACATACTATTTCTCTTATACAGAGAAATAAGTAAGCACAGGATGGTTTGAGGCCTGGAAACAAACTACACTGTTAAATCTGTTTAAAAAACAGGCTTTTCACAGTGGGAGTCTGGTCAAGGCATGAAGAGAACACTGTCTTACCATGCTTACTGCTGGAAAAAAAATCCTTATTTCATGCATTCTCTCTCTTTTTCTATTTTCAGTCATTCACACTCTGTCCCACAGGCACAAATGTCACAACTGCCGTACGTGTAGACACCATCCTCTATTGTTGTCTCTCCTGATCCTAGTTTATAATTCTCTCTAGGACGAAAAATCATTCCTTTTGTTTCTTTCTTCAGCATTGCCATGGCGTTACTTTCTTGCTTTTACTCTGGATGCTTTCTTTTTCTCCCAGATCTTTTCCCCAAGGACCATTTGACTGTTATAGTGATTCCTGTGTTGTTCTGAAACCTTGAAACCTTGAAAGGATGATGAGGAATCCTTCCCCAGGTATTTCTACAGAGCAGGACACTTTCTTTAGTTGGATTGTAAATGGAAGTTCTATTAAAACAGTCTGAAATTAGGGTGGGCATAATAGTTATTAACTCCAGTAACAACTTGCATGAAACAGAATATTCTAGTTAAAGGTTTTCAACCACCACCTCAAAGCTATGAGATATTTCAGGTATTGATTTCTGATTTTAAAGCACCTTTTTGTGTGTGTTGTGTGTGTTTTTTGTTATTGTTGTTCTGTTGTTGTTGGGTTTTGGGTGGTGTTTTGGGGTTTTTTTGTTTGTTTATTTTATTATAACAATGCAGAGTTGATAATATATCTGATTATAGAACTTATTTAGATTTTGAGTATGATTTCTCCAGGTATCTCAAGTAGCCTTACACTTGCACAGGAGTACTGTATCCACTATATGTGTTAGAAAACTCAAAACCCTGAACAACATCCTTGAATATGGCCAACTTTTAAAGCAAAAGATTAGAAGTGAATGAATGAATCTTACTGTTGGCAGAAAAGTTATGTAAGCTAAAAGAATTTTTACTATTTTCAATACATATTAAGATGAGTTTTCTCCCAAGGAATACTATGGTTATACTTAAAAGTCTGGTCTCTTTAGTCGTAATTTAACAATCCATGAACTAACTAAAGGTTGAGGAAAATCATGCTGATGTTTTTCTTGATGCTGTTTCTTTTCTTTTTTTTTTTTTTTAATTATCAAATATTATTGTTACATGTTGGAAGTACCATTTATTTTCCATAGATAGCCATGGCTTAGTATGTTGTTTTGAGGAAAGAAGGGTTTGTTTTGCTTTTGTTAGCAGCAGCACTTAAGTTCCCCTTGATATGACACTTGCTTTAAAATGTATTTTTCACAAACAAATTCAAACTGCTAAACTCCAATGTCAACAACCACTTAATCAAAGATACCTTAAGATTTTTTTTTCATAATATCTAATACTGCTGAATTTTCATGAAAACTTGTCTCAAAGAGCTACTGTTGTGCATTTTAAAGTAATATAATTCACTGTATATGCATGAATTCATGGCTAAGAATATTCCAAACAACTCTGCAGTAGTGAGGAGGTGTACAATGCATCATAGGACTTCATGGTACATTTATATTATGATGTTCTTTTTTATGGGTATATTGGAATCTGGCTTAAAATGAAGACACCCAATGTTTATATCCAGATGTAAACACTTGTAATAATTTTCATATTCAAGGACTCTGTGCTCTATAAACAATGATGGTTTTGCTGAATTTATTCGTTTAAAATACTTACTACTCTAATACTTTTTCATAAAACAGATGGTTTTCTAGAAAATGACTGGACTGACACACTAGTTTAACTCAGCTGTTTACTACCAGAGTTTGAGAAGACAAACTCATCAAAGTGGCAATGGGCACAAAAGCCCAAACAGATTTTCTTCATCTGCATTACAGGTGAAGAGTGTCGCAATATATGCTTTCTAAAAAAACAGTTTGTAGTCATTTATATCCTTTGTAGTGATTTTATGCTACTAGTAGTTTGTGGTTACAGTTTGGAATTCTTTGTTCAATTAGTAAGGAAGTGAAGAACAGGGAAAAAAGCAGTCTTGCAAGAGAGAGACATGCTGATACGTATTGTCTCCCAGTTGTGCCTGTGAGAGAAGGATATACACAGATGACGATGGAGGGAAGAGAGAGACAAATGTTGTAATAAATGTCTTGCAGTTATATCAGTCACTGGGAACACAATGAATGAGATCTAGGTCTTTATTTTTCTTAACAGTATGTGAGGAGTTCCAGGTAAACTCTCTAATAATATCTTTACTAGAATAAAACATGTATTAAACAGTCCTTTATGGATCAGTTCTCATGTCTCATACAGTCATTTTTTCATTAGTCTTGTTTCGTTCTATGGCTAAGAATTGTTTCATACTCTGCCATAAGCCTACTTAATCTGAATCCGTACATATCCAACAAAAGTTCTTCTATAATCAGCAGCAAAGTGTTCTTGAGATTCACCATATTTACTGACTGTCCCTAGTAAATAAGGAATTAATCTGGGAAAGCATTTTAAAATATTTAATCAATTAAGTCTTATGTTTTTTCTCTTTGGTGAATCCTAAAGATTAATAAGCAGATATGTATCTATTTTTATGCAAATGTTATAAAATATGTTAAACATGAGCACAGCGTAGGGGATCTTGAGATTCAAATTGGACATAATGGTCTCTGTGGACAATAGACATTTCACATTTTAAAGCTCTTTTCATAAGAATTCTGATTTGATTCAAACACTATTTGCTGGAAAATCCAGTGGAGTGGCTAACAGTTTAGGTACTAATACAAGGTATATGTTAAAAGCTCATGCATTAAATAAAGCTATGAAGCTAAAGTAAAATATTATGCCTTACTAAAATATCTATTTATTTCCTTCCAGAAGCTGTAAATAATGGAAGCAGCAGGTTCTGTTACAGAAATAGCTCTAATGATCTTTCCACTGTTAAGGTTTTCACATTAGAAAGTATTCAGGTATAACTGCAGTGAATCTAGCATATTTGCATTAACTCCAGTGACAATGCAGAGGTAGAAAAAAAAAAAATTCGTCACAAGAAAGTCTCATTATGTCCAGCTGTGTTGCATCTCTTCATTTATAGATTATTTAAGGTAAATGTCTCTACAGAACACAGATTTGGGATACACGCAAAATCTCACCATCAGCCAAAAAAAAAAAAAAAAAAAAAAAAAAAGTTATTTTAAATTATTGTACCTGAAATGTCATATTTAATAAATATATTAAAATCCCATTGGTTAAGCTGCTGTTGTGAAGCCATGAGTGCACATCAAAAATGCATCAGAGCTAGGAAAAAAAAAATAGTTAGAAATGAGATGTCTATGGCTCTAAAAAGATTTTACGGTAATTTAATACATTCCATTTATTCAATAAGATATGAAGGAGTCCTGTGGAGGGAAAAGGAGAATTCATTGCAGTAGAAGGAAAAAAAAATAAAGCAATCCAAACCAACCAAACAAATAAGCTCAGTATGTTTCATTCCACAGAATTAATTTCCATTCCTGATACGAGGAGCTAGTAAAAAAAAAAAAAAATAAATAAAAATCACGCATATTACTTAAAATTCTTGGTGCTGTATGGTTGGGGTCTAGCCTGGCATTTCTGTTATAATCTTACTGATTAAGAAATGCTTACTAATGTGTCTGAAATTATACTGAAGTATTTTTATGAACTAACATCTGCATTCATAAACTGAGCCACGACTTTACGATGAGAATCCTGTATTACAGAGTCACAGCACTGCTGAGGTTGGTGGGGACATCCTGAAACCTTCTAGTCCAACACTCATGCTCAAACAGGGCCAGCTTGAGCAAGCTGCTGATTCTTCCAAGACACCCTTCTTTTTCTACAAAATTTTAAAACGAATTCTTGGGTATGAAGTGGCTACTCCTTTAGGCTAGACAATTTTGTAACAAATTCCACCTCCAGTCATAATTTATGCCAGTTTGCTGACAGTTGAACTACTGTCTTTGTAGATGGGTTTTCCAGGCTATTCCACAGAGATTTATGGGGACTGTGCTGCATTGAGAAGCTTAAAGAGTAAACCACTACAGAGTAACCATTGAGCAAGCAACAGAAACTCAGAAAATGAGAAAACAAAAGCAACTTGTAAGTGTACCCAGAGATGGCAGGAACATTCCTGCTCTAATGAGGAAAAAGCAGAATGAAGCATTATCAGGAACTAATAGCATCATTACTGGTCTTAAAGTTTCCCACCTTACCCTTAAATTTGAGCCAACCTGCTGCTCTTGCACCTAGGTCCTCACAGTATTTCCAGGTGGAAACAATACTTTACAATAAGGCAATCAAGTGACAGATGTCTAACAGAGATGCCTATATCAATCTTAAATTCAGGTAACCCATGTTCAAACCAGCCTATGAAATATCAGTTTAATTCACCATGAATAGTTTTCAGCCAAACTCAGCTATTTTTGTTGTTTGATTGTGTTTTGTATCTCTGGAGAAGGCCTACAAATCCTTTCCTGAATTAATGAAAAAGAAGCAGCCTTGTGAGAAATCTGAGACCTTCTTAATTATTGCATGTTTAGCTTGAGACATTCTTAAAGGACTTCTGGCACTTCGAATAAATTCTACATCCTAATGGCATCTTCATGAATATAAATGCAGAAGCACTGCAGGGAACTTTATCACAGCTTCAAATCAAGCTGATTTTTGGATGCATTCTGCCACAATAGTAACGAAATGCAGGCTTTTTGCAAATCAATTCTGGGTCAGTTTAATTTGATTTTAAGTTAAGAAAATTAATTCCAGGTACTTCTTTAAATGGTTGTAAGTTCATTTTTTGTTATTGAGGAACATGATGAAATGTAGTCTGATTTGCAAACATAATATTAACTCTGTTTCATAAGCAGACAGAACTTATGATGATTAGGACTTTATAAGTGTCTTACTGAAGACACATACACATCTTAAATGGTAACACTGTAAGAACAACGTAGTACTCGAGTTTTTTCAGCATCTCCATTTCGCAATTATCTGCCTACAAATTTTACATTAAATTGAAAATAATGTCTCCCTTGTAATTCTCTGTACTTCTTATGAAAAGGTAAAACCTGGAAGGCCAACCTGGAACATGAAATATACCTTTCTATACTAGACTATGTCTGAAAAGTTCTTTAGCTTAGAGTTCATGTCAATGCCAGTTATGCACTGTCATATGTAAAGTCCACATGATATATAATTTGCCTCCTGCCAACACGATTCAATACCTGGACTGTTTTATCTCACCCCAGTATTGAAGCCTCCAGGGGTCTGAAAAACAAATGAACCAGCCTGGTCATGATTACCATGATATCTACTAAAAGTTGGCTGGTGTTGCAACTAGTTTCTTCTCGACTGTTAGTTCACCAAGTTGCATGGGTGTTTTACAAATATCTTGTCTAGATACAATAAGCAGAAGCCATTGCTAGAGAAATATCTTTGTTCTTTACATATCCACTGTGTTATGATACAAAGGGGTATAAATACCACTATTTATGTAATCTGCCAATATTTAATCCACAGAAATCTATAAATATTTATGATACCTTCATCCTGCTGGCATGAATTAAATTAACCAGAAGCTGGCATATCAAACTGAGACCATGTCAGGTGGTTTGTCACTAATTTTAAGGACCCTGGGGAGCAGTTGTGGTACAAAAAGGACTAAATATTCACAGGCACTTTCAGGTTCAAAAAGGAGTTACCTACTAAGTAAAAATGTTAGTGAGCAGAGAATACTGGAGACAGGAAATGTGAATCATGGATGTAGACATCTACATCCATATTCTAAGTTTTTAGATCTCACTCTTAATATGTCACCTTAAGTGAGAGTTAATTTGTTTGAGAAAAAGATTTATGAATCTCATTTTAAAGCATACATTGCAATTTTTCAGAAACTATTTCTAATGATTACTAATTGTTCAGTCACTGCCAATAACATGGAAAAGCAGGAGATCTGAGTCCTGTCACTGTCAGAATTGTGACTCAGCAGTTAATCTATTCTGGTTGTATGTTTATTGCACAGATTTTTTCTTAAAACAGGTGAATTTCATCTCTAGGAAACTTAACAATCCAACAATGTCAAATCAAGGTCACTACCCAATTTTTATCATGCTAATTTAGGTCACAGATTAATAATATTCATCTGCCAACACTCCAGATAGATTCCTGCCTTTATCAGTTGTTTGGTAGGCCAAGTAAATACTGTGTTGATTGAAATAATCAATAAAGACTTCTGTTTTATTGTGATTAAAACAGGATTGTCTTGTAAAACTAGACCTTATATAGATGCATTTTAGACCTGGTGTAAATATCAGTTATTACAAATTTATTTTTCCTTTGAAGTACAAAGAGTAAAAAACAACGTCTTAATGGCATCTACTGCCCTACCTTGTCTCAAACTAAACAGTAGGTGTGGAAGCTAACTATTTTGAATACCTGGGCAAAAATTATTTTCCACATTAAACGTAACAGCTAGTAAACTGTACTACTCCAGATAGCTACTGTATTTTACCTAATTAATTTTGTGAGACATAGGGGATCATTAAAAAGCTAATACTCATGTGGAAGGGGAAAGTATCTATAAGAACAATTTTTTTCAGTAAAGAATGAATTTAACTACCAGTAACTAACTATGTAGGCATGGAGCACAAGACTTGGGTAGTTATACTAATTTTAGTGAAACACTAAGCATGTTCAACATGTATATATTCCAGAAATTAATGACCAGGTTCTCACTGACTTAATCAGAATCCGAGTGAGCCTGCAAAGTGTATTGCTATACCAGTTTTCTCACCTACATAGTAACACCTACATAGTAAATATATTCCAGTATAATAAATATTTTCTATCTTGTGCTACAAGAAAGACAGGCTTTCCTAATAGAAAAATGCATTATTTTTCCCTTGATTTACTCTAGTTTGAAAATTCTGCAGTTCTATTAGCTCCTGTACCTTCTGTTAGCATGCTGTTAGGCAGAAGGCCCAGAGGAACAATTACCTAGGAGATGAGATCCATGGAAGAAAAAGACTTGATTAATTTGACATTAGCTTCATTTGTAAAATTATCAGAAGTGTCATGATTGATTTTCTAGCAAGTGGTGTGCTGGAATTCTGAACTTACAGAATAGTATTTGGCAGATGTTACATGAAAAGTAGGCATCCTTTTGCCTTTGAGGATAATGCAGAAAAAAGGCCCTCCTATAGCAATTACTAAGAGAATCTAAAATAATATGACATGTAGATTGTAGGATGCAGCTCCACCAGTACATAAGGAAAATCTGTAATTTTAATGTATTTCTGTTATTGCACCTTTCAGCAGTTTTAATCATCAGGTATGATGCCTCTTTGCTTGGGTAGTTATCTTCTAAATTATGTACTTCAGATTTGTAGATGTCAGAAAATAGTAGAAACACTGTCAGATGTGTAGTGTAATATTAGGCTGGTTTGACTGCATTTAAGTTGTGTTTGACTGACAACAGGTGATGTTCATCCAGTTCTGAAATCTGCCTGTACCAAGCAGCTGGAACAAAAGTGACTTGGCTTACCGCACAGAATGTGACACGCTAGAAACATACCTGGAAATCATGTGACCTCAGCAGCTGTATCAGTTTCAGACACCTGACCTGGATAGAAATTTCAGCAACACCTTTAGAATGAGAACATAAACATATCTTAAAAAAACTGTAGCTGAGAACCTTTGCCATTTAGAAGAACCAAATGATTGCCTATTGCAGGGCAGAGTGTTCAGCAATACTTGCAAAAAATGTAATTATTGCATGTTATCCTGAATAACAGCAGGAGTAGTTGTCATGTGTCTCTAAGAAATGTACCCATAAAACCTGAAGTACCGAATTGCTCACAAGCAGGTAAATGAAATGCTTAAAACACCACTGATAATCTCACAGCCATTCACTTTTCTGTTGTTAATCAAGACTGCAGGGAAATAACTGATGAAAGAACTGAGCCTAGACATAATTGTCAGTGATCCTACTTGCTACTGCGAAGTCCTGATGAAGACAAGGAATCAATAGGACCTAATTTAGGACTTCAGTCTCCAACTGACTCTTGCCAAAAAAAAGGCTATTAATTTCCATTATCCTCTAATAACAACAATTATATCTTCTAATAGCAACAATTATATGCTCTTAACCTATTATTATTAAGCAGGGGTCTTCCAGACTCTGTTTTATGTGTAACTGATATCTGTGCTTTACAGTCAGCTTTCAGAATTCTCCTTATGGCATTTTTGAGTCAGAAGAAGATTATGTGGTGATTCTAGACATACAGGAGTTTTATGTCTTGGCCCTCATATTATTTTTAATGTTGCAAGGTTGTCAGTATCAAATAGATCACAGACTGCTTATTGCTGATGTCAGAGGATAAAATCTGAAATATGGTGCCACCACGGGAGCTGTCACCTTGTTCAGGTGTAAAGCATTCATGAATAAAAAATAGCTTATCAAGAAAATTGTCGCTACTTTCATGAGACTAAAAATGCTTTTAGCAACTTGGGCAGAGCTTCAGGTCTCAAAGGCTGGAAGACATGCTAAGTATTTCATAAACAATTTTTTCCACATCTAGGAAGATCAATCACAGATCCTTTGATGAAAAGTAAATAGCAGATATTAGCATCTCTTTCAACATCTGATAGTTCTCATATCTGTTAAACTTATGGATAAGTTATGTAGCTCTTACTTTCTCTCACAGTTTATCCTATGTACAATACCAGAGTTGATCCCAGTTCCTCAAACAGGCAGGTGCTGTTCTAGTACTGAACAAGATACACTTAAAAGACTCAGAGAGTGGGATTACTCACTTGTCTTGTTTTCTAAGATGAGAAAATGGGAAGAATCTTTACTAAATATATGAAAAAATTTCTATCATTCAAATGGTAATCTATAGTCTGTATTACAGTAGTTCTGTTTAAAAGTATTTCACATTTAAAAACAAGTTAAAAGTGAAATAGAATATGTGTAGGCTTTATGGTCCTAAACCAACAGTTAGATGCCATGACCCAAGTCAGCATGCTCAAAACCACAAATCACCAACTGATTTTTGGCCACCAGAATCACCAAAACTGCTTGACTTGACAACACCAAAGAATTAGCAGTGTCTCTCTTGTGCAAGGTTCTTTGAGAGACATAGAACAGATATTTCCCATGCCTGCCTCAAACTCACAGGTGCTAAGCTTTCTCTCTGGGTGTCTGCTACTTTTAGCTTTGGAAAACCACAAGGTGATTAAGTACTGGACGCAACAGACTTTCTGCCAAATATGATTATGTGAGATGTAGGAGATAAATTAAAAATACTGCCTTGCCCTAGGATGTTTGAGTGAATTCCTGTCTCTAAGGAATGTGTCTTATCCATGACTATGAGGCTTAAGCTGTTTGATTTTGCATGCTATAATTAAATATTTATAAATACACTAATGGTAAGGACATTCACTTCTCTGGGGTTACTGTCAATTCTAGTTTAAAAAATATTTGGGCAATCCAAAGCTCAGGTATCTAACTGAAGCGGTAGTTCATTTTCTACAAAACTCCTTTACAGATACAGAGGAAAAGCAGAGATGTGCCCAAAAAGCCACTTGAAGATTAGACTAAACTTCAGTGTCTCCTTATTCCTTCCATCATTAAATATAAGCTCTTGTCCCTTTAAACCTGGGTGTGTATTTCTGTCTGACAGAAAAATAGAAAAAAAAAATATTTTTTACTATTTCTCCTTCTAGTATGCAGTTAAGCAGATACACAACACATACACGGGTGGCTAGTAATAGTTTGCTAGGATTGATGCAAACTAGTAAATCAGCAGGATGGTATTTTTAAAGGCACTCTGCAATGATGTTTTTCTTCTTATACCTGAAATCATCTGGAAGGCAATAACACATGGCTACGTACAGGTCCCTTCCAATCCCAAACATACTGTGATACTGTGATACTGTGAAAAATGAACTGTCTTCAAGATGTCAAGACTGCAACAAAAACTACTAGTTGCATGAGTGCAACAGCTTCAGAATCAAGTATACTGAATTAATCACTGGCATCCTCAAACACTACATAGGTACTGTCTTGTCATGACTGAAAGGCAACAAACTTCTAAGGCTAGGGTTTGGCCTAAATATAGTGCCCTTGAGGCTCTTTTGTGATTTGGATGCAACATACTATAGAAAAAATAGCAGAACAAAGGTGGAACTTTAACAGAGCAACAATGTGAGTACTTTCACTACAAGGATGTTTGTTATCATGCCATCTCACCTGCTCTTGGAATATTTTTCTTAGGCTTCCTGAATTCTGTTCAATTTGGACAGAACTACTTCATTTACTTTATCTTTGAATTGCACCTGACTTGCACTGAATCAGTTTTTCATCTCTGCTTAAATATTTTTATGACAAACACATAGCTCTTTTATTTCCTCCAAAAAGAAGTAGTTCATGTACCACCTTTTTATTGTGTTATTGCATGAATAAACAAGTAAAATTATGTATACCTCTATTAACACTGTAAATGAATTTTTCTCCAAAAAGTCACAACAGTTTGCACTTTTATAATAAAAAGTAGTGGTTTTAATACATAAAATATGAATAAAGTATTTTAACCAATATTTTAACATATCAGTGATTGAGTTTCTTGGCCTCTTACGTGTCTTTAATTTTTACATTAATTCAGCATTGCTAATGGTGATGCTTTAAACAGCAGAGAGACACTGAAGTGTGGCCACTAATACATGAAGAAACATAAGTTATGTTCTCTTGGACTAATCTTAAAACATTGTTCCAAAATGTGATGCTTTCTGAATCTTTCATTTTCTGTTAAGCTTCTTCCACAAAGTCCTTTTAATTATTCAATGTAACATGGCTTTCACTTCTGAAAGGCTGTCCTTCTTAACAGAAAATAAAGCAATCTGTAGCCTCAGATTACTAAATATAATCTAACAATGCCAGGTGAGGAGGAGGAGGAATTTTTAGTTTCTTTCAGTATAACTGAATTTGGATAAATGTTTCATTTTTGTTTCAGTCATGACAGTATTTTTGTGGTCAGTTTTCAACACATTTTGTGTATAAAACTGTATATTTCCTCTTGCTATGAGTAGCTTTCTGAGAAAGTATCTAAAAACAGTATATAAAAAGTACAAACAATTTTAAAATTATGATTGGTTGTTTGCATTTTAGTTGCTGAAAAGAATCACATTGGGAAGCTTAGGTTTTAAGTCTTTCACTTGCATTTTAATTCTAACATCTATTTTTCAAGTACTACATTAGGACAGGACTCCAAAAATCAGACCTGAAACCCCTTCTTTCTTCTGAAAGTATACCTTAAAGAAACAGTGAAAACCTGATAATGTACCAAATTAGTTTTCATAGGACTTAATCTTTCAGGAGAAACTGAAAAATTGAAAAACGTCTTTGAATGTAATTGTTTGACCAACCTGATCTCCTTCTATGACAAGGTAACCTAGTAGATGAGGGAAAGGCTGTGGATGTTGTGTACTTAGACTTCAGCAAAGCCTTTGACACCTTACCTCACAGCATTCTCCTGGAGAAGCTGGCAACTCATGGCCTGAATGGATGTACTCTGTGAGGGATAAAAAACTGGCTGGATGGCTGGGCCCAAAGAGTTGTGGTGAACAGAGCCAAATCCAGTTGGTGGCCAGTCACAAGTGGTGTTCCCAGGGCTCCGTATTGGGGTTAGTTCTCTTTAATCTCTTTATCACTGATCTGGATGAGGGGGTTCACTGCACCCTTAGTAAGTTTGCAGATGACAGCAAACTGGGTGGATGTGCTGATCTGCTGGAGGGTAGAAGGGCCATATAGGGGGATCTGGACCAGCTGGATTATTGGGCTGAGGCCAATGAGATTTAACTGGGTCAAGTGCTGGGTCCTGCACTTGGGTCACAACAACCCCAGGCAACACTACATGCTTGGGGAAGAATGGCTGGAAAACTGGCTGGCTGAGAGGAATCTGGGGGTGTTGATTGACAGCCAGCTGAATATGAGCCAGCAGTGTGCCCAAGTGGCCAAAAAGGCCCATAGCATCATGGCTTGTATCAGGAACAGTGTGGCCAGCAGGACTAGAGAAGTGATCAATAGATTGTGCCACCATACTTAGCACTGGTGAGATCCCACCTTGAATACTGTGTTCAGTTTTGGGCCCCTCATCATAAGAAAGGCACTGAGGTACTAGAAGGAGTTCAGAGAAGGGCAGTGAAACTGGTGAGGGGCCTGGAAGCTGTTGAGTTGGAGAAAAGGAGGCTGAGGAGAGACCTTTATCACTCTCTACAACTATCTGAACAGAGGTTGTAGCACAGGTCTCTTCTCCCAAGTAGCAAGTGAACAAGAGGAAATGACCTCAAGGTGCACCAGGGAAGGTTTAGTTTGGATATTAGGAAAAATTCCTTCACAGAAAGGGTTGTCAGGCATTGGAACAGGCTGCCCAGGGAAGTGTTGGAGTCACCATCCCTGGAGGTGTTTAAAAGGTGTATCAATGAGGTTCTAAGGGACATGGTTTAGTGCTAGCGATAGTTTAGGGTTGGACCTGATGATCCTGAGGCTCTCTTTCAACCAAAATGATTCTGTGGTTCTATGATTCTATGACAGATTTTTTCATCTTTCACAAAAGTGCTACCAAAGGTACTAGATTTCCTTTATCATGAATATTCATTATTTTTTTGCAGAGGTGACCAGCTATACTTAATTTTTCATCTATGATAAAGACCAGTAATACAAGCATACTCTAGTTTTAAATGGGTTGCTAGTGGAGCACTACATTTTGACTGTAAGTAGAAAGCAATCTCCAAAGGCTCTATCAGATTTTGAAATCCTCAGTAAAGCAAAATGTAAAGGTCATTACAGCACAATTAATGTTGAGGTGGTATTTACAGACTAGGTAAAATAAAACCAGTGATTAAATTGCATTCTGTGGCCTGCAGACAGTGAGATCTCAAGTTACTTGTTCATCTTTAGCTACCCTATCTTGTAGAAAATAGCTGCTTTTAATACTCACAGGATTACCCTGAATTTGCTAGTGCTGTCTCATTTTTAGCACAGAGTTCATTGTATTATTATAATGAAGTAGCAGAAAGTGGTTAAATGCAATCATTTATTATCCACAAATCATTTATTAGAATCAAAATACTTCCCTGTGAAATAATTACCTAGTGGAACTTTTAGAGTGAAATCTCAATGCAATCCTTGTTAAGTATATATAGAAGCCATAAATGCATTTTTCTAGCTGCTTTAGGGTTAAGGTTCCTGATAGTAACAGATAGTCAAACTGCTTAGGGAAGACAGACCACCTTCCTTCACCTTCCTCAGTCCAAGGAGCATGGCGTAATGCACTACCATAGTACCTTACATAGACTACTGTTTGGCAGACTGCAGACTAAAAGCAAACATACAGATCTTTCACATGTATATAAACATTGGATTTGAGAACAGCCATATGACCAAATCTGCTGTCCATTATAAAGGAACTACAAGACCTGCAAGAATTTGTAGGATAATGATCTCTGAAGGTGTGTCTTCACTTGGATATGTCTCCGAGGTTGGCTGAGTTTGAGGGAAAGTAGCAAACCTTCAATGCACTTAAGCAGCACAGATTGTTTATGGAGCAGCAGATTTATTATATTGGTTGCACAACATAGCTGAGTTCCTACAATATTAGTAACAAATATTTATGAACTTACTTTATGACATATACGTTATCTTGAAAAAAATTCTGAATTAAAATATATTATAGCCAAAAAAATCCAAAACATTTTAGTTATAATTAGAGTAATATCAAGACATTATTTTGAATCTACCAGCTCTTTTTTAAAATGCTGTTGCAAAACACTCATAACACAAATTTCTAAAGGCTTTATTTCAAAAAATATTCAAATGTTAAGCTGAACCCATGCAAACTGGCTAATCTAGCCTAAATACTAGGTCACAAGTCAAAAGTAATTGAATTTTAGTCTGTGCAACTTGATACACTAGACGAATTGTATTTAGAACATGATTTAAAACAAACAAGAGACATTTGTGTATAAATCAGGAATCAGAATAGATGCAGCACTGAAATTGTGCCTTGAGCAATGGAAAAAAAAAAAGGCAGCAAAGTTTTGTGCAAACTATTTGTACAAAGCAAGATATTGCTCAGTGGGTAACTATATGAACACAGTCAAATGATACCTTTCTAGGTATAAGATCATTGGAGAAGATTTGGTTTAAATAATTTTCTTAAATTACTCAATTTAGATAGCTGGGACAGCACTGATATGGGGAACAGTACATTGTAGAGGAAGCTTAAATATCCAAGATCTTTTTAAAACTACACAGCAAAACTGCAGAATGTGTGCACAGAGGCAGGTAGAACTTCAAAGCTAGCCCTGCAACCGAGGACTTTCCGTTCGGTACTTGCCGAAGTGGAACATGAAGAAAGAAGTGAAACATGAAGACCACTGGGATGGAAGGAACCTGAAGACATCAATACTGATAGACAGTGATAAATTTTGCTTAGTTGCATAATACCTGTTAGAACCCTATATAATGACTAGCTGTATTGCTGTATGATTGTCACTCTCTGAGGAGGTGATCCAACCCTGCTGTTCCTGCGAATCTTCTACAATAAATACTGCTCAGAGTAACCCACGAGAGTTCGAGTCTCTCTCCAGCGCCTTCCTAATAACCTTTTTCAGGGAATCTCTTGCTGGTGTTCTAGCAGTGGGTTTGTTTGCTTTATCCTAGGTTTTGCTGGCTATTTGTTCGATCATTCTATTTTGCAACATACCAATTTGTAAAATTGGAATAATTACTTTTACATAATTTTTTTGAAATGCCTTTAAGTGGCCCTCATACATATGAAAATGCTAGAAATTTGCTGTCTTTTGCTCTTTACATCTGTCCTGGTTTTGTTAAAAACAAGACCAGTTCCCTCTTAGTGATTTTTCCTTTCAGCTAAGTTCTTGTAAATACCTTCTAAGTAACTGCATGTTTTCTGAGATTGTTCACTCCAGTGTTGATAAGACAACCAATGGAATGCTGAAGAAGCTCATGTTTAGACTTATTGCTATGACAGCCAGGAATTCTGATAAAATTTTGCACATTCTGTCGCAAGAAGGGCGTATTTGCAAGGAGGGGTGGACAGAACAGGTGACTAAGTGACCAACTGAGTATTCCATCCCCTCCATGTCATACACACTATAAAAGAAGGAGATCATGAGGGTCTCACTCTCTTCAACCATGGCCAGGATCTGAAGAGGACCCTGCCTGTTGCCCCTGCAATCCAAGGCCTGAGACCCTGCATCCCTGAATCCAGTCCCAGTTTGCTGTAAAGTCCTGCCCAGGACTTCTGGGTGCCTGCCCTGCAGCTGCTGGAGCCACGACAGCTCCATCCTCCACCAAGGAAGTTTGGATAAAGCTGCTACCCTAGGGTAGTCAAGGTTGGCTTTGTATATTTTGTATTATTTTGTCTATTAATTAGTAGCATTAGTAAAGCATTTTAAAACTTTTTTTCCAACTTGCAAAGTCTCTCTCCCTTTTCCTTACCATCTTTCCTATGCAGAGAGGGTGAAGGGTTAACAGAGAGAATCTGCCACAGTTTATTGTAACTGCTTTCTTTCAAAAGCTACCAATTTGCCCTTCAAAAATGTCTTTCTTAAAAATAAAAAACTGGTGGAGAAATTCACCTATTGGTGAAAAGTACAGTAGTTTGCAATTAAAAATTTACAATACCATTACATTCTTGAATATTCAGTACCTGACTGCATTATATATAACTGAATGTCCAAGTGTTGTTTTTTGGTGTGTCATTGTCTTTCAAACTATAATCTGCAGAATGCTCACTAATGATCAGGGAAGACCTGGTATGCACTGTGATACTGTTTGTAATCATCACACTTAAATCCTAAACTGTGGAAAAGTCCATGTTTGGAATCTACAGGTATCTGCAGAAATCATTCTGCCTGCTGATTTGCTGTAAAATATCAGGGAATTATTTTACCTGGTTTTATGAGGACAGTAATATTTCTTTTAGTTTCATCAAAAGTCCTAAAAAAGATTCTACTGCTGTCTGCTTTGCAGAGTAGGCTGGATTTTCTTGTGCTATATAGGTTTGTTTCAAATAAATACATTTGTTTCAGAGCATTTATCTGAAGCTTTGAGCACCATATGTATTAGCTTTGAAAGTAAACTTTTCAACACTGAGATTATCCCTACTATGCTTTATTGTGTTTTAGGCTTAGCTATGAAAAGTCTAGATTTAATATTTTTAATTATTCAGGAGAAGAACTTTAATTTGCAGTTCATACATAAAAGTGTGTGTGGCCTAATTAATGGCCTGCTGCTTTAGTCTAACCAAATTAGCTGTCTGGACATAACAATATTTCTGTCAGGCTGATTTAAAAAAAGAAGCTGAGTTTTACAATTTAAAAATCTGTATTAAAACCAACCAACACCACCAAAACCAACCAACCAAACACAAACAAACAAAATAACAACAATCAGCAAAATCAGTACACAAAGCCAAACAAGCAAAACCAAACAAAACATAAAACCAACAAACCCTTGGAGTTATCCAACCTTATTTATTAGAAGACTTCTGCACCCTTTTTTACAGTTTCACATATGTTCTGGCTTAAAAAAAAATACATATTTATGTCATCCATAGACACAAATAATGTCAAATCATGGAACTGCTATTATAATTTTACTGTTGCCTGCTAAATTTCATCCAAAATTCTCAACTAGCTTTACTTGTTTTGGTTGAGGAGGTTTGCAATATAGGTCACAGCAGTGGTGAAAGCATATTTGCACTCACTGTATTTTTCATTAGCAACAGTGTGAATGATTAGCCACCAGTCGAACAAGAGCATGAGGGTGTGGAAGGGTAGCATCACAGCTAAATTCACGTGATCACTGGACAACAGCTTGCACTTCATTAGAGAAACTTAATGGGATGTATCAAGAGATAATGAGTAATATATGCCAGCAAATACCATTAGGATTCATATGCAATGCTCAGTGAAAACTAAATCTGGTTTTCTAAAATGCAATTAAAAGAGACAGTTGACTGTGGATGACTGTGTACTAGGCAACTCACTCTCTTTATGTCTTCTTTTCACACTAATCCCCACCATAAGAAAATGAGTATAAAAATTTGACTTTGAATGCCTTCATCTTAAATCTAAGATCTCCTGTAACTTCCTTGTAATGTTTTAGTCCAACCTCTTAGCTACAAACTGGTGAAAGATTCTGTTGCAGGGCAAAGCCCAGATGACCTTCTTCTGTGATGTGGTATGACTAAGTAGTATTTGCTTTCACTGATACCTTTTCCACAGTAATGGTCACATTAACGATCAGTGAGATATGTTACTTTTGTGACACGGATGAATGCTGTTCTATTTTCATTGCTATTACTCAACATGATAAATGACTGTTTCAGCCTGAAAAAAAAAGACGCTTTACACTACATGTGTGGTCTAGTGTAGACTAGTTATTTTAATTGCATGCTTTTGTTTTGCAAAGTTCTTTGCTACCTTCTTCCTCCTGAAAAATTTAGTTCGTCTTCTGTTTTAACTAGTTCTATCTAGTGGTAGGATATTTTACAAAAATAATGTCATTGAGTTAAATATCTCATAATATATGAACTGCATCTTGAGGATTTCATGGTTTTGTTTGTTTGTTTGTTTATGCTTGTTTGGGTTTTTGTTTGCTTGTTTGTGAGTTTGTTTGTTTGTTTGTTTGTATTAAACAGCCCATTTAATTTAGGGATTTTGTTTGGATTGCAAAAGGAAAGATAAATTGGGTGACAAATCCACAAACTCAGAGTTAGTATGCTATTAATTTTGAGCAGCAGAGGACATTCAGAAAGAATGAGACTCTCACACCAAAGGGAAGTTTCTCATGCAGCACTATCTAAGAATGGCTCTAAAGTGTGGGAGCTAACAAGACAGGAAACAGTGTGAAATTTAATTTTTACATTTTGAAAGCTGCAGTCTTTTAAAAATATTATCTTCTCATAAGATGGACCGCATATATTTTGAATACTACAACATCCTACATGTATTTATAAAAATAAACACAATGAACATATGTCCCTATAACAAATTGTTAATAAAATCTGATATATGGATTTCAAGCCATTGGTATTGTCCTCATCCTTTATGATCATTGATGAGTGCCTGTATAAGCTGTTTTCCTTTTCTTAGTCTAAAAAGTTTTCTTCTTCAGTCAGTCAAGGACATTTTCTTTTACAAGCCAGCACCATCCAATGCAAAATCTGGTGAAAGACCATCTTGAAATCCATTTTATCTTCTTAGGTCTCAAAGTTGGACTTGATACCCATATCTGACCTGGACTGCTTCCACCTACTAACGTAACAGTCAACAGATTTCTCCCTAAATCTGCCTGCTTCTTTCTACCCTCTTCTAATACAGCCTAAGCACAATGTATAAGGGCTGGAGACAGCCACCTAAGTAACAAGACAATTATTTAATATCTAGTGTTATTCCTTCCCTACTATGCAGAATTATTAATAAAATGCCCAATTGAATTGACTTAAACTTTGAAACAAAAGGAGCATTCAAAGTCACTTTTATGGATAAAATTTATGCAATTGTGGCTTAAACAAGTCTTCCTTTGAAAAGTTCTGAAGCTCTCATGCTTAAGTCAGAATCAATTATTCTTCAGATGGTGATCTTACAAATCAGATTTATTTCTGGCCTGACCTAAACACCGATTATTTATAAAGAGCTATTTATTGAACTTGCTTTTGAGGTGAGGCTAAGAGAAGGTCATATCAAAGCAATCCTTCAACTACATCAACAATATATGTTTTTCAAACTCATAATAGAATTCTGTCTGTCATTATGATAAAGTACCGATATACTGGCTAAAGCAATAATGAGAAATACAATTATCAGAATCTATATAAGCTTATTTTTATCAAGCACTTTAGGTCTCAGTATTTTAACATTTAAAACAACTTCAAGATTAGAACTGTCAGTTGTGTTAATCATTTTGGAAGTAGATAATGCTGCCACATAATGCTTTTAAAATTAATTCCTCATACTCCTACAGAAGTCTGATCCTAGTACTTTAAAATGCATCACTGATTATTTTGACAAGTTCAAAGGCCTGTTTGTTTCTACTCCAAATCCATAAAAGGCATTTTTTAGAACACATAACAGAAAGACAACATCAAACAAAACAGATGACTTCAGCAGTCACCATCTATCTCCTCTGCTTCAGCTATCATGTGCACCAGCTATCATTGTTCATTTTTATACTCTACTGGTCATTTATTTACATTGTAGTAGCATTTAACCATGCTAGTTTAAGTATAAATGTGTAGAAAAACACAGTCCCTTTCTTCTGTACTCTTAAACCCCAAAGTAACCCACACAAGCAACAGCAACAACAACAGTAAGAACAAAGACAATAAAGAAAACAAAAAGGGACAAATAAGCAAGATCAAATCTCGGTATGGTTAGCCAGCTTTGCTGCACACATCTCGTAATACTAGTCTCCTCCTGCTTCCCATCATTTCTATGCTAAACTTCTGTACAGTCTATATTCTTGGCCACTTCTTATATTAGTTGAACAATTACTGGAGCCCCAAGATTGTGTTCGTCAGCAGATCACTAACTCTTCTCAAAATATATATGTCCTAGTGATCTGCCTTCTGCCTTAGCTTTGGAATAAGCCTTTTATGTCTTCCTTTCTGTACCCTTTGCTGTTACCTGTAAATTTTGAGAGCCTGTTGCCTGTCTTTATCACTCTTGTATAATGAACAAATACATGTATTTACAAACTGTATGTAAATATCACAGAATCACAGAATGTTAGGGATTGGAAGAGATCTCGAAAGATCATCTAGTCCAATCCCCCTGCCAGAGCAGGAACACCTAGATGAGGTTACACAGGAATGTGTCCAGGCAGGTTTTGAATGTCTCCAGAGAAGGAGACTCCACAACCCCCCCGGGCAGCCTGTTCCAGTGTTCTGTCACCCTCACTGAGAAGAAGTTTCTTCTCAAATTTAAGTGGAACCTCCTGTGTTCTAGTTTGTATCCATTGCCCCTTGTCCTATCATTGGCTGTCACCGAGAAGAGCCTGGCTCCATCTTTGTAACACTCACTCTTTACATATTTATAAACATTAATGAGCTCACCCCTCAATCTCCTCCAAGCTAAAGAGCCCCAGCTCCCTCAGCCTTTCTTCATAAGGGAGATGCTCCACTCCCTTCATCATCTTTGTGGCTCTGTGTGGACTCTCTCCAGCAGTTCCCTGTCCTTCTGGAACTGAGGGGCCCAGAACTGGACACAATAATCCAGATGTGGTCTCACCAGGGCAGAGTAGCGGGGAAGGAGAACCTCTCTCAACCTACCAACCAGCCCCTTTCTAATACACCCCAGGATGCGATTGGCCTTTCTGGCCAAAAGGGCACAGTGGTGGCTCATGGTCATCCTGCTGTCCACCAGGACCCCCAGGTCCTTTTCCCCTATACTACTCTCTAATAGATCATTCCCCAGCTTATACTGGTTCTCATCATGTATAGGGTTCCAGTAATGTATTTTTAACTCCTCTCATTTTGTATTATTACCAAGAATACTAGCACAGATTGTGAAATATCTTGAAAGGTAATTAATGTTAATTTGTCAGTTTTTCTCAGCTTAGTTGAGAAATAGTACTGTAATGTGCAGTGATCTCAAGCGATGGAGAGATGGAGTGGAGAAAGTATTTTATAAAAGTATAAAATTGACAACAGTTTGTTTCTGCTCAATTCTCTTTTTAACAAAGGACAATAATTTTAATACACAAAATTTGGATCCCAGCTGGAAAGACTTTTCTGGCTTTGCAAAGGAACAACAGTACAGAACAGAGAATCAGCTTAATCTACTTAAACAATACGTCCAGATGCAGTCACTGTATTTCCAATCTACCTTAGTAACAAGAAATGCAAAGCTAGACTGAGAGCAGATGAGAGATGCTCTGATCTCTCAGTGTCTTAGGTTTGTCTTTAATTATAGAATCATAGAATGGTTTTGGTTGGAAAAGACCTTTAAGATCACTGAGTTCAACCATTAACTTAGCACTATCCCATTATTATACAATTCCAAGTTACAATCCATCAGCTTCTGATTTTACCAAAGAAGTCTTCTAAGAGATGTTCAATTTACATAATTATCTTTTTTTAAAAGAAGTGATACTAATAATCTTAAAGCAATTCAAGATGTAATCACTCATGCTGTACCTAGATTATATAAAAACATTTACCTTTTCCCTCCTTCTGGCTGGCATTTTGTTGTGGGTTTGTCTGGGATTTTTGTTTGTTTGTTTGTTTGTTTGTTTTGGTTATTTTGTTGTTGTTGATTTGTTTGTTTGTTGTTTTTTTGTTGGTTGGTTGGTTGGTTTTTTTTCTATCCCTCAAAACTTCTCTTGTACATACACTACAAAACATAGCAAATATAGCCAACTCTCTCATATACACTGGCAGGTCAAAATTAATATTGATGAAATAAAAAACAATGACCACTCTGAGACAGCAATTCTGAAACAAACTGTCTTCTGTACCCTTACAATACACTTAGCTATTGAAAACAGACATTTTTTCTCTAGTTTAACTATCTAAACATATTGTTTGTTACTTATTAAATTAAGATAAAGGAAAAATAAGGTAAATGATACAAAATACTGACCTAATAAAATTAAGGCATACTCAACTCTAACATTTCTTGTTGTAAAAAAGTGATAGAACAAGATGTTTCAAAGAATTATTTTCTTTTATCCCCTTAAAGTTTGTAATAATAACCTAAACTAACCTAAGAATTGACAGTTACTGTTTAGTTTTTAAGGTGAGCACACATAGTTGCAAAACTAGTTATTTTACAAAGTGGCTAACATAACTAACTGTACACAATGGTCGTGCAACCATTATTTTTATAATATGACTAAAATACCAAATACTATATTGGATGGGTAAATTTTTCAGCTCTCTGCAGGACCAGGCTTTGGAGACCATTGCTGCTGCTGCTGTGATTTTTGGGTTAGAAGAAGGGAGTGCAATCATTAGTTAGGGGTTAGGCCAGACAACTATCAACACCAGTTTTCCTTCTATAATTTCCTGTATGAACTTTGAACACCGAATTTCTGTAATTTGGGATATGCTTTGTCAAAAGTTTTGCTGTTTTTTGCAGTGGTTCTAAAGTGAATGGATTGTCTGGATGAGTAGAATTTTGTTGTTTAATGCTACTACATGATTTAATTTTTATTGATGTACATATTAAATATAGCTGAAAAATTTCATTTAAAATTAGTAATTACTCAGCTAAAAGTAGCTTTTGTTCCTGCCTCTTCATTGAAATATAAAGAAAAAAATGAAACATTAAAATAAAAATAAAAAAAAAAAATAAAGCATTGGTTTGTTTTAGGAGGATGGAATGGGATGGAATGGGATGGAATGTATTACATTTCTATCAATTCACATTTGCTCCAATATTTTCTCCTGTCCTAAAACTAAAACCTGCTCTCTGGAAAGTTTTTCTTTCAATTGGTGGAAAAAGAAAAGAAGAAAAGATGCAAAAAACTGTGTTTCTCTCTGAGAAAGTAATTTCAATATTTTCCTTTCATTTTTTTCAGAAGACTTCTGGGATGTCTAAAGATGATTTAAAGTACTCTTTGTTCTTTATAAAGAATTCCCAAGAACTTGTAATCAATTTGGGGTCACTCAGATGGGAGGTCATACTCTAGATTTTGTTGCTATTTAAATCTTGTCATATAAAGTAGTTTAATTTTTATAACCACACACACATATTCAGTTATAGCACTTCTATTAAGACTAGTAAAAAAACAACTGAATAAAAAATTGTGGGGCTGTTGAATCCATATTTTACTTATACAAAACAGTCAGCAGTTAATAATATTAGAGTTTGAATAAAAACAGAAAAAACAAACTAAAACCTCACTAGTTAAATAGCAATTTTTTTTTTTCTTCCTTATTCTTGTGATATTATGATTTCACTGTCTATTCAGTCTAGAGAGTTCACTGTTATAAATACAAAATATTTATAAAAATTTATCTTTTTATGACAGATTGATTTTAATCTCTAAATAATTAATTTTATTTATCTTAAAGTTAGTTGTAAGAAAACATAAATTTCTATCCCTCCAAATGCTGATAGTGAGCTGGGTTCAGATTGACACCTTTACTCCAGACAATAAAGCTGCACTACAGCACACATCAATGGTCTAGAAGGGATTTACCAGAGAATGCAATAATAAGGAAGAACTGATTGTCAAATATGCAATGGATCTTATAACTATATACATATTTGCATGTAATATGACTAGAAGTATTCAACTAGAAATGAAAAAAAAATGCTTTTCTAATTTCTCCCTATTTTCTTAGTATCAATCAAACAAAAAACAACCAAATAAAAAAATCAGACACACTGCACCCAACCAATCAAACCCAAACCTTTGTAAATAATGAAAAAAATTGACATAAACCAGTCTCACAACTAGAATTCACACCAGTCCACAGGACAGCACCTGCTCAAGAAATATCTTTCCTGTTGCAAGAGTAGACAGGTATTCCGAAGCTATAATATACAATGCACTGCTGACATGTATAGGATTTAACATGGAATATAATTCAATATCAAAATGTTTCCAAATATCTTGGTCTCCTAAGGCTACAGAAATTATTATGGCTACACTTTGTCCTCCTCTAAAGACATCAACTGCTTGCTTCTACCTATTTTTTTGGTTTGTTTTAGTTTGAGTTTTGTTGCTGTTGTTTAGTTGGTTTTTGTTTGGTTTTTTTTACCAGCAGTTAAAAATAATAATTGGAAAATATAGCAGCTCATCACAATCCCAGCTGTTGGCATGTTGATGGCTTGCTAATGATGACCAACTATACCTGTTGTTTTCAGTGAAAGCTATTATTAAAATTAAGGTCTCAAAAAGTGTAGAAGAAAAAAGTCTTGTAACTCATAGGTGTGAAAGATATTCCATCTATTCTGCATTCCATCATTCTGCATAATCAAAGCTGACTGGAGCTTCAGATTCTAGCTAAAATTAAATAGTGATCTGAAGTCCCAGATAGTTAAGGTGTCTAAAAGATTTTCTTCGTCAAAATTGGATAAGACACTTCAATATCCACAAATACCTTTTTTTTTTTTTTTAAATTTTGTTAGGAAATTAATTTTTTCCATTTTGTTTCTACTTAACGATCACAGTTATGTTTGAACAAGTCATTTCCACACTCAGTTGCTCCAATGAAGTGTACCTGCTTGCCTGCTCCCCAGCACAGGCTTCCCATACACACACCAACCTGTGCTCAACTCCCTCTATCTGCGCTCAGTCAGATGTCAGCTTGAAACATCAGCTGCACAGGTTAGCAGAAATTAATTTATTGGAAAAATGTGATAAAGGCATTTTTAAAAATGAGTTTTACATGTGATAAAAAGAAATCTTGATGAAAATCATTTCTACTTAGCCTAAAATATTGACGCAAATGCAAATACATTTTGCCTGGGCCAGTCAATAATGTAAGGATAAATACAAAATTTGCTAAACTCTGTACAGCCTATAACGAGAAACTGATAAACTGCCTCTCTTTGTTTATCCTTAACAACATCTCTGAGAAAATTTGGTTAAAATTTTGCTTATTTTGAAGCTCTAAATCAGATTAAATGATGAGCTGAAAGGAGATCACAGAATCACAAAATCACAGGAATGTGTCCATGTGGGTTTTGAATCTTTTAAAAGCAGAATCCTCCTTACAGCAAAGGATTACCATTTCACAGTTAACTATTGGTCTGTATGGTCACTGTCATAAGTTGTTTCCATAAAGTTATTTGGGTTTTTTACCTCATTGCATTTAACTTTTTAATGTCATTTTGAGCTAAAGAAGTTTTGGTCCATTTTTCAGCTAGTGAGTTACAAAGAGAATAAGTGATTTCATCCTCTATGAGGAAGGAAGTCAGTCTTGGCAGAATTTCTCTCACTAGGATATACAAGTATTAGTCAGAAACGCTACAAATCTCTGCTCTTGCCATTGCATGTTAAATTAGACACTGCAGTTTCCTTTTTTGTTTTTTTTTTTTTTGCAAAAGAAATTTGCATTTGCAAAAGAAATGCAAATGTTTCATTTTATGCTGTGGTGAACGTACATAAGTAATGTGTCCTTCCTATGCAAACCAAACCTAAACGAATAATTTAGTTCTGAACTATGATGATCTCTATTAGACATTAGTGAATGAGTGTTTGAAAGTAAATGGGATGTATTTAAACAGTACTTGTATTTACATACACAGAAAAATTATTTCTTCTGTTCTGCAAGTGGTGATTTAATATGGCTATATACCCTCCTTATTAAATGCCAGATTATGACCTGTACTAGTCTTCAATACAGAATACTAGAAGGTATTTCTACTCCTGTAAAATCACCATTCTTCTGCTAATAAATGTAGAAAACGGCTGAAATTATGTTACCATGAAGCTTCTTTTGTATTACCTACATTTTTTATTTTTTCCCATGCAAAAAATCCCTACTAACAATTGGCTATAAACAGAATAATTAACATTTCCACAAGAGCATCAATGCAGCAGACACAGTGATGTACTAACCTAGCAGGAAAGACAGGATTTGAAAAGAGCTAAGGGAGCAAGCAATGCTGGTCATCAAGAATAATCCAAATACTGTTTTTATAAAGGTATTTTTTAAACTTGGTTCATATGCTTGAGGCAGAAAGCACACCACTATGAATGATTCTTAACAAGTGTCCATTTGGCATACACAAACGTGTAAGGCCGAGCCATATGAACCTTCTTGCTGTAACTGAGCGCTAGTTTTCAAAACCGAAAATCCACCACAAGGCTTACAGTTACTGAAAGGGATTAAAATGCATTCTTATACTCCACATTAGAGAGAAATAAAAATATTTTTCTAAGATCCTTGGATCTTATAGAAAAATATATCAGTAAAATCTAAGATTTTCAGCTCTGTATGAGAGCTTTAAATTTATCCCAAATCTCACAAGTAACATATATTTAAAAAGAAGAGTTAAGCTTCAGCAGATAATCTTTTGCCAGTGCTGCTAGTTCACAGGTAAAGGCTGTGGCATTTATGGGTGATGAAATCTGGGTGAAAATGGACAACCTTATTAATATCTAATTTTACAACTGATGAATATTTGTACTGGAAGTATGAGGAGAACAGCTTTTTAAAAAATGTTATTCCTATTCTTAAAGCTACATTTCTATTCTAAATGAGGAATTTTCTTCCTATTCTATCAACCTTCCTTAATCAAAGGTAGATTTATTTTCCTTTTTTAGCACTCAGCATGAAATCTTTCTCTGCCTGCTCATCACCTGGCATTTCTTGGCATTTCAGTAAATCGATCTCACCAGTTTACGTCACATATGTATCTTGTTTCTAATGTTCAGCAAATGCTTCTTCAGTCCTTTACATAAGGTTTAATACTTAAAAGCTAACTATTGTAAATGACTTGAACAAACATTAATTTCCTCTTCACTATCAAATTTTACTATTAGCATATGTTTTCCTCCACTCAGTGGTAATACTTCGATGATAAGATGAAAAATAAAGCTATTGTCCTAGTTCAAATAAAAGAATTATGTATGATCTTCTGCATTTAGGCATCAGTAGCTAAGCAGCTAGCACTCGGATAAAGAATGTAGGATATAACTCAAATTACAATAAGAGAAGTTTCAATTTATTACTATTTGCTTTTGCTGACAAATTAAAAAAAAAAAAACAAAAAAACAAACAACAGAACAACAAACAAAGCCAAACCTTAAGGTGTTTACCTGAGAAGAAAAAAAACAGCAGCTTCTCAACTACCATTTTGGTAAGGAGAGCGTAAAACATCAGAATATGAAGAAAAGGCATTGATATTTAGAAACTTAAATGCTTGGCATCAGGTAAATGCAAAAACACCTCTAGATGTAGAGTGACAAAAACAAGTTCTTTACCACAGATGGCTAACTCCTTTTTAGAGATACTAAGAAGCTAAAAGCTAGTTAGGGCTTCTTCTGGATTTACAGAGTTTGAAAAAAAGGACAATATAGCCGCCAGGAGAGTGAAAATAATTCTTGGTGAAACTTTTAAAGCGTTTAGGATTTGTGAACATTTGGTTCAGCTATCTGTTACATTAATTAACCTGCCAAAAAAGATAGTGCCAAAGTTGTCAGCAGGAAGAAAGCTGGCTTCACATTTTTAAACTATGAACCACTGTCTCTTTTTAACACAGTAATTAGCAACATACTGCACCCTCTGACTAATCACTCAAGCTGTCTCTGTATGGGTCTCTAGGATGACACTGGCTTTTCTGCCAACCCACACTTCTCCTGCTAGCCAAGGGCATCCCCATGGCTGATCTGGATGCCAATGCCAACACCTACCCGCCTGTCCCACATCCGGACATTGCTACCTGCACAGGCTCCTGCTCACAGTGTGTGTTGTGACTCATCATGTACTGTGAACATGCACTGTGGTCTCTCCCCTGACCAGTTGTCATTCTAAAATACACACCTTTTCATATGCTTGCTATTTGGAGTTGCTGGGTTTTCTTGTTATTCTTTATGCCAGTCCAAGAACAAGCATTCCATTTTTGTTGGTTTGTTTTCCCCAACCCTACCAGCTTTATTGGTGTGTGTGTCCCTAGGGCTGAATGACAGAGCCTGCCACTGCTGTTCACACAGTTTCCTGTCCCATCAAAGGCGATGCACACAGCCAGCCACATCCAAGTCTGTGCTAAGTACTGAGAGAGAAAGTCTGCACAACTCTCATCCTGCTGCCCCCCAGCCAAGCAGACATGAAAGAATACTTACTGAAAACACAGGTCAGCAGTCTGCAGTTAGGTAAGAATGACACATCAATACGATCTGCAGCTAAAAAAAACATGTAATATAGAATCACAGAATCATAGAATCATTTCAGTTGGAAGAGATCCTCAGGATCATTGAGTCCAACCATAACCTAACCTAACTCTACCACCAAACCATGCCCTCAGAACCTCATCTAAACACATTTTAAACACCTCCAGGAATGGTGACTCCACCACTTCCTTGGACAGCCTGTTCCAACACCTGACAACCCTTTCCGTGAAGCATCTTTTCCTAATATCCAATCTGAACCTCCCTTGGCACAACTTGAGGCCATTTCCTCTTCTCCTATCACTTGCTACTTGGGAGAAGAGACCAACACCCTCCATGCTACAACCCCCTTTCAGGTAGTTGTAGACAGCAATAAGGTCTCCCCTCAGCCTCCTTTTCTCCAGGCTAAACAGTCCCAGTTCCTTCAACTGCTCCTCATCAGACTTCTGCATGTACTCTGCACTCTCTAGCCTCTCAAAGTCCTTCTGATGATGAGGGGCCCAAAACCGAACACAGTATTCAAGGTGGAGTCTCATCAGTGCCGAGTACAGTGGTGCAATCATTTCCCTACTCCTGCTGGCCACAGTATTCCTGATACAAGCCACAATGCTATGGGCCTTTTCGGCCACCTGGGCACACTGCTGGCTGATATTCAGCTGGCTGTCAATCAATACCCCCAGATCCCTCACTGCCAGGCAGCTTTCCAGACACTCTTCCCCAAGCATGTAGTGTTGCCCCAAGTGCAGGACCCGGCCCTTGGCCTTGTTGAGCCTCAAACTACTGGCCTCAGCCCAATGATCCAGCTGGTCCAGATCCCCCTATATGGCCCTTCTACTCTCCAGCAGATCAACACATCCACCCAGTTTGCTGTCATCTGCAAACTTACTAAGGGTGCACTCAATCCCCTCATCCAGGTCACTGATAAAGAGATTAAAGAGAACTAACCCCAATACTGAGCCCTGGTGAAAACCACTTGTTACTGGCCACCAACTGAATTTGGCTCCATTCACCACAACTCTTTGGGCCCAGCCATCCAGCCAGTTCTTTATCCCTCGCAGAGTACACCCATCCATGCCATGAGCTGCCCACTTCTCCAGGAGAATGCTGTGGGAAACAGTGTCAAAGGCTGTACCAAAACCTAAGTACACAACATCCACAGACCTTCCCTCATCTACGAGTTGTGTCACCTTGTCATAGAAGGAGATCAGTTTGGTCAAACAGGACCTGACTTTCATAAACTCATGTTGACTGGGCCTGATCACATGGTTCTCTTGTAAGTGCTGTGTAATGTTACTCAAGATCATCTTCTCCATGACATTGCCCAGCATTGAGATTAGACTGACAGGTCTGTATTTTCCTGGATCATCCTTCCAGCTCTTCTTGTAGATAGGCATCATGTTAGCCCACTTCCAGTCAACAGGAACCTCCCCAGTTAGCCAAGACTGCTGATGTATAATGGAAAGCGGCTCAGTGATCACCTCTGCCAGCTCCTCAGCACCCTTGGATGTATCCCATCT
Source organism: Streptopelia decaocto (assembly GCF_964273445.1). Lineage (NCBI taxonomy): Eukaryota > Metazoa > Chordata > Aves > Columbiformes > Columbidae > Streptopelia > Streptopelia decaocto. Next base: position 49,629,158 of record NC_138657.1, read on the forward strand.
AGCCCCATAGTCCAAGTGGTGTAGCAGGTCACTAACCATTTTCCCTTGCATTATTGGGGCTTCATTCTGCTCCCCATCCCTGTCTTCTGGCTGGGGGAGCTGGGTACCTGGAGCACAACTGTTCTGGCTATTAAAGACCGAGGCAAATAAGGTATTTAGTTCCTCACCCTTTCCCTCATCCTCTGTCACTGTGTTTCCCACTGCATCCATCAGCAGATTGAGATTCTCCTTAGCCCTCCTCTTGTTGCTAATGTATTTATAGAAACATTTCTTGTTGTCTTTCGATATGTACAAATAGTAAATGGACAGTCTTCGTGATGCATGCATAGGTGTTTCTGTATAGTATTTCTATAGAAATGGGGACAAAACTTTCCCTAAAAGCAAAATTTCTTTCATGCTCATTTACTTTGTTTAGACAAACAAAATAAAATAATTCAGTTTTGTTTTGTTTTGTTTTTTTCTGTGGTTGTTTAAAAAAGGGAAGAAACTAAAAAGAAACAATACTGATAAAACACTTCTTATCAGTATTGATTCTTTTTATTTTCTTCACTTTTTTAAAAGGCTTTTATGTCAGTAACATTTTTTTAAATTGAATCCATATATATTAGGGAGCAACCAAGAATTTTGACAATGCTTTCTGGCTTACTTTAACCCCCCAATATAATGCACTGACAATTTTACTGCCTAACCTCAACAGTATGAAAAATATAATTTTTCACTATACATTTGCTTTAACTTCATGCAAAAGTGAGTTTCTTCATTAAAATTGAGGAAAACACTCAGCTAAGCAAAGCAGAAAGTAATACAGGAAAGAACATATATTAATTAATTTGCAAAAGGTATTACCACATAAATATCTAAAATCAGGAAAGATTAGTTAGAATTTTTATCTGACCATATTGATCTCTGGGAGATGTTGAAACTTTAAATATATTTTTTTTTTTGCTTGAACGAAACATATCCAGGTTCCAAAGTGTAGTGAAGATGCTAAGTTTTAAACAACTTGAATATTGAGAAAATAGAAGGTTTAGCTATTTTGTCGGTTTGTGGTAGTCAGCAAATACATGTAATGCTACTATCTCCAATGCTTTTAAGGTTTTCTTCTATTTTATTGCTAGTTCAACTAAATTTCAATAAGTTCCTGGGCTGTTTTAACTGAAAACTGGACTTCCACAAGTGAATCTGCAATCAACCTATTTCCTCAATTTCTAAGTCCAAGATATTTTTGACTAAAACTAAACTTTAATGATTTGATCAGCTCTCATTATTGTGAGTAATTGACTTTGAACAGAAAAATAAGAATTAAAAAGATGAAAAATATGCACATTTATTTTGAGTACTAAATGCTTTCCAAAACATTTATTTGTATCATGCTATTTTAGTGCATAAAATATTCTTCATGCTTTGCATACTTTTCAAAAAGTGCCTAATAAATGAATCATTATGCAAATATTTATTATTATAGTTACACACTGAATTTGTCTTATTATGTTGCTTCTTTTTAAAGTGATTGCAACAATCCGTATGTAACCCCTCTGTTAAGTAGTTCCACAAATATCACACAATTACATTGCACTGACGGTTGTACTCAGGTGCCATTCAAAATTGCTGTCCTTTTCTGTCCCTTTTTATTTTCTGGTTCAAATTGCTAGCCAACTGTATTAGATTCTGACTTAAAATCCTAACCGTCCTGAGACTCACACAAGGATCCCCCACTGTCTTTTAAGAAAGGCAGAATGGACTTGTACAAGACATGCTTGGTGGTCTTCATGTGATACAGCTGCATTGAGCCTTGGTGCCCCTCTGCAAAACATTGTTGTGCATGGCAGACTGTCTGCACAGTCGTTCTTCTAGTGAAGCCAGCAAGATACTGGTCAGCCTGATCAGAGTCACTGTTCTAATCAAGATTCCAAAATGCCTCCCCAAAATGGGTAAACGTTTCTCCTCCCTACCCTACGCCTCACAGAAATCTCACAAAAGGAAGAGACCAAAAAAACCTGGGACAGGTTTTATCCTCAGATGTGTGTGCTTACATGAAATAAATACACATGACACTTGCCATCTGTCTGCGTGTAGTTATCTTGCCAGCACAGAACTAAATGGCTAGCCTTGTGTAGAATGGTTTACCTTAAATGCCAGGTGTTGTGCTGTAAAATGAAGTTGAAGCAAGAAGATTTCCTTTGAGAGGAATTGGAGAAATTGGTGTCTCCAGTTTCATATTTATGGTAGTTAGGTTGAATATTTTTTAAATCATCTACTAAAGAGTGTAGTAAGCAGCAGAACTGCATAAAGATTACTACATAAGGTCAAAGAACTGCCATCTTCCTGCCAGTGTAAGTTCCTTTATGGTGATGTGTACGTGATGTAAGACAGAGTCTAAGAAGAAATACAAACTATAAAATATTTGAAATGGTGTACTCACCAATACATGGAGAAGTTTGCTAATGATCACATACTGAATTATTTTTAAACAGAAGGAGCTGGTTTAGTTCTGGACATAAATAATTATTTGTTTGGGTAACAAGTCTGTTAAATAAAACAGTCTATTCTCAAAATCCTCTACTCCTTCTCATCATGATACATTTAGTGTTTTTGAAGTTCACTACCTGAAACAAATTTTTTGTTTATTTAAAGTGAATGCTTTACCCACAAAGAGCTTCTGTTGATAATGGAAATGGGGAGGTCGCAAGTTTGTCTCAAAATAAAAAATGGTAGGCCTTCATGAAAAACATATTTCAGAAATATATCCTGCTTGCCTTGCATCCAAGTTACTACAATCCTGCTTGATTTGAAGGAGAAACACAAATCATACAATTTGCTTTGCACACAAAGCAATACATACCACAAGGCTACCCAATTTCAGGTAAGTGAAATATTTTATTATATGCCTCTTTGGCATAATTGTATAAGAACAATAAAACAGTCTGAAAGTACTTGGAGGAATCAGATGACCCGATGTGCAGTCAGATACCTGATCTGCAAAGTGGTAATAACCACATGGAGGGGCAAGAACAGACCAGAACTGATAAGGTGGTCTAACCTGTGAAAAGATCAGCACCTTTGGATCATACTACTCTTCCTCCACAGAGACACTGTATATAGGCACCATCTCCAACACAGTGCAATACAGTGAAGAAAGATTTTCAGTTTGGTCTTGGGCCCCTTGTTAAAAAGCTCTCAAGCCTACATCTTGACCTGGTAACTAAGAGCCACCCCACACCATGGCTGTCAGAAGCAACTGCATGGTGTAAGACTGGAAGTATCATAATCTAAGGCTTGACTGATGTGTTTGCTTAGTAATTGAATTTTAAGTGTTAGCAGATAAATTGTCTAGTAGCTGAGGAAAAGAAAGTGTATGTTTGAAGTTTTGGGAGCTACCTGTTGTTTAAGTCTCTCAGAAAACTACCACCACAGCAGTCCCCAGTCTTCAGCAACAGCAGCTGCAACTCTGTTCTTAGAGTTACATGTCATGTTTATGAGGCTAAGTAAATTCATAGTAAGAACCTTCCTCAATTTCCCTATTTCCCTATTGTCCTTATTTCTGTACTTAGTATTAAAACATATGCTTCATTGTTATGCTACTTATTAATTAAGTTATGTAAGCAATTTTACCAAGTTTTATAAGATAAAGTCTCTGAATTAGAATATTACTTATCTTCTTAGTGGTATCTGTTTTACAGCCTTATACTTTAGAGGTAAGATATTTCAGTTAGTGTGAGAGGAATACCCTTACTAACAGCTCCTTGGTAAGACAAACTCCCCAGAAGAACATCTGGTGAAACAGACAACTAGAACAGGACTATGCTATGCATTAAATAATCAGGTCCTAAGCGAAGAAACTATGAGCATCTCTTCTCTTTCATGCCCCAAGAATATATAGCTTGTTCTAGGAAAGATTCCCACTGTATTTCGCAGACACAGACAAGTGACTTGGCTTTTTTTTTTTTTTTTTTTTTTTAATCCTGTGTTGGTCATGGGAACTAAGCCTCTTATTTGCCAGTACCAGAATTTTCCAGTAAAATTAAACACTGGCCTTAAAGAAACAACATCTACACGCTTTCTGTTTTCTTTTTTGGGTTAGTAATTCTGGACAGATTCCAGCAACAAACCATTTGAACCCTGTATAGTTCTGGTAAGGGGGGAAACTGATCAATTAGTCTATTATGACTAACTTCTAAAGTAGCACACCAATTATGAGGAGATCAAGAAAAATTAAATAAAATGTTAAATTAATGTGATGCAACCATTTATCATCCACCCAAACATAAGGCAAATGTAGTGCTACTAACGCTCTGGCAATCCATTATTCTTCATGCTTTTTCATGCCACTATTAGGAGAAGAAGAGAAAAAAATTCAAAGCGCACAGCAGTTTCATTACTATGAAATCCCTAAAGGAAGGGACATGGCAAAAATGATAAAAACAAAAGGGTGTTGGCTTTGAAAAAAATGCCTGTGAAGTATTCCTTTAATATATTCAGTGGTTTTTTTCATTCTTTTTTAAACAGAATATTAATATGAGAATTATATTAAAAATCTGATACTTTCATCCTCTAGTCTGTTACAGATCTTTCTTTTTGTCTACTCATATAACTTCACTTTCTTTTTAGTTTAGTTATTTTTGCAATTTGAAATGTCATCAGCTATGCTGAGGTGTAACTAAAGCAGGTTTGTGTACCTGCTTCTCACTGTGGCAGGCACACTTCCCCCTCTCCCTGCCAAAGCACCAGAAACTGTAGCCTGAATGGACAACTTGCCCCTTGGTTGACAGACAGGGCCCTTGACCAATGAAACACCTCAGCTGAGGGAAGTTTCTGGGCCATTACCATAAATGACCACAACTCAGATTCAACTAGGGTATAAATGAGCCTACTGGAGACTCAACTCCCATTGAGTTGCTGTTTTTTGGGGCAGGGTGGGTTCTGACATAAAAAAATTTCCTCAAAGACTGAGACAACTTGCCTTATTGGAGAGTGAGTATATCTTCTGGGTACCAGTGAGAGTCCTCATTTTTTTATGAGTGGGAAGATGCGGATTTTGAATAATCATTCTAAAGTTTTGGGATGCCCTGAGTCTGAATTGGCTGTGTAGTATTTGAACTCCCAACCAGCATCTGAATCTGTGTTTTATAATGTTGTCACAGTGCTGAATGATTTTGGGTAAACTGTGTTTCTAGTTGGTTATATACTAAACAATTCTGGTTAGAATAAAACCTGTTCTGAGCTTATCACCTGCCTAAACTGATTTTTTGGGGGATGCTTCCATGGCATTTACAATAAAAACAGCAGAGGACGCTAAAAAAAGAGACTATTAAAGAGATACAATGTAAGATTTGAATTTGTACATACAAAGCAAACTTTAGATCGTTGATGAGATGGTTATTATTAAAAAACCTTTTTCATCTTGTCAACAATGTTGCTACCATAATTATTTGCCTGTTCAAGCACATAATAAAAATACTTGATGCCTGAAAATTCTTCTAAATGCATTAAGCTTCCAATGAAACTTCCAGGTAAGATGAGATTTTACATGAAGACATTCATAATTCCTAATACAATACCTGCTGTCAGTATTTACAAGGGACATCTACTGTGAGCCTGAATAACTGGAAAAAGTAGAAGTGAAACTTTTTCTGTATTTGCAGAAACCGCCTTGTGTAGTCACGTGGTTTTGCTACACCTCATCTTCCTACTTGGTGTAACTTAAAAGACAGAGACCTTTCACTCAAAAAATACTCAGAATCCCTAAGCACCATCTAACTTAGTGACTCACCGAGTTATCTTAGTCTTCTCCTGTTTCTGTTTTTCTCTTTCCTCCTGCACTCTCTCATTGGTATTCACCTGAACATCATCTGGGTAAATTATAAAACATCCATTGCTACAGCATGTTTTGGCATTTGCTATTGTCTTATTATTTTTGTTAAAAATGAAACAAAACAAACAGAAAAAAGCACAAAGCAAAACAAACCCCCAACAAAACAGGCAGATGGACTTTTCTTTCCAGAGTATTCACTGTAGTGGTCAATGTTTCTGTTCTTCATTGTTCTGTGAATCTGGAGATTGTCCTCTCACTCAGCTCACGTCTAATTACACTCCTGTATTCAGTAGACAAGTCTCAATTGTTTTTATAATTCATGGTCGACCTACCTCTAATAAAAGTGTTCTGTACATAATCCTAAAAGAAAAACATACTGAAAGTAAATGAGTCATAGGATACACTATTTTATGACTATTTTATGTCACCCAGAGAACAGACAGAAACAGCGTCATAGGATGCACTTACTATTTGGAGACTTGACACCAAATACTTCTTTTGGTTACCATATTATGTTAATGTAATTCAAAAAGAGTTTGCATTCGAGTTACTGATGGCAGTAATACCTCTATTCAAAAATGCAAAAAGAAAAAAAAAAGGAAAAAATGCAAACAGAAGTTTAAAAAAAAGCCAAAACAAAACAAACCAGGAAAAATTAGAATAACTACAGTATTTTGGGAATGGCAAATGCATGCACTTTCTTTCCCCCCGCCCCCAAGAAAAAAACATCAATTTTTAAAAAACTGATTAAGAGAGCTTCTCTTAAGCACAAAAAAATCATATGGAAAACAGGCATTTTCAAAGTATATTTTTGTTTGCTGTGTTTGTTTTCATTGTGTATTAATGTTAGTTGCTGTGGTGGAATTTATGAATCTTGAGTCACATTTCTTACACATTTTCTTTGGCTTTAGTACAGGTTCTCAGCATAAAAAAAGTCCTATTAGCATTGATGTGGCCACACCTTGAGTGTCATCTGCAGTTCTAGGCCACACAATTTAAAAAGGATGTGAAGGTCCTTGAATGCATCCAGAGAAGGGCAACAAAGCTGCTGGAAGGGCTGGAAGGAATGTCCTCTGAGGAGTGGCTGAAGGCTCTGGGTTTGTCTAGTTTGGAGAAAAGGAGGCTGAGGGGAGTATTCACTGCTCTCTACAGCTTCCCCAAGAGAGGGTGTGGGGAGGAAGGTGCTGAGCTCTTCTCCCTGGTACCCAGTGACAGGTCATGTGGGAATGGTTCAAAGTTGCACTGGGGGAGGTTTAGACTGGACATTAGGAAATGTTGACCAAAAGAGTGGGCAAGCACTGGAACAGGCTTCCTGGAGAGGTGGTCGATGCACCCTGCCTGTCAGTGTTTTAAGAGGCATGTGGATAAGGCCCTTAACAACATGCTTTAACTGTTGGTCAGCTTGGAAGTGGTCAGGCAGTTGACCAGGTGATATTGGTTCGTCCCATCCGGCTGAAATATTCTATGCTATATGCACAAGCAAATTTTGTGACAGTCACAGACAGATTTATACACACACATATAATTATTTTAAAGAAATCTTGTATTACTGCTTGTGTACTAATGGGTAAAAGTAATTACTACTGTCCTTGTCTGAATACACAATTACTGCAATACAATGACAATTTATAACCAAAACCAAATTAAGTTTAAATCAGCTTTCTAGCCTTTGTCTGTACTGTTGCAGTAGGCCTTCAAAGCATTCTTTTTTTTTTTTTTTTGGTAGTATCCAAATCATATGATTCTTTCAATCATTTCATTGATTTGAAGTGAAAATGGTGAAAAATTCATTTAACTAGATACTTCTGTGGGATATTTTGCACTGAACATCAAAACTTCATGTGTTGATTGTTTTCACATCTAAATTGCAGCTAAAATGTGTGTGTATATATATATATATTTACTTTCAGTTATGAGGTAACATGAATACAGGCAAAAGCTTCTTATTTAAATTTCTGAAAGCCAGTGTATTTCTGTATGCTTCATTCGCCTGCCTGAAAGGCCAGACTACCTCAGAACTAGCACAGTACATTTATTCCTAGCAATTACCATTTTCTTTCCACATAATTAAAATACATTTACCTGCAAAATACATGACAGGAAAGCTTGTTTTTTCTAATTATCATTTTAAAATGAAATAAGAATTATTGACACACAGCATCAGAAAATGCCAGCATCAGGAGGCTGATGTAAAAACAATGAGGGGGAATGGAATGTGGTTAGTAGTTGCTGCTTTCTTTGAAGAGATGATTTCCACCCAAGGCAAAGCATCTAAAACCACTTCCTGTAAAAAATACCAACATGGTTTTCTGTACCAAGTAAAAAGAATTACGCATCAGATCTCAAGGAACAAACTGCAGATATTATTTAAAATGACCATCTGGAGGATTTCATTATTTTAATGCTGTCAAAATTTTATCTACAGTATAGTCAGAGAATTGCTCAGATTGAAAGTGATCTTTGAAATCATCTGGTCCAACCCTCAGGTCAGAACAGGACTAGCTGCCACATTAGAGCACGTCGCTCATTGCCTTGCCTGGTTGAGACATTAACATCTCCGGGAAAGGAAATTCCACCATCTCTGCCAGCAATATGTTCCTGTGCTTAACTACCCTCTCCTCAAGTCTCCCCCCAAAATGTTTAGTTAGATTTTCCTTTACTACAATTTGTGTCAATTGCCTCTTGTCCTTTAGCTATGCATCTCCTGGAAGAGTCTGGTTCTTGTCTTCTCTATTAACTGATCATTAGGAAGTTGTAGACAGTAGGAAGATACGCACCCTTGTCCTTAGCTTTCCCAACCTCACAGTAATTAGATGCACCTTTCAGAACCTCCCTGTACATCATGTGCTCCAGCTTGCTGACCAGTTTGGTGGTGCTCTGCTGGGCTCTAGTCAGTCAGTGCCCTTCTTGCACAGGAGTGCTCCAAGAGTACCAGTATCTGACACACAGTCTCACAAGTTTGAAGTCACTTTCATTCTCTGCTTTTCCCTTACTCTGGGACATTTCTTATACTAAACTCTAGTCATTGCCCTCACTGTGTTAGTTTAGCTAACAGAGGTAGGATATCACTTGTTCTTTCTCTGCTGTGCTCTACTATGTATCTGATAGAGTAGTGGGATTGGAGAGCAAATTTCTGCACCTTTCGACTGCTTTAAACTCTCCCTAGACTTAGCACAATACTTGCTCCATTGAAAGACCAAGTGGATCTGTGACCTTTACACATTTGTAAATTGGCAAAGAGAAGAGCTATTTTTCATCAGGGAGTCTGATGTTGTGGTCCCACCCACATTCTCCTCGGAACATGACTCACCATGAAGGACCACGCTGCCATGGAGTAGGATAGTAATGCATGACTCAACCTAGTCAGTTTTGCAACCTGACAGTATCTGAGTTTACAGATCCTAATAAGATATAATTAAATGGTAACTGTTGTTTCTTAACTTTTCTTAAGAAATCTTTAAAAGCAAGGATATCACACCAATGTAGACCACTTTGTTTCAGGATGTGGGAGCAGAGATACCATTATACTATCTTGTTACCAGGTACTAACCTTAATGCCTACCTGCAGGAGTTAACCAAGATACAGACTTGGCTTTTCTATATCATGGGACAATCTGAGTGTGTATAAGAATAAATATTTTATAACTTAAGCAGCTAGAACACTTGAAGTGTGATTAAGAGTAAACCAAACATCTTATTTCTCTCCAAATTAAAAACAACAACAACAACAACAAACAACCACAAAACAAAACAAAAAAACAAAAACAAAGAGAAAAAAGCCCCACAACTGTTTTTATTCTCCAAAAGCAGAGAGGAAGAATTGTAACAATGAATTACCGTGAAAAATGCAGAGTTATTTTCACGATCTCTTCAGAAGGACTCTTGTCAACGGGCATACTGTTCCTCTGCACAGAATCACTCCTCTCATTGGGTAATTGCATCACATACATAGTAGTGGAAGCCATTAGCTTTCTGTCTTTCAGTGTAATTCTGCTCTTTTATTGTCACGTGTAGATCTATGATCAAATGCAGTTAGGTGGACATATTATGCAAATTGACTCTGTGGTTCAAAAACACATATGTTTGGTTGGACGTGCACAGCTGAACATGTTCAGCTTTTTTCTGTGCATGGAGTATTTGTATGTCCACCCAAAAAGACTTTTGGTTTATTCTCAGCAGTTACTTCCTTCCATTTTTAACTCATGTCCTAAATTGCTAGATCATCCTTCTATTTGTAGAGATAAAGGAAATATGAGCTGTCTTATAATATCACTCCTTTCCACATTGCCGCTAAACTCCCAGCTGCATCTTTTCTATGTGGTCTTGCAGTTTGTATTAGACTAATTCACTGCTCCTCTCAGAGAGGTTCTAAGTAAAGCCACCTACTGTAGAATAAGCAAGCAACGATAATTTAGAAAGAGAGGAATTGAAAGTTGTTACTGAAATGCTCAAATGAAGGCTACAGCAAGGCAATTAACTTTAAAATAAAAATACAATAAGTGGGTTTTTTTTAAATTTTTGTATTAAAACATGGCTAAAACTGCATAGGCCTGAATACTCAACTGTTACAGACTACTTTACTTGGCTTTCCACTATTAACAAAGTTATTCCATTAAAGAAAAAGAAATCCACATCCAAAACGCCAGCAGGCAATCTTGTTACATTATAATATTTTTAAAGGAACTTTATTATTCTTACTCTCTTTCAAGGGACATAAAAAAATGAAGTTTTAACTCTCTGAATATCATCTGCATTAGTTAGCATGTGATGGCTGGAAGCTATTACTTCAATATTAATTTTCATTTTGTTAAGCATTAGGGAATTAGAAGCATTCAGGTATACACATTTTTGTTACTTACATTCCCTTTGTGCATTTATTATGTAAATTACATTCTCATTAGCCACATGAAATTTTGTAACTGAGGGAAGTAGAATTAAGATTGAAACTGTACAGTGTTCAGTTACAGATAGTTCATGCAGAAAAACTGAGGGCATTATTACTATAAGAATTTAAATTGTATTCAGATTTTGAAATGTAATTTTCAGAGCCCTATACAGCTACCCTCTCATGTAAACAGAGAGCAATATAATCTGAATTTTGGTGTAATTTTCATGTGAAGGTATAACTGATTCTCACAGATGAAATTTGCAGATACTTAGCAGTGCTGAGATCAGAATAAAAGAACAGGTAAAAGCCAAAGAGCAGAACACACCACAGCAGAAACACATAGGTAGAAGCAAAATTTTTCATGAAAAAAGTACTTTCAGTTGGTCTAGTAAAAGGACAGAAAGGAAGTGGTGTTTTTTTTTCCTTTTCGAAGTTAGAAAAAAAAAATAATAGTGATGTATAGAGTCCAAAGTATGAATGGAAAAACAAATTTTCACTTGTTAACTATTCCAGGATGCTCAGTTGTTAATACTTCCTGCATATGTGAGCCAAATTGCTCTATTGTTTTTGAAGATAGAGGGGAGAACTATCTGCATTTGTATTTCAGTATAGTATGTGAATAGTTAGCTGTTACAGAAGAGTATGTATCTACTGTTAAAATACTTTAGGGTGGAATTTTGGTGCTGTCAGCAATATACCTTTTATGTACAAAAATTTCACCACATGCTTTTAAACAAGGTTTCTTTGTAAAAGTCTATTGTTTTCCAAGAAAAAAAAAAAAAAATCTCGGATTAGGATGCAACATTTTTACCTTAAAGACGTGCCTTATAAACATTCAGGTCCACAAAAATAAAAGCAGCAATTTTTGGTACAACAATTATGTTAATGTGCAAATCACAGCCACCCAGATTTATTATTTCAGTTTGATTAGAAAACATCCTGCTTTATTGTCTTCTGTTAGTTTTAATAACTTACAGAATGTAACTGAACATGCCTTTAGTAGCTAAAGTAAAATGTAAAGGCTTCAAGTCTTGACTGACTGATATTTTAATCTGTTTCATTTTGAACTCATCACAGACTTACACTTTCCATAGAGCAAATGTTGATTTTGTTGTCCTGTCTGCACACTATGGAAAGGTCTAGCCTGTAGCTTAAATAGGGAATACAAACATTTTCTGTGAGTACTGTTTTTCAGAATTAGAAATAGAGATTTCTAAATAATCGTTGTGTATAAAAGCTTGATTCCCCACAAAAACATCAGCTTTACTTATGTAAACAATAGTATGTGTGTTTGCACTGCACTTTGAAGGTCCTTATTATACCTGAAAATGAAGTTCATCACATCTTCTTCCTGCCTTCTTCCCTCTCCTACCTAATGCATGTCCATAGTCCGAATTGAAAACTTACTTTGTATTCTACACTGCTGTGGCATACAATAAGGAATTATCTGTTGTATGAGTTAGTATCATAGGATTATCTACCTATATGCAATTTTGATGGGCCAACACAAGTACAGGAAATGCATGTTGATCGAAGAGCATAGGTGCATCTCATCTGTATAATGAAGTACCTCTCAACTATTAAGTTTTACATAAACCATAATCTTTCCAAATAATTGAGAAAATGTACAAGTTGTATTTTCTTTATATGTTTTTCTATGCCTTTACATGAGGAAAATTCTGGATACAGCTTCACTTAAGAAGAAAAATAAGTGCAAGAATTCCCAGTCTGTGAGAGTGCATCTTCATTATTGGCTTTATAATGACAAAATATTAGGTAAAATTTTGAATGTTTTAGTTTGGATTTCCATTATTGATGTGAGGAAACTAACAGAAGATTACCACAAATGTTTAACTACTTCAGAAATGAACCAGATACATAAGAAATGTTTACACAATTTTATCTTCTTATCCAACGTGGAATTAATTGATTTCCCTGAGTAAAATACTGTATTGTTCTCAATAAAATAGACTAAGTAAATTGCCACAATCCCTCTTCCGTAACCCTTTCAAATGCAAGTAACAAGCGCAGAGTGATTACAGCATCAAACATAATTGTTATTGTAAACTACGCTTCACTACAATTTGAGAGGAGGTATTTTGGAAAACTGCTTTAAACACTATAAACCCTAGACATCACATTAAATATGAGCTTACCACCTCCCTACATTAGAAAATCTTAAATTTTTCACAGCATAGTTTATGTCTTGTGCAGTCTTTTAATACATAATTCCATGCCCAGAATCTCAGACATGATTTCATGCTTTTTATGTTCCATTTAAAATACTTCATTATATTAAAGTTGTGGTACATCAATAGAAAGAAGAAGAACATGAAAGTGGACTTTAAAACATGTTCTTGTTTATGTTCCTTCTATAATCTTTGTTAATTTCTTCTTTTTCAAAGCAGAAATGTATGGTTTGGATTCCAGGCCAGTCACTAGAAGTTCAAACATAAATTTTTCAAGGGTGGAGATAAAACAACATTAGAAATGTCTGAAATCTAAGCTTATAAGAATAAGCAGAGCAAATGTGATACTTTAAAAAAAATAATCATGAACCTATTAAAGAAGACAAATGCTAATTTAGTTTGTAGTCAGAAACAATTTGTGTCTGCTTGTCTTTTAATACAACAGAATTTTTAATGGGCTATCCAAATGCTTGTAAATCCTACAAACTGTTATCTGTAATCTGTAGCCATTCTACTTAAAAAGATGGTATTTAATGGTGTAGTAGAAATAATTTGTTTTTTAACATCAGAATAGTTAAAGCCCAAAGCAGCTTAAGTTTTTCACTACCATGAATGAGTGGAAAAAAAAACTACATGCATTACCAATGCATGGGCAATTATTTTAACTGCACAAAACCACAATGGCTCCTGGTTCTGAGCACCTGCTGATGAGAAACTGCAGCATGGGGCTGTGCACAGCAGCAGGCTGACACTAACTAGCACTCAACAGTGCCAGGAATCTGCTGAGTGGCATGGGGACAGGATACCAATTTGGTCCTGTGTAAAATGATCTGATTCATTGTACTTAGAGAACTGCTTTCCACTGTCACAGGCACCAGACACTTATACATCATCTGTTCTACCTAACGTTCCTAATTAGCCTGTACTGCAGGACTGGTTGTACTTTGCCTGGGCACTAGCCAGGATCTGTTACAGGGATGAGTAATCAGTAAATGAGATGCATGAGGAAATTACTTCCTGCCTCTGCTCAGCATGAATATCTAGGATTGTCAGGATCATACATCCACTCCTGGTGACAAGCAAAGTTTACCCATCCAGACCAAATAATACATGTTTGAATTTGCCTCTACTGGCTTCCAACATCATCTTCTTACTTGTTCTGAGGAAACAGAAAAGGAGGCTTGTTCACAATAGAGATGCATTATTGGGGTGTTTTTGTAAGGATATAACAGACGATCTTCAACTACCTTCACTAGGTATACTGACATGTCCACTGAAATCCAGAGTTACAGATTGGAGGTCTCCAGAAGAATGCCATTGGAGTGATGTTCCACAACATGCATGGAGCTGGAGTTAGGAGATCAGAAGCAGGCTGGAGAAGCTGCAGATAAAGATGCTGGCAGATGAAAGAGGAGAATGAGAATGGTGTCTTCGCCTAGAGTCAGAAGGGATGTAGTGACTGTATGGGATTACCTGGAGTCACTCCCAGATTTTTTCAGAGTGATCTGACCTACAGAGTTAGATTTGTAAAGTGGTACTTGACTGGGTCTTTGCCCAAACACAAGTTAAGTTCAAACTTAACAGTGTGTTGTGGGCATTAGTTTGTTGAGACCCAAGAAGGGTAGAACTATGATCCAAGCTGTGTGTTCTCAGCCCAGTTTGGGGAGCAGGGATGTGACCCAGTATAGTCTACAAGATATGTGAGCATTAAAGCTGTCAAGAAGTAGTTTTTTTATCCAAGATATGTATTAGCTTATGCCAGAAAAAATTCTTTATCTTATTCACGCTATCACAAATAATTGACTTTTCATGACTCAGGGGCACTATTTCAAAATCTTTATTAATTTAGAATCTTATTTTTATACTCAAATCTATTGTGTTTGAACACTGAATTTGTACAGTCAAAAGCCACAGGAAAAGGAAGTTGGTCTGAAGGACTGAGAGCTCTTCATTCTTCAGTAGAGATTACAGTGTCTTCCACCAGAGGTACAAGTTAGAACTGGTACTGTACACGAGGCGTAAGAATGTATACACGTTCCATAAAAGCTGTATTTGCATCCCGCCAATTAATTTCATCCCATGTTTTTACCAATGTCTGGGTAAAACAGAATTATTACATGTGGCATTATTTAGATGTAAAGTCTTCTTGGCAGTTCTAAACTAACGGATCTGCATTTTCTACTGGGAGGAGTACTTTAGCAACTGTAATTTGTCATCATACACGTTATTGAGAAAGTTTAACTCCTTAGAGACTGTAGCAATGTAAATGTTAAGTTCAGAGACACCTCTGAAGAATCAGCATGATAGACACAAGAAAATAAAAGGATGTAAATGATTTTTTCATAGGGATTGAAAGCAAAAATCTTGGTTATAGGAAATGTGCATGCTGATAGCAAATACAACAAAATATGTCTAAATAAAGACGAAGGCTGTCTCTGCAAAACAACAGTATTACATGTCTAAAATAACAAGTTGCATGGCCCATGTTTTTAGCAATATAACGCACATTTAAAGATTATAATTTTTCTAACACTGAGGATTTTTAATTGCTTTCTGTTATGGTTCATTTATGAAATGAAAAATGTTCAGACTACTCAGAACACTTTTTTTCTTTTTTAAAAAGTGAAAAAGATACCAACTGTGGGGCATAAGCCCAGTATGATTTCCTTGATTAATCTTTTACACACCTTAGGATATATTCCTCAAAAATCAAGCTTAACCAATAATGTGATTTTACACTTCTCTAAAAGGATCAGTGCTAGTAGACTTTCAGATAATGTATTTTTATCAGTGTTAGAAAACCTTTTTATCTTATGGGTCATATTTTTCTAGTGTGACTTCATTAATTTCCTATTGCCAAACTTCAGAATGATCTTGTATGATTATTCTAAGAACAATTAGACAATTTCTGTTTTTTTTTTTTCAATTCCATACTCTTTTTTTTCTAACTTCCTTTGTAATATGTGTACTTTCATTAGACCTGAAAACTCTTTTCAGAATGAATTTGTGGGAATGAGGCAGCAAATCCCACTTTCTCAGAAGATTTTCCATACATCCCAACCTGAAGTCCAGATGGAAGTCTGATTATTAATAAAGTCAAACATAGGTTTGTGGTTTTTCTTGGCAGCTGTTTACTTTTTGGGGATTTTTTTTGATAGGAGTGATACCTGTGATCACTTTTATTCGGAAGGAAACAGTACACCAATGTACAGGCTGCATTTTGTTATACAGTTAATCAGATTAAAGCATTAACCTAGGAGGGTCACAAGGCAATTCTAAGTGTCATCGTATAATATACAGAGAGTAATATTCCTAACACATGGAGAACAAGAAGTTCATACTTTAGGTACTCAGTTAATTCCACAAAAGTCAGATGAGACATTACTCCATAGTGTATATTCAATAATGTTTAAGTTAAATCAAGCATTTCAGATCACTGACTCATACAATTTCATAAAATGAACCATGGGCTGCCATGACTTTACAATCCCTAAACAAACCCTATCTGCTAATGTTATTGATATTGTTATGCAGAGAGGTATTTTAATGAGCTATTGGGCCATGGCTTGGGAACCAGTACTTTATGTAGAACTCTAAATTTGAGTAATTATGATAGTAGCAAGGAACTTAGAGTATGAAAATAATATAAATAGTTTACTTCCTTTTAGTCTACATGAGCTATGAAAATGTAACAACCAAGCTGGCATTTTTCGTTGTATCCTGAGTTTCATTTCACCCATATTCTTCTCTACAAGGCCTAACATTGTCATTAAGATGTAATCTGAACTTTTTGATTACTCAGGAATTGACTTGGTGGCTAAAATGTTGTGTTGTTCATGAAATACAGGTAAATTACACCATTTGTAAATTGATAGCTATTTGTGTCATGCTAACTGATTTAATAAAAAATACACTAAATCAGTCACTGTGCATTAAATTTACTATTTCTACAATGCTACCCCAACATTAGAGAACTAGAGCCTGTTTCTAGAGTCTGTGGTGGTTCATGGGCTTGTTCATGGTCCACTGAAACTGACATTTCTACGAATTCCATGTTGGTGTGAGCTGTGAAACTGTAAATGCCTACAAAAGCTTGAAAGCCACTCATTCCTCTTTGTTTTGCCTGAACTGGCAAACAGAGAAACTATTGTTCCAAGTATATTCTCATATAAACCTTGAAATGGGATAAGGTGCTTTTCCAGTCAGTTTTAATAAATTAGTAAGCCTGTCTGCAGTTCTTTCTGAACTGCTGTCATGCAATGACAGGCAACTGCAGATAATATTTGACACCACAGCTTCATTTCTGCATTCAGAATGCAGTCAGATATTCAGTCACCTGTGGGATGTTATATGATTCTCTTGGATTTTTTTATTTATCATAAACTGAATACATTATTACTTGTTTAGGGAACAGCTCAGTTTATTGTTGATGAATCGACATCTATTACTTATATATACAGCAGCTTTTTCAAGCCATGAGTCCTTTCTCCTTAGAAGAGCAAGTTCAAGAAGGTGAAAGAATTGGTTTTATATACATTGTCTGCTTGTGAAATGAAAATTATTTTCATCTCCATTTTATCCCAATGCAGTGCATTTCCTTTTGTGTGTGTGAAAAAAAATGTTTATTTTATGGTTTTACTCGATTAACTTTTTCACTTTTCTGAAAATGGAAATTCTCCATGTAACACACCTAGTAACGTTCCTGGATGAGCTCCAAGAAGTTGCTTGATCTTGTCTGAATTGCTGTAATTTTTATGAGTCAAGTCACAGCTGATTGAATCATCTCAAACACCCACAGATTTTAAAGCACTGAAATAGTTCTCAGCCTTAATAAAGTTCAGATCTGTGAAATAAACTGTGTGATTCAGAATCTCTGCAAGTGTGAACTGTGGTGTCAGAACGTAACACTTACTTTTAGTTTCAACTATGTCTTACTTTACATTTTGCACTCAGTTTTTGGTACTAAACAAACATACAGTAACATTTGTACTGATTATATTTGTTAAAAATATCTTTAAAAAGAAATAGAGAAGGTGTGGTGTCACTGACATCCTTCAGATGGCTCTGATCTGCAGTTTACAGAAGATACATATATAATTAATACTAGAAGATTAATGAAATGTGTACATTAATGAAATTTAATACATGGACAAAACACAGGGCAATATTTTCCAAAAGGTGCATATATTTCTTCTGCTTTCTTTTGATGTTTTCAAAATTTGCGTGTCTCTCTCTTCTATAGATGACTTGTTGGCTTAATTTAAGTCAAAAATGAAGTTGTTCTTTTCCACTGAGAAGAGTTTGGCTCCTATATCTCATTCCCCTCATTATGTGTTTATACACATGCATAAGGTCAAATTCTCCTGAGCCTTCTCTTTTGCAGGCTGAACAGAAGCCTCTACTCGTATGAAAGACGTTTCAGTCCCTTTATAATCTTTATGTCTCTGGGGTGCACTTGCTTAGGTAAGTCTATAGCTGTCTTGTACTGGGGAGCCCAGAAATGAAGTCAGGACTGCAGGTTTGGCCTCACAAGGGCTGAGAAGAGGGAAGGATCACCTTCCTCAACATGCTGCTAATGCTCTTACTAGTCTAGCCCAGACAGCTGCTGGTCTTACTGGCCACAATGGCACATTAATGCCTCATAGCTTGGCATTCATTGGGACCTCCACAATACTCTCTGCAAAGCCACTTTCCAGCCATTTGGCTCCCAGTGTGTACTGGTGATTGGGCTTGTTTCTCCACAGATACAGGACTTTGCATTTTCTTTTGTTAAACTTTGCATGATTCCTCTCAGTCCAGTTCTCCAGCCTGTCCAGATCTCTCTAAATGGCAACACAATTATTTGGTATACTCTCTACTCCTTCCAGTTTTGTGTCATCTGCAAAATTGCGGAGCTCATTGTCCAGGTCATTAATGATGAGGCTAAACATACTGGCTCTATATCAACCCTGGGGTAAATAATTAGTGACATACCTCTAATTGGACTTTGTGCTGCTGATTATAATCCTCTTGGGTCGAGATGTTCAGTCAGTTTTCAAGCCATCTTAGTGTTACTTATCTTACCTGTACTTTGTCAGCTTGTTTTATGAGGATGCTATGGGATACTATGTCAAATGCCTTACTCAAGGTAAACAATATCCCCTATTCTCCCCTCACCCATCCAGCTAGTCACCTAATTGTAAAAAGTTGTTGTTGGTTAAACATGATCTCCCCATTTCAGATCCCCATCCTGACTTCCCTGGTCACCTTCTTGTCCTTTCCATGTTTGACAATGGTTTCGATCAGTTATAACTGCAATAAACACAAAGGAAACTCACAATACATCTCACGAAGTTTGTGATGAAGGTGAGTCTTCAGCAAGGTAGTGTTTCCAGTCAGCGACACTGTTAGCAGCATGTAACATCAAAAACCTGTTGCTGTTATAAATAAAAATGGTATTTATAAGTAAACAGGATATCCACACTTGAATGTGAACTGAAACACAACACAAGGAAACAGAGGGGAAATCAATCTTTAATATAGTAGCTTGCATGGATATTTTGGAAGTTCTGTTCACCTCTATGAGATTTATTAGGCACAAGTTAATAATTGAGTCAAAACACATTAAGCAGATTGACACATTTTTTAAGCCTGCTCTCCTGTAAATCATACGCAGTTTCATTTTACCACATTACTTCGATATGGAGCTCAATAATCAGTATTTATTGAAACACTTATTTCCTATTTGCTACAGCATTCGTTGCTCATAAAGACAATCCAGATAATACACAAAGGAGTTGATCCATAGCAATGCATTTGAAAAAAGAGTAGCATCAGCCTACCTTAACTGCACAATGAGTGTGGTGAGCTTCAAAACAATGGAAATTGTAGCAGAAACTTAGAATAAATACACCTGAAGATTACTTTATATTTCTTCAGTAATACATACATATCTCTCCAATATGAACCTCTTATTCCTTTCTGAAAAATAAATATACAGTTTTAAGTGCTGGGCTTCTCATATGGCAGGACAGCCTATATATTCTTCCTTCAGCACATGGTAGAAGCAAAATAAAAAGCTTGATTCTTGTTAAGGTGTGTTTGGAAATCATTCTTATGAAAGTTGTCTCATGTGAATATGAATTGTTTTGATAAGAACAGTCAAGTGCAAGAGCAGCGTTCACTGAGCTGACATGTGTTGTCAATACAAAAACTGAAATGAATTAATTTGACTAAATTCATCCAAAAAGTAGTAACAGTCTGCACAACCTTTAAAGAGTCAGTTAAAGCACAGAAGAAATTTTCTAAAATTAATTTATTTCTATTAGTTTATTTATTTGTGGTATTTTCCTACAGCTAACTAATTAACGTAGAAGTGGTATTGTTATCATTGATAAGGAACCTGCAAAGACTGTTTAAGTATTGTCCTTTCAAAGGTTTTTCTGGGTTAATGATCTGCTATAAGGACACAGACTATCTATGCAAATGACCAGCATAGCAATGCAGTCTTTTCAGTCATGCTATTCTGAGCTGTAATTAGAAACATCTCAACACAAATCAAACTGGTTTTGTATGTCACTGACATGTTCAAAGCAGGTATTTCATAATCTAGAGGCCCCCTGACAGTTAAAAAATATGTCCTTTTACAAAGAGAGAAGTGAATGGCTTCCAATCAATCTCAACTGTGTTGCCCAGATTCAGTAGATAAGGTCTTTGGTAGAACACCTCATCTTTCAAAATATTTTTTATATAGCATTGCATTGCAAGTGTGAAACGACTAAGGCAACCCAGTAAATTCGGAGGTTAGTGTAAGTTTTCCAACAAAAGCTTCTCTCTCTTAGCATCATCTGGGCGAAGGAATCAAAAAATGGCATCGCTTCAGGGTTGGAAACCTTTTGTCTTGTATTGCCACCTTTAAAAATGTTTTTGCCTTATTCATTGTAGCTTCAACAAAATTGGTGCTCAGATAGATTGGAATGGATGTAAAGCAAGAATAAACCTTATTTTTTGAAAGAGTGGTAAGGATACCCTGAGCAATAAAAATAATGATCTGATTAATACTTTTTAAAAATATATTTGTCTTTCAACTTGGCTGCAGGGAGGCAAACCATTAAACATTTAGTTTTTATTATGTTTTCAATCAATGAATACTGCAAGACAGTATAGCTCAGCCTGAAGGAAGCAACTATTCAGAATCTGAATTCCACCAGTATAAACAGAAATACTCTGGCCAAATTAAATCCCAGAATAATCACAGAAGTTTCTTGCAGAGTATGGCACAGTTTAACCACTATTTCTGAAGGAAACGGTGAACTTCAAGATATGATCATCTTTTATGCTTTTTCTCTAGCACTCTTTTAACTGGTAATTAATAAAATAAATCTGAGCTAAACCAGAAAATATTGAGAAAAATAAAACCAAATCCAAATAATATCAGGACAGGTTGACACCTAAAATTTCAATTTTTATTATAATAAAATAATATATTTAAATTTGCAAGGTGCTAATCCAAAGTGGCCTTTGAAGCTGCTGCAAAGACTCCTTAACATTAAATTTAGTAGGGGTTTGAAACAAGCTCATTCCCTCTTACCTAAGAGAAACACAACAAAGCATGGAAAGGATAATGTAGTTATAATGAAGTACAACTAATGGGAGTGTATTTGTATAATAGCAATTGAATAGAAATATAAATGAAACTAGATAAAGTGACAAGAAAAAAACAATATCCTACACCTCATTTCATGCACAAAGTGCTATGTCTATCTGAAAGGAGTAGGTCTTGGGTTGTTTCATTTCTTTTAATGTCAGTGATGTGCTTTTGCTGCCCTCACAAAAAATCTGCCCAACATTTCCCTAACAACAACTGTATAAAATTATATCACGGTTTGCACTTGCCGAGAAGTAGCTGATCACCTAAAATAGGTGAGCTTATTCTGCTGGGTTTGCTCAAGACTCTTATGAGATCTAGTGCTAACCACCTTGCATAAATCCAGTGCACACAGGAAAAACAAGTATGTTTCAGTCTTTCATAGCTTCTCCATTTGCCTGGTCTGTACACATAAAAATGTTTTTGCAGCAGAGCACCTAGGAAATTTTCTCACATTACTAACAGCTGACTAAACTGAGCAATTCCTACAACATTTGTTTCCCATTTCCTTTAGACTAGAAGATGGCACTAAACTTCACAGCAGGGAATGTATTTTTCATGTATGCTCAATGACTTGAACCATTACCACCTTGGTTATGCACACCATGTGTAAAGGAAAAAAGTAATTTCCGTTAAAGAGAAAGAAAGAGAAAGGAATAGCTGTCCTTTATGGTTGTAATTTCCTCTCCTAGTTCAAATGGCAGACAACTAAAAGCTCTGATCCCACTGGCAGATTCAGTCATACTGATTACATCTGGAAATATATAATGGAGTTTTTAGTATTACTATTATATTACAATAATCATGGAATCATAGAATCATAGAATGTCCTAAGTTGGAAGGGTCCCACAAGGACCATCAAGTCCAACTCCTGTCCCTGCATAGGGCAGCCCCATAGTTCACACCATGTTCCTGAGGGCATTGTCCAAATAATTATTGAATACTGCCAGGGTTGGGGCCATGACTACCTCCCTGGGGAGCCTGTTCCATTGATCCACAACCCTCTGGGCGAAGAACCTTTCATAATACCCAATCTAAACCTCCCCTGTCACATTCTCCTGCCATTCCCTCATGTTCTGCCATTGGTCACCAGAGATGAGATCAGTGTGTGCCCCTCCTCCTCCCCTTGTGGGAAGCTGTACACCGTGATGAGGTTTCCCCTCCTCTTCTCCAGGCTGAGCAAACCAAGTGACTTTAGCTGCTCCTCATACGGCTTCCTCTCTGAACCCTTTCACCAGCTTTGTGGCCCTCTGCACACTCTCCAGTAGCTTTATATCCTTTTTATCCTATGGTGCCCAGAACTGCACACAGTGCTCCAGGTGAGGCTGCACTAGTGCAGAGCAGAGCGGGACAATCACCTCACTTGCCCAGCTGGCAATGCTGTGCTTGATGCACCCCAGGACACAGTTGGCCCTCCTGGCTGCCAGGGCACCCTGTTGGCTCATATTCAACTTGCCATCAACCAGAAACCTCCAGATCCCACTCTGTGGGGCTGCTCTCCAGTCTCTTGTTCCCCAACACCAAAATATATTAAAAGAAAATATTATGAAATCTCTTGCGTTTTAGAGAAGCTGGAAACTTTATAGTAAATCAGTGTAATACAGAAGAGCAAAGGAAGCTTAAGAACTGAAATGACCAATGATGCTGAGTGAATGGGTTTGGTGCAAATCCACACCAAGTATGTGTGACTCTGCACAAATAGCACAAGTTTTTTACTTCACAACAAGCAAGTTACTTGCACCACACTTTGCATATGTGATCACTAAATGCACGTCTCTCTTCTTCTGGTGATCTAATTTGTCTTCTTGTGGCATGAATTAGAGGATTATTGATTTGTCCATCTTTGCTACAGAAGTCATCAGGGCTTGTGCTTTCATGATTGAAAGCATTTCATGATGTTGAGTTCCCTGATTAAAAACCAAAGAAACAAACAGTAAAATAAAGCAGGTGTTTGTGTTTCAAATGCAGCAACAAATCAAATAGAAAACTTCTGTACTTTTTATGGTTGTACTTCAGTTTTCCATTTGGCTACTGAAAACCTCATCTGCAGTTCAGGGATTGTATCATTCCTTCACATCACAAACACTATTCATGACATGTCACAGAAGTATATAATAGAATGAATAATTATATTTTCAGTTAAGGTTGGAACACTGTTCTTTAATCTGCCCTTTGAACCATAATGGAAAGAAAAAGCATATGTTAACATAGTAGTATGCATTGTGTATCTGTAGTGCAGCTCACATAAAAGATCTAAAAATGTAGGCATCTCTTTTCTGGTACTGTGCACTTCAACATGTGACCTAAAGTCTTAATCTCATAATAATTCACAGCTGTTGTACTGTTTTGCAAATCATCCTCTGACAGTGTGCCCCATTGGAAGGAAGCCAAGGCACTGGGAGTTGACATGCATCCAAATGTTACACACACACACACACACACACACACATACACACACTGTAGGAACATAATCACTCAGTGGAGCAGGGCTACACGGCACATGACTTTTGTAACCGTGTGATTAAAAGACTGTACCATATCTTGCTGTCTTGGAGTTTAATAAAAGATAGACAAACCTAACTTCTGCTTTTCTTAATCACTGGGTACGCCTTAACAGTCTTTGATGATATTCTTGACTGCAGTACGTATGACCAACACAATGAATACAAAAGGCTGTGAATTAGCTGGCATCCCTCCTTTTATTTCTCTGTCAGTTGTGGTTTCATCTTAGACTCTACAATAATCTTCATTCTACTTCAATTCATAAGGAAAATTTTGACCGCAATAGGGTTTATACACCTAATCTGAAATTATCAACCAGTTTTAAGGATTTCTCAATCAGTGAGACCCAATTTAAAAGCTCTCTTCCTGGTTACCTTAAAACATATGTTTTTACTTTAAAAAATAGACTTATTTGTGTTGTTGAGTCTTGCTTTCAAATTGCAGTGTGGTTGTAAAATTATTCTAAAGACCTGTCAGAAGTAAAATACATTTATTTTATTCTAAATGATTTATGAATGGGGTTTTGGGAGGAAATAACTTCTTTCCAAATATTTGAGACCTTAAAGCAAGCTTGTTCCATACTTAAGTGTACACCACTAGAAATAATACCTATTTCCTTGGAAAATTCTCACTACTTTGCTGATCACAGAAAAAGCAGCTGTGCTGCAAACAGTTTACCATTTATTATCCTACTGCAAATAAAACTTTCATTAGGAAAAAAATATAAGGATCTGTCATATGCAGTATGAAACTCTATCTTTTTTTTCAACAATTGTTATTGAACTTGCTTCCTGCAGGAAAGTCCACATAGGTCTGAAAGATTTATACAACTGATTCTATATTCGAAACCCCTTGGAGCAAGTTCTTCAGCATATCAGCCTTGAGCAGTGACATGTACTATGTACTAGAACCTGTATTGACCTCTAGCAGATGTAACGTGTAGGAGGATGCAAAGAAGAAAGCTTTTGACATTGTGAATATTCTCAGCATTGTAGCTGATTTAGTTCCCGGTTTCCTCTTTTCCTTCCATCCCACTACTGCTGGGTCTTCAGTGAAGCAATACTTGCAGGACAGTCCTTCTGCTATATGCAGCTTTAGTCAAATTACAGTCCTGTTGTCTCTGAAGCTCCCACAGAAGTAGCAAGTGGGCACCCTCTTCCTGTTTCTCTTCTCTGAAGCTGGAGTGCATGGTGCGCAAGGAAGACAATGTCAGTCATGACAGTCTCAGAACACCAGAGCGGGGCTATCCAATCTTCTGCTTGAACTGTATTAGCCAAGATGTAAGAGCAGTAGAAGTTGGGTTTTCTGTCCAAATGACTGAAAGAGTTAGTCTGAACAGTAGATATGTGAGACAAATTATATTTTGTCATTGCTAAGCAAAAAAAGTCGAATTATATGTATATTTACTAGATTATTCACTAGATCTCTGCTGTCCTGGGGCAAAGAGTTCAGATTCTCAAAACTATTGTTCAATTCAGAAAAACAAAAATCCTTGAGATAAAAACATCTACCATAATAACAAATGTAATCCATGTCACCTCTTTGTCCTGGACAACCATTTGGACTTTGTTCCCTTGCTTCTGAATAAGAGAAGGCAGAAAACAGTTGACAGTGTGTGAAACATGACTGGAATCATATTATGACAGCAAAATACAAAAGAATTTATGACAAAATACAGTATGTTTACTGTTTTGTCCTGCTCTGCCCTTTTTTTGGGGGGGCAGGGGTGGAATCTGAAATATAAAATATTTTTTTAGTTCCCTATCTGCTGAAGTTTATTCCAGGTGAATAGTAAAATCATATTTCTTAGTCTTGCTTATGTGTTTCTAGGGCCTGAAAGATATCAGGGAATCTCACTGATGTAGAGCTTGAGATGCACTGTCTGTAAAAAACAGCTGGGCTCTTAGTTAAACCTGCAAATTAAGTCAGATTTGCTGTTGTTTTGCCAAAGTAGTTTTGTTCTTACCACACTGACTGATGAAACTTCACAACCTGATAATGAATGAGGTCTTGAGTACATGTGATGTACAGGATGGAGTCACTCATCTGAAATCAATAATTTGGAACACTCCTAAATGGAGTATGTTATACGTTCGATTGGAGCCTCCTACTCTGGAGACATTCAAAACCCACCTGGACACATTATTTTGTAGCCTCATCTAAGTCTTCCTGCTCTGGCAGGAGGATTGAACAAGATGATCTTTTGAGGTACCTTCCAATCCCTAACGTTCTGTGATTCTGTGATTTATGTTCAGCCTGTTTTCTTTAATCACGGAATGGTCATCAGCTATTCTTTTTATGTAAAATGCCACTGTGATCAAAGCCATTTGTCTTCTTATATAACACTGCATAATATTGAGTGTGATAATTACAAATTCTATAAAAATTTAAGGGCAATTACACCCTTCACAAGAAGCATTAGCTCCTATGAATTCTCAATAACTGTAAAACTATTGTTAAAGAGCAATCTTCTATACCATCTTTATTCTTAAAATGGCAAGTGTTACACAAAAGGTCCAGAGGAACATCTCTGTGCAATGGATTGAACAGAACTACATGCTAGCTGCACATGCATTTGATACTCATTATTTTACACTCATTAGATGCCTGATTATTATGTTAGAGACCAGTACCAAGGTATTGCCTAGAGTAATTCTTTTTTTTTTAAAAAAAAAGGTAACAAAATGACAAATATTAAAACAAATAAAAATCAGAAGATTTTTCCTAGTGCCATAACATAGCTAAAGGACACGGTTCTAACCTCCTCTTTTAAATACTGAAAAAAGTTGAGTAAACTTAGAAAGAAAGCAACCTCTTTTTTCTGCATGGAAAATTCTGTAAGATGTTTTGCTTTGATTTTGTGCATGCTTTCTGGGCACAGTGTTATTTTTTTCAACTAGAAGTAATCATCTTGCTGCAGTAATGTGTCAATTTTTAAGTTATGTGTAACTCCTGAATTGCCTGAAGCAGAGTAGATGCTACCTTTTCTTCTATAATTTTTGGAGTTTGTTAGCCTTAAGACTTATGTATTATTTTTATTTCTTTATTGTTTGGTAATCTCTTTGAAGATTTTATTTTCCTTTGCACAATACCAAAGCTTTTATTAACATTGTAGTGGAAGCTTTTGAAGGTATATGTTACCTGAGATCTTCCTACAGAAGAGATTCAATTCAAAAGTGTGCTTTAAGAGTTACCTGTGAAAAAAGAGGCAAAACACACTTGTTTACATTTATTTCTCTGGTAGAAATGCAGATTGAAATGTTTTAAATGGACAGAAACAAAGAAAAAATATTTCAAATACGTTTGTGTGTGTGTGTGTGCATGCACATGCTTGTGTGCACATGCACATGCAAGTGCACATACTCACGCACATCTGTATTTTAAGGTAAAAGTGTCCTAGTGAAAGGAAAATAACTTTTCCTCAATCAGAATATTAATCCCAAATTAAACAGCAAAGGAAAATGTAATGGAGAGCCACTGTTGGGAGCAGTTGATGTAAATGACAATCAGTTTCATGAAAATATCGGTGCATCAAACAGCTACATGAACCCAAAACAGAGTAAAAGCAATTTCTTTTCACCAAAAACAAACAAACAAAAAATGAAAAAAAAAACCCAAAACAACCAACCAAAGAAACACAAAACAAACAAACAAAAAAACTTGATAGATCAATTTAACCAAGATTTTCTAAATAGATTGATCCAAGCACTCAATACCCACATTTTTAACTGTTGATCCATGAGTCAGTTACAAATCAAAGGTAATATAGTTATGATTAAGCACATAGGCAGAGACCGCTATCTTGAGGGTCCTTTGCTGGTATCAGCTTGAATTTCATGTGTAAGCATGAGGGAAAGATCATAGAATCATAGAATCACAGAACTGCTTGGGTTGGAAGGGACATTTAAAATTCATCTAGTCCAACCATCCTGCAATGAGCATGGACACCTTCAACTGGATTAAGATGTTCACCAGTGACTCTATGTCTACACGCTGTTTTACTGTATTCTTCCATTATCCAAATAAATGAAAAAAAATAGTAGCAATGGTTCTATGGCCAACAAACACTCTCAGCCACATCCTCCTATGTTTGTAAGAATCTGACTGAAAGTCTTTCTAAATAACTGGGCAGTGTAGCTACCACTGACATCCATCAATACCAGACTGGTCTAAGACATTTACTTTAACTGTACTTTTGGCACTTTGCTGTTTGAATTAAAATAAACTTTGCTGCCAAAACATACACTGCAATCAAAACTTGCAAGCTGATTATCTGAGAAGATTAGTAGCAGTCAGATTTTACGCAGGCAAATTCCAGCAAGAATTCCTGTATTATGCAAAATATAGAGAAAATCTTATCCAATATGTCTGATCTGTTCTACTAAGAAATGAAGTTTAATTTTAAATATTCATTAAAACTGCAGTGTAATATATTTTATAAGAGATTACTGAAACAAAGCTGAATATTTGATAAAATTTGCGACTGTCTTCTCAGATATATTCCATAAGCTGAAAGATTAATGAAGTAATTGAATAAATTATTTGCTTGGCATTAATAATTGCAACAATAGCTAGTTAGGACACCAATTAAATCATAGAAGTAGCTTTATTTGTCTATTAACCCACATTCTACTGCATAAAGCTGAGATTCAAGAACAAAATGCTAACTCTCTAAATGCTGCTATGAAAAGCAAAGGATGGAAAAACTATCCTATGCAAATAATTTTTCTGTAAGGGCAGAGATGTGTTAAGAGTTCTGAAAGAATACATGACCATATTTTTTAAGAGTAATAAAACTTACGGTATTTAGTATAAATCTAAGAAGTTCCCAGAGGCCATCAAATAAATGAAAAGACAAGCTTCCTGGCATAAAAAAATCTAACCACATTTCAGAAGAGTTCAGTTAAGTCTCTCTTTATGTGTGTTACTCAGTAGGAACAGCTGAAAGTATTTTAGTGCTGTTTCGTGTTGAAACAAATACAAAATAAGTAGCAGACCGAGCCCCTAGACAAACAGACCTTTTTCATCCTTTGTATCACTTACCAGTGAACTGTCATTTAGATAATGTGTACAATTTGAAGGTTAATTTGCCTTCATTTTACCCCGGGATATTTTCTTTAATAAAGAAAAATGCAAACTGTAATTATTCCAGATGATTCATGTTAAGATGATACAGAAAAGAAAGAATATGTCCTACAATATGTGACTGCATATGACATTGTATCTTCTAGGCTATCTAGAGGACCATGGTCTACCAGAGAAAAATCACTGGATAGCTATGGCAAGTTTACTGATTAATTTCAATAAATGCAAAGAGAGAAACACCATGAAGGTGAGAGAACTGTTTAAACAAATTTGTCAAAAGAACAAAGGCAGGTACCACCCTAACTACAAATAGATCAGATTAACTGTAAGAAAAGCACTTCAAATTGCTAAAATTCAGAATGTCTATGGAATGGAAATACTTAGGAAGTAAAAAAAAATTTTTGAGAAGCTTGAAGGTTGATAAAGTGAATTGACTGGTTGGCTGTAGCCACTGATGGTGTCTCATGGTAGACATATGAATTTGTTTTTTCAGTAGTTACTTCCCCTCATGCTTCCTTTTTTTTTAAATGGTGTCTGTGGTACTTTAATGTAGTGCCGAATCTGGATTTGACTCCTTGACTGGACCTCTAATTAGTACAATAGACAAGTTACCTATTCTCTTGCTATGAGATCACTATCCTAGATAATGAGGCAGCGTGAAACAGTCATTGAGGCATATCAAGGATAAGAGGGTCATTAGGGGCAGTCAACATGGCTTCACCAAGGGGAAGCCATGCCTAACCAACCTCATAGCCTTTTATGAGGACTTAACCAGGTGGCTAGATGATGATAAAGCATTGGATGTGGTCTGTTTTGATTTCAGTAAAGCATTTGACACAGTCTCCCACAGCATCCTTGCTGCTAAACTGAGGAAGTGTGGACTGGATGATTGGGTAGTGAGATGGACTGTGAACTGGCTGTAGGAAAGAAGCCAGAGAGTTGTGGTCAATGGGGCAGAGTCTAGTTGGAGGCCTGTATTTAGTGGAGTCCCTCAAGGGTCGGTACTGGGACTGGTACTCTTCAAAATATTCATCAACTACTTGGATAAGGAAATGGAGTGCACTGTCAGCAAGTTTGCTGATGACATGAAACTGGGAGGAATGGCTGACACGCCAGAAGGCTGTGATGCCGTTCAGCGAGACCTGGACAGGCTGGAGGGTTGGACGGGGAAAAATTCATTGAAATGTAACAAGGGCAAGTGTGGAGTCTTGCCTCTGGGCAGGAATAATCCCAGGTACCAGTATAAGTTGGGGAATGACCTGTTGGAAAGCAGTGTAGGGGAAAGGGACCTGGGGGTACTGATGGACAGCAGAATGACCATGAGCCAGCACTGTGCCCTTGTGGCCAGGAAAGTCAATGGCATCCTGGGGTGTATTAGAAGGGGGGTGGTTAGTAGGTTGAGAGAAGTTCTCCTCCCCCTCTACTCTGCCCTGGTGAGACCACATCTGGAATATTGTGTCCAGTTCTGGGCCTGTCAGTTCAAGAAGGACAGGGAACTGCTGGAGAGAGTCCAGGGCACAGCCATGAAGATGATTAAGGGATGGAGCATCTCCCTTATGAGGAGAAGCTGAGGGAGCTGAGTCCCTTTAGCTTGGAGAAGAGGAGACTGAGGGCTAACCTCATGAATGTTTATAAATATATAAAGGGTGAGTGTCAGGAGGATGGACCCAGGCTCTTCTCGGTGACAACCAATGATAGGACAAGGGGCAACAGGGGCAAACTGGAACACAGGATGTTCCACTTAAATATGAGAAGAAACTTCTTC
The DNA here is from genome assembly GCF_964273445.1 of Streptopelia decaocto. NCBI lineage: Eukaryota > Metazoa > Chordata > Aves > Columbiformes > Columbidae > Streptopelia > Streptopelia decaocto. Next base: position 49,660,025 of record NC_138657.1, read on the forward strand.
TCAGTAAGGGTGACAGAACACTGGAACAGGCTGCCCAGGGAGGTTGTGGAGTCTCCTTCTCTGGAGACATTCAAAACCCACCTGAACACATTCCTGGTTAACTTGATCCACGTGTTCCTGCTCTGGCAGGGGGATTGGACTAGATGATCTTTTGAGGTCCCTTCTAATCCCTAACATTCTGTGATTCTGTGATTCAGTTATACTTCCAGACTGGCTTAGAGAATATAGCTTATAGTGGTTTGAAGAATGTATAGGAAGGACATGCCTGAAAACAGGACTTTTCATGTGACACCACCATTTTTGTTCAAATAAACTAAAGTATGTCCTTTTATTTTGATGCACTTTTGCAAAGAGCAAAGGCAACCATGAACTAACTGAAATGATTAGTGACACAATTACAGAGCTGAATTAGAGGTTATGTTTCTTAGACTGAAGTGAACAGATGGCACATACATTACAGAGCAGATTTTAGTAAAATGAAGTGTCTAATTAGTTCACTGCTAATAGTACCTACTTTATAGAAAACATAAGATATCTAGGTTAGGGATACCTAGGAAGCCAGTAATTTTTATATAAAAATATAATTCATTCCCAGCCTATTTGTATTTGAGCCGGACTGTGCCAAGCTGGAAAAATAAGGGATCCAGCCTGCCCATAGTAACCTCATAAATAAGTAAGTCTTTCAATCTCAGGATACAACAGAAGTTGTAATATGCACTGCCAAGTAGCTAAGGCACTACATTTTTCATGGACATGTGGCAATATTTTTTTAGATTCTGTACAGTGACTTTTAGACCAGCCAATGTTACTTATGGTAGATGAAGTTAGGCAACAAGAATAAACAAATATTTTTAATTTTGAGCAGCAATATTGCCAGAAAACAGAAAAAAAAAAAAAAAGATCAGTTACATGTATTTTAAAATATATGATCCTACACTGACTCATGGAGTTAACTTTATTTGTCCAAATGTAAAGAATCAAATGCTTGTCTCCACGAAAAGACAACCCACAGCAAGTTTCTCAAGCATGAGATCACTGATTAACCAGTTTGTTAGTCTTCTCTGTAAGGAAAACACTGAAGATTTTGAGACACAGATGTATTTTGTTACTTTAGTCCATGAGATTAAACCTGTTCTGTGCTCATAACTAGGATTTCCTGGAGCTCTGTTAAGCCAATGGCATGGCTTTGCAACAAAGGTGACTAATACGTAAGGATTATCCCCCTCGACTTGGCACTCGGTAGACCATATATAGTGGTATAATTTTGAGCACACCTTACAAGTAAGACATCAATAAACCACAGTGGAAAACCTTATCAGCATTCTGTGCTTCAAAGGACCCTTCTTCCATTTGTCTTTCCAACCTTTCAAACAGTAACATCAGCTCATATATTGTATTTACTTGGGAAACTCTTTATTTCTCATACATTTAACTTTGATTTATGTCATTACATATATTTCTAGTCCCACTGTGATTAGCATGAAAGTCAAAACAAACTCTTAGACTGAGGCACTGAGCATGCCAAAAAGCATGTATCGAATATTCACTTTCATCTCATGTACTTTTACAAAGAAAGGTGAGAACATTATTAGCTTATCTCTTATCAGCTGCTGATAAGGCCTGGCCTTCTGTTAACCATGGAAGCAGGATTGTAAAGATCTCAATGGGAAGCCCATTAAGATTTTTTTTTTTTTTTAAATTCAGTGGGTTTTTTTACTCACTGTTTTTTGGGGGTTTTTGTATTCAGTGTTATTGTGCCTGAATTACACAGAGAATAGCTGTAAGAGGCAGTCTTAACACTCTTCTCCCTAACTCACGAACATTCATCCAGGATATCTGATCAACTCTTTAGGTAGGGACAAATGTATGGGCTATAAACAAATACAATTATTATTAAGTTCTGCAGTCTTAAAGACAGGACAGACTGGGCAAGTGTTTCCCTTAGCTCCAAGCACACAGATGAAAGGAGCCAATATTCTGTAGATTGGAAGTAGTTATGAATTTAGTGGTGAAGAGGAGCAACACTAAATTGCCTTAGCCTTTTTTTTTTTTCAATTAGCCTAACTCAGTGTTTGGTACGTGATGCCAGGAATTTGATGTGACTGCATGTATAAAGATACTTCTTCTCACTGGTTCTCAGATCACATCTTAGTATGCAACCCTTCTACTAAAATGCAATATACTCTTGCTTTTCTCTGTCCATACAGTTTTCAGGCTGCCTAGTCATACTTGTGACAGTGGATAAATGCTTACAAGGTCTGTTCCAAAAACACAGATAAAGATAAATGATTGATAAGAACATGTCTCCTAATCTTTCAACCTGTAATTAGATATGTAGTCTTTCACTCCCTATTAGCACAAAAACAGAACCACCAAGTTTTTCTAAATTTTAGATGGCTGGTTACCATACTAAAACTGTGGCACCTAGAATAAATTTGTTCTATGTCTCTAAAGGGGCATGCCAGTCAATTTTAAGTAATTTTCTATATATACTAGTATTTCACCATCTCCACATCTTGATTCTTCAAAGAGGAGAGGTAATACTGGAATATTACTGGAGTCAAAAAAGTCAATTCTGACAAAATATAACTGCTCTAATATGTTTGCATATTGTATCAAAAATCAATCATCAAGTCCTAGTTTTCCCCAGACTAAATATTTTCAAGACACACTATTTCATGTAATCTTGCCAGTGATTCAGCCCTCTCATTTGCTAGCCTACCTAGTTCTCTGTAGTTGTTGCTCATTTGAAAAACAACACTAACATTTTGTTAGTAACATTGAAAGTGGTAATTTCTTGTGTCCATCAAATCACAATTCACTGCATGTGACAAAAGTATAATGTAGCAAAATACAAACTTCTCTGTAGCAGCAAAATGAGCAACTTCACAAGTGAAAACATCCAAATGCAACACATCAAATCATACAGCCTTTAACAGCAGAAAGGTTACAGTGCAAGACACAATCTTAGAATAACATGGGCTAAAGGCCTGATAGAGTATTGCGTTTCCTGATGAGCTGACATTCTTTACATTATTTTTTTCTCTCCACTTAACTTTTTTGACTCAGATACTTTATTTTAAACCTGTTAGCATACGGTCTAAATTAAACTATTCCAGATCATCCATCTTCTTGATGTGTTTTCCTGCTAACCTGGTTTGTTTGTTTGGTTGGTTGGTTGGTTGGTTGGTTTGGTTTGGTTTTCTTTCCATTTTTCTGGTTTTGTTTTTTTTAATTTCTGGGTAGCAGTTTAAGATATGTTTCGTTTACTACCATCTCTGAAAGTACAAATTGCATTCTTACTCAAGAAAGCAGGACTACTGCCACAAGTAGTTATTTCATGAAACAGCAAGTTACTTTTGTTGCATTTGTACCCAGAGATTGGTGCGTGCCAGGGACCACAAGGCCACAAATACACATAACACAAAGCAGATCTTCATTGTCTGGGAAAGCAGCCACATTAACTGTATACCAGCACGAGCAGCTGCAGATCTTCTTCTTTCTGTGAGGAGTATTTATGGCACTCCCATAAAACAAAAGATGATTCTCCACAAGAACACTTTTGAAGAAAAATTATAGTTCTTTTAAAGTGACAGCAACTTGTTTGTATATTTGTTGGTAGATCTGGACTAAGTGAGATGAAGTAAAAGCTGTTCCACTCTAGTAAATTTAAAATTTTCAATTAACAAAAGTTCTTCCAGAGTTGGAATTACAATGATGCCATGTTACTCACTGTACGTATTTTGACAAAACAGAGTAAGCCTCATTATCAATAATTATACAGCTATAAAACCTGATGCTGTAACTGGTATAGTTCAAGTTTATTTTGTTTTCTCTATGTTGTCTTCCCTTTCCTATATCTATTATTGATATAAATAATATAAAACTATCATATAACATTTTATTTAACAAAACTTTAATGGAGAAACTCTAGTTTGCAGGGAGTTTAAAAGCATTTGTTGGTCATCTGCAATGATGATTTGTGAGAGTGAAAAGAAGTCAGAAGCATACAAAAGTTAAAATTTACTCCCACTCTTTTGTTAAAATGCCCAAGCATTTCTCAATGCTGCCTTTTTTTTTCTTGATTTGTTTAACTGATTGATATAACAAGACAAAAATAAAGCATTTTCTTTCTGCCCACTTAATCAGAAGTCTGCTTCTTGGTTTTGGACAATGAGGAAATGAGACTGAAGCTTTGGCTGGTTTTAGACCAGCTATGCTGTTCATCAGCCCCACACATGTAGAAATGATCTGTCTGTTTATCCATAGTCTCACATCCTTCAACTGTTTATTTACATTAAAAATTATTTATAATTATAAATATAAATGCACAGGAGTACACCTGGGGGTCAGGAAAGAAGAAACAATCTAGGATTTCTGCTGAAAAAACATGATCTGTGTTTTGAAGGCTGTGGTTGTGTCAAAACACTCAGCTCTCTCCAGCTACAGAAGCAGCATGCTACATCATAAGCTTTCCTTTCATCTGGTCATCAACACTGGTGACATAGACCAGTACACAAAATCAGAATCCATTAAAAAAACACAAGAGAAACACAGTAAAACTAACATATACTAGTAAGAAAATTTCAAAATATGAAATGCAGAGCCTACATCAGTCTCTGGCAACTCCCATCTTTGAGGCAAAAGGGTTTATCTACAATGGGAAGAGGAGACAGGAGACCAACAGACATGCATGAGGGAACCTGAGCCATACCCACAATAAAGACATATGGACAGGCCATGTCACTGTACAGAAAATACAAGAAAGGCTTAGAGAGAAGATAAACCTTTTTTTCACCACCAGGAATACATTCTTAATTGTTGCAGCAAATACTTTCATCTCCACTGGAGAAAACACAGGCACAGAGAATAGCAGAAACCTAACCACACAGGTTTCAAATAATTTTGAAAAGTTGTTAAAAGATGTTCACTGTCACGATTTTCCTAGTTTTATGGCCATTATTAGATATTCCCAAATATCTAAACATCTAATAACTAAATCAACACACTCTGTATTCAGAAGCGAATTCCAATTCATTTATCTTATGCTGCAAGTGACGTGGCATTGTAAAGCTGCAGGTGGTGCAGAATCTGTTCCACAACAACTGAACAGCATTACAGGGTGGCCCTGGTCCCAGAGCTGGAGGACAGCTCTTTGTTCCCATTCAGGGTTGCTGTAACCTACACCCCACCTTCAGGGACACAGCAAGATGGATTCCAGCCAGGCATGAGACTGTTGGGGCTGCACCCTGGTTTGACACTGCAACATCACAGCTCTGCAGCAACAGGGCAGGATCATTGCCCCAGGGATTCTGAAGGGCAGGGCAGGAGGTGCAAGACTGGCAGCAGCTGAGCAGAGGGCACAGTCAGGACGAATCTGCCTGTGCCACGTCTTGGGCACACAGCTAAGGCTAGACCTAGTTAAAACTTACAGGCAGTTTCTATATTGGGCTTGTATTAAGCACTTCTTTACATTTCTGTAATAAAGGTTCATCTCTGAATCAGGCTCTTATCTTTGTGCTTGTCTTGAATATTTTTTTTCTAATACATTTTAACAACTATATAGGCTTAACATGTCATATGATGATAAAGGAAGGGAAAAAAAAAAAAAAAGAACACATACTACATTTTCTCTTTCCCATTGGATACTTGTTTGCTGATCTACTACCAAAAATACAGCTGGGGACCTTTTTTTCGTCCATAAAGATACAGCCCATGATTATATCTTTATTTATGGAGTCCACAATGGCCAGTAGTTTTAAGCAGTTTTTCTTTCAGATTAATAACAGTGGTTAGGATAGCATACTTGAGTAGCATACACTGCATGCTAGCTAGTGATTTTTGAATGATTCAAGTCACTAAAAGACTAGGTGAGAGAAAAGGGACTCATTCCATCTTCACCCTCACTATCTCTTGGCCACTCTGACTATACTGATGATGGAGGATTTGGTTTTGTATGACTTCTTAAGAGAAAGTTCCACTGAGATGCTACTCCATTTTCCCTTGTAGTTGTATCCACGGATAGCTGCATGTGCCCTCAACAAAAAGAACTAGTTTTTAAAGCTGAATTTTAATTTAAATTTAAATCCTCACATTTAGCAGATTTCTGACTTTCTAAATGCTACTGTAATATTGTTTTGTCCCTTCTGCTTAATGGAGTTTGAGTGTAATCTCCTACTGTGGGATGGGACAGAAGGGAGGAAGAAGAATCCATGAGCACCAGAAATCTGCTTTCCAACAGACTTGTTTTGTCGATAATGTTCTTTTTGGAATTACAAGACTGTACTGTGAACTTATGACATCCCAACAAATCACAAGAGATGTTTTGTGTGAACTAATTCTGAACAGTTCATGATTCATTAAGCCCCAGATTATCTAAGCAGAAGAAAATGCTGTTTTATGATGCCTCAGAAGGCAAGAACTCCATTTGCAGCTTTTCCTGTTGTGTTTATAACACCATTCTTTTTGTATGTATTATTTGATGTCTTCTAGTTAAAAGTAAATTAATGAGAATTTAATCTCCTTTGATGCACATTCAGTTGTAAAGGGCCAGTTCTGCTTAAAAGTTAGTTCCAGGATACTGGCAGATTGACAAAGTGATTCCATAGTTTCATTCCTATAGGAATAAACAGAATGAAGATGTATTTTGTAGCCTGCATGTAGCTTTTGTGTGGTTTTTTTGTAATAGTCTCTCTTCACAATGTCAAAAATATCACCTGTTCTGGTGTTTCTTAAATGTGTTTTGATAAATTTGGATAATCCTAACTTTAATTTCCACTTTTTTTTTTTTTTTGCCATGATTACAACTTTTGTCCCTGTTTTTCCTTTTTCAGATTCTTTTTCTTACTGTTAGTAGGAAAGTTCTCTTTTGAATAAAAGTAATTCTACCAGGAAAATGTCCCTGATAATGCAGAAAAAAAATCTTCAAAGCTATTAGGGAAAGGAAAAGGAAAATCATTTATCTAAGTGTTACGAAAACAGGAGCTAAAACAGTCTCTGAAGAAGAACACTACTGATGCAACTTTATGATGTTGTAAAATACAGATCATTTAACTGAAGTGTCTTTGATGCTTATACATCGAATGGATCAGTACAGACAGGGTGCACCTCTAAACATTCACCTGCAGAGTAGTCAGAATATGGCAGGTGATTGCCATAGTAGAAAAATGAAATGAAATTTTAAAATTCTTAAAACAGTAGGAAAATACAACAGATATTTAAAATGTCCCTTAAATGAACCATAAATGAGCTATGCAATTTAAAAAATATGATCTCCACACTGATGCAAATTTTCTGGGAATAAAAATCTTCACTGAAGATAGTTCAGAGTTTCTAGAGGGTTTTTGATTGTTGGTTTTAGGTTTTGTTTGTTTGTTTGTTTGGGGTTTTTTTTTGTTTTTTTAAACTTACAGGTCAGTTTTCTGTTGTACTCTGGGCTGCATTTTTCAGGCAACAGCCGGGACCAAAGCAGGTTTATAGAATCATAGAATCATTTCAGGTGGAACACACCTTCAGGATCACTGAGTCCAACCACAGCATAGCTCTAGCACTAAACCATGTCCCTTATAACCTCATCTAAACACCTCCAGAGATGGTGACTCCATCACTTCCCTGGGCAGCCTGTTCTAATGCTTGACAACACTTTCCATGAAGAATTTTTTCCTAATATCCAAACTAAACCTCCCCTGGTGCAACTTGAGGCCATTTCCTCTTGTCCTATGACTTGCTACTTGGGAGAAGAGACCAACACACTCCATGATACTCCTCCTTTTCTCCAGGCTAAACCGCCCCAGTTCCCTCAGCTGCTCCTCATCAGACTTGTGCTCCAGACTCCTCACCAATGTTGTCACCCTCCTCTGCACTCTCTCTAGTACCAAAATGTCCTTCTTATGACAAGGGGCCCAAAACTGAACACAGTATTCGAGGTGGGGCCTCATCAGTGCCGAGTACAGTGTACAGTCACTTCCTTAGTCCTGCTGGCCACACTACTACTGATACAAGCCAGGATGCTGTTAGTGTTTTTGGCCACCTGGGCACACTGCTGGCTCATATTCAGCTGGCTGTCAATCAACACTCCAACATCCTTTTCCACTAGGCAGGTTTCCAGCCACTCTTCCCGGAGCCTGTAGTGCTGCCTGGAGTTGTTGAGAGCCAAGAGCAGTAGCCAGCAATTGACCTTGTTAAACCTCATACAACTGGTCTCAGCCCCAGAATGCAGTCAGTCCAGATCCCTCTATATGGCCCTCCTACCCTCCAGCAGAGCAACACTCCCACCCAATTTTGTGTCATCTGCAAACTTACTAAGAGTGTACCTAATCCCCTCATCCAGATCATTGATAAAGAGATTAAACAGGACTGGTCCCAATACTGAGTCCTGGGAACAACTCTGAGCACAGGCACAGGTGTGTCGCAAGAAGAGCCAGAGGCTACTAATGCATTTTCAAAGAGGAAGTTTTATTCTAGTTACCTCTCTACTGGGGGATCTGTGAAGTAGAACCTGAGCTCCCATACAGAGGTACCACAAGCAGAAATGCAGGCGCTGGTAAGTTCAGCCCTGGTAGAAGTTCACAGCCTGCTGAACTGCTGTGTATGTCAATAATTAAAATATTTTTCATTAGATATTTCATGTCCTTTATCAGAGGTACGTAACATGAAAAATGTGGTTTTAAGTTACGAAGTAAAAGTTTCTCAACTTCTTGGAACAGTCTTATAAACATGAAATCAAGACAGTTTCCCCCTTTGCTGTGCAGCAAGTTCTTGAGAAAGGAGGGCTCAGTGAAGATCAGAACTGCAGCAGAATTCCTGGTCAGTTAACCTCATTTTCAGTCCACAAGACACCAGTGTTTTCAGTCCTGAGATGGAGATTTGAAAAGGGCAGAATAACTGACAGAAATTAAGCCTAAAGAAAATACTCAGATATCAGCTTTAATTTTATCTCTGGTGCTTTTGCAACAGTACTCTTTGTTGCTGCATACAGTTTATTTGCATTAAAAGGGTATACAGGATTTATGAGCTTTGGGTTCAGCTCCAAGATTTCATTTCTGTTTAGGTAACTCTACCCAAGTAAACTTTCACTTACTACTTGACACAGTATCGGGGCTTCCTCAGTTTAATAATCTTCAGCATATTCTTTCACCTGTTCTGCTTTTGTGGAGTTGTAGATCATAATAATGAATGTCCAAATGAGGCACACTTAGATACATTCCACTATAAAGAGGCACAAACCAACATATGCCATTGCAGTGGAGTTTGCTTTTTTGAAAATTCAGCAGTCAGTATGTCATGTTTTGACAAGCAGAAGCATTTCTGCAATAGGATAACAGTCATGAGCACCACTGGAATTCGGTGTTGTTTTGCTTTTCATTTCATGATAGCATACTGAGAGGATGAATGACAACAGATTGTCATGAGACTGAGTTAATTGGATATTATTGAAAATAGGTGTCTGAAAAAAAGATAAAATTTATCAAAGAACTCTTGCGACTTGTTAGTGATCTAGACTAGGTGGATACAAGGGAAAAATTGTTTTGTACGGAGTGAAATGCATTCAAACACCAAGTAATGAAACACTAAAATAAAAGTAGTTTAGTCCAAGTTATTTGTGCTGTGAAAAGATTCTGAGCAATACACCGTAACAGAGCTATATAAAAAAATGAATATTTATACAGTGTATAATACCATCAAATGTACTATTCCTTTTTGGAAAACAAAACAACAACAACAACAACCCCAAACAAAAAACCTATATGATTTCAGCTATGCCAGTGAGCCACACATATATTCTAAGCAGTTTTTCCAGGTATCAACCAACTCAGACAGCTAGAAATGTGTCCCTACATGCACAGGTACATGCATCTACTTCATGATAGTTATATTTACACAAATACTGAAAGCCTCTAACTGAAGTATGTTATTCAATAGCCACAACAGAATATCATCGTTCTATGAACTTCTTGTATAATGGCTGTTCTCTCATTTATGCAGTGAAAAACAGAGTGGGAACCTAATTAACTTGATTCAAGTAAATGCATTATCTGAGCAACTAAAAAAAATTGAGGTACCCAATGTCCTGAGCTAGGTTCTGCCCCTGTCTGCCCCTACAGCTTGTGCTGCTCCTTGGCTGGGGAAAGACACAGTTGGACCACTCCAGCAAAGTGCCAGCCCACTGACTCTAGTGGAACATTGCAGACTAGAAACTGATCATGGGCAAAAGTTCACAGAATCACACAGAATGGTTGGGGTTGGAAGGGACATCTGAAGATCCTCTAGTCCAACCCAACAGCTAAAGCAGGTTCACCTAGAGCAGATTGCACAGCAATGTGTCCAGGCGGGTTTTGAATGCCTCTGGAGAAGGAGACTCCACAGCCTCTCTGGGCAGCCTGTTTCAGTGCTCTGGTACCCTCAAAGTGAAGAAATTTCTCCCCATATCCAGATGGAAACTCCTGTGCCTGTTGCTGTTGCCCCTCATCATATCTTTGTGCACCTCTGAAAAGAGTCTGGTCCCATCCTCTTGACACCCCCTTGAGATATTTATAAACATCAATGAGATCCCCCCTCAGCCTTCTCTTCTACAGACTGATGAGACCCAGGTTTCTCAGTCTTTCCTTATAAGAAAAAGGCTCCAGACCCCTCATCATCTTTGTAGCTGTCTGTTGGACTCCCTCCAGTAGTTCCTTGTCCTTCTTAAACTGGGAAGCCTAGAACTGGACACAGTACTCCAGATACAGCCTCATCAGGGCAGAGTCGAGTGGGAGGAGAACCTCCCTTGACCTGCTGGTCACACTTTTCCTAATGCACCCCAGCATGTCACTGGCCTTCTTGGCCACAAGGGCACATTGCTGACTCTTGCTCAACCTGTTGTAGACCAGAACTCCCAGGTCCTTCTCTGTTACTCCTCCCCAGGTGCAGGACCCTACACTTGCCCTTGTTGAATTTCATCAGGTTCTTCTCTGCTCAGTCCTCCAGCCTGTTGAGATCTCACTGAATGGCAGCACAGCCTTCTGGTGTGTCAGCCCTTCCTCCCAGTTTGGTATCATCAGCAAACTTGCTGAGGGTGCACTCAGTCTCTTCATCCAGGTCACTGATGAACAGGTTGAACAGGACTGGGCGTAATACTGACCCCTGAGGAAGCCCACTAACTGCAGGCCTCCAGCTAGACTCTGCAACGTTGATTGCAAACATGTGAGCTCTGTCGTCCAGACAGTTCATGATCCATCTCACCATGCGTTCATCCAGCCCACACTTCCTGAGGTTGCCTATGAAGATGTTGTGAGAGACATTGTGTGTCAGAAGCCTTGCTGAAGTCAAGGTAGACAACATCCACTGTTTTTCCCTCATCTACCCAGCCAGTCATACCAGATAGAAGGCTAGCAGGTTGGTCGAACATGATTTCCCCTTGGTGAATCAATAGTGACTACTCCTTATTAACCTTCTTTTCCTCCATGTGCTGGGAGACGACATCCAGAATCTCTTAAACTGCAAAACACCAGAAAGACATACAAAAGGACAAGGATAGCTCATCTTAGTCTTCTGGCCTTAAGCGTATGCTCCTCCCTACACCTAGAGAAGTGTATTGGACCAGAAGGTTCTTTAGTCCAACACGACATGGACAATCTTTTAAGAGTAAACACCTCAAGATCTAAATGCAACTCTCTAGATTGCCCGTATGTCTGGAAACCCAACTGGGAAGGTAGTAGTATTAGGCCCATTTCTCTGACTTATTACCATGTTCAGGTAAATCTACATTTATCAGAAGGTTTTTCTGCAAAACTGTAAAAATGCAATGCTAGTAGTATAAATGTACGCTGATCCTGGCTAATAAAGTTGCTTAATTTCTTTTAAGCAAAGTCCTATGCTTGAAAACAGTTTAAAAAGTAAATCAAACAACAACAATCATAAATAATGTTTTAAAATTATTTAATATATTGCTTATTTATAGGCAAATTCTGTTTATGGATAGAAGATAACTCAGTATGCTCATCTACATATCAGAGAGAAAAAAATTAAACAGTTTATGGAAGTAGTAAAACAGGGAAATCAAAGAAATGTCTACAGTTCAACTTCTTAAGTCCCTGAAGTAGTCATCAATGAGGGAAGTAAGCAATAAATTCCCTCTCTGAAAAGCTAAGGTCCTTGTGTCAAGGAACTAGTTTTGTAAATTTCTGTCAAGCACCAGTGATATCTTCAGCAATACTAAATATATCATTTAACCCTAAAGAAGAGACTAGGATCTGGGGTTCCTGGTGGACAGCAGGATGACCATGAGTCAGCACTGTGCCCTTTTGGCCAGGAAGGCCAATGGCATCCTGGGGTGAATTAGAAGGGGGTGGTTGGTAGGTCGAGAGAGGTTCTCCTCCCACTCTACTCTGCCCTGGTGAGACCGCATCTGGAATATTGTGTCCAGTTCTGGACCCCTCAGTTCCAGGACAGGGAACTGCAGGAGAGAGTCCAACGCAGAGCCACAAAGATGATGGAGTGGAGCATCTCCCTCATGAGGAAAGGCTGAGGGAGATGGGTCTCTTTAGCTTGGAGAAGAGGAGACTGAGGGGTGACCTCATGAATGTTTATAAATATATAAAGGGTGAGTGTCAGGAGGATGGACCCAGGCTCTTCTCGATTGCAACCAATGATAGGACAAGGGGCAACAGGGGCAAACTGGAACACAGGATGTTCCACTTAAATATGAGAAGAAACTTCTTCCCAGTGAGGGTGACAGAACACTGGAACAGGCTGCCCAGGGGAGGTTGTGGAGTGTCCTTCTCTGGAGACATTAAAAACACACCTGGACACCTTCCTGTGTAACCTGATCCACGTGTTCCTGCTCTGGCAGGGGGATTGGACTAGATGATCTTTCAAGGTCCCTTCCATTCCCTAACATTCTGTGATTCTGTGATTCTATGTATGGAGAAGGCTATTCCCTTAGCCTTCTCCAAGATCAAACTTTGCATCGACATCTGTGTAACAGGAGCACTTGCAATGGGCTGCTCTATTACCTGCAACATTATTTTGCATGAATTGAAAACCAATATACTCAGTGTACAAAAAACTAAAAAGATTACACTGCTGTTAAAAAATGTTGAACAGTGTAGTTGGATACCACTCAGATTGATCATAAAGGAAAAAGAAAAGCTTGTAGACGTTCTCTTTTTTCTTTCTATTTCAGCTACTTTTAAACATTTTTAGGTAATTTCACAGGAAATAATGAGTAAGATTCAGAGCCCTGTGAATGTTATTATATATAAGTTGTTTCACTGTAACTCTTTCATCCATCTCCTAACATCCTCATTCATATTCACAGTTTTAGGGCATATGAAGTAGAGGAATTTTTTTTTACAAATTCCTAAGTGACTTTGGATCTCAAATCTCATTTTCAAAAGTTACTTTGTACTTATAAACTTAGGTCTCACTGAAAATATCCCTGTACTTGGATACTAAGTAAAAATCACTTTAATGAATCACATCTGTTTCTTCAGCTGGAAGAGATTTTTAGTGGTCCACCATATCCTGGCAGCTCAAACTAGCCAAAAACTGAAGTTCTGCTTGTATGCATCTTCTGTCCAGACATGCCCCAAATAGGAACTTGGACAGGTGATTTTGAAGCTACTAAGATTTAATATTGAAGATGTCCTATCAAAGTCCAAATAATATATTGATACAATATAGAAAATTGTTTATAGTAGGCAATTATTATGCCATTAAGTTTACCTCAAAGAACATTTCTTTCACTACTTTTCTGAATAACCTGCTAAATTGAGGAAGTATACACAAGTTTTCCAAACAAAGTGGAGTTCTTCTCTTTGGATACAAGTGCTTATTTTCTAAAGCAACACATAAAAACCAGACTGTTGAGCTACTTATGAATCAATTCAGGCTGGTCCAATGTAAAGTGGAATTAAACTGGTATTAAAAATTGGGAATAAATTATCAGATCTGCAAGTATGTGTTTCAAAAATTTTCTTCCAAGAGCTTCACTGAAATTTATTTATTCAATTAAAAATAGAGAAATCAGTAATAGACAGAAATATTTTATAAATGTATTTCAGTAACATTCTGAATGACTTTAACAGAATGTGTGGTAAAAAAATGGGCTAATTCTGGAACATACAACCTGTACTATAAAAAGTTAATAAAACAAGTCCTTCTATATTTTGGAGGAATTACATGGCTGAGACAAAGCATTTTTTATTTTGCTGTTGGGGGGGTTGTGGTCTTTGTTTTTTCCTATTCTTTGTCCCACTTGGTACTACCAATGGTAGTAAAAATTCCTGAAAACACATTTCCTAACTGTAATTAATCAATTCAAGCATACCAACGCTCACTCCACTGCTGTACCAAAACATCTGATATGACCTTTGTCTGTGTTCTTATCATGTACTCTTTCTGGAAAAGAGCAGAAAGTAGGAGAAGTGTCATCAGTTTGCCTCTAGAATTATATAATTTCTTAATTCAGTTTAATCAATTTCTAATATATAAGATTACAATAAAAGTAGTTTTTTCAATTAATTTAGAAACTGTGATCATAATATTCTGTTAATTTTTTCACCTCAATATTTCAGTAAGTTTTGTTTTGCTTTTTAAATAATCTACTGGAGATATAGACACAAGACTAAGCTATTTTAACATCTGCAGGGAGACAAGGCCTCCTAACTCTCATGCTTTTACCCTAAGCAGAAGTTCACGTATCAGCCCATTAATTTTTGTCTCCTTGAAATATTCCTTATCCAAGTTCCCCTGCCACGTAACCTAATTGGTACTCTATGTAATTAACCCTTACACTGGATGAAGAGATGACATTTTGTTGTTAGAAAAGAAGTCACAGAAATGTCCAATCATCAACATGTGCCCTCCAAAAGTCTTAGTTTGTTAATCCTATCAGAATTGTGTAATGATGCTTGGATCTTGGTATCCCATAATACCCTTGGTTTAGGATATTTTTCCAATATGATAAAAAAATTTTGAAAAAGTGTACTGTGCTGGTTTGACTGAAAATGAGTTAATTTTCTTCATGCAGTTAGAAACCTTTATTTTTCATAGCCAGTACAGTAATTGTTTGGACTTAGTTTGAGAACAAGCAGATAACACCCCAGCACAGAGTTAATGTTTTAATTGTGCTGATCTGAGAACCAAGGACATTCTGAGCGCTCTGCCCACAGGTGTGAGGCATCGAGGACAGGGGGCATGGATGGGGCAGAGCTTGACTGACATCCAGACTGATCAATGAGAGTATTCCATTCCATTAGCATCATGCTTCATATTTAAGGAGAGATGGGATCTTCTGGTTGCTCTCTAGATCTTCTCTTTGCTCTTGGAGACCTATTCAGGGGAGTTCTGTTTGAGAACTTTTGTTAGTTCAAGCTTTTGCCACCGTGCGATTTTGCAGAGGCCTCTGAGCCTTTCTGCTTTTCTCCTTTCTTCTGTCTCTGGGGTCAGCTGTTGGGACCAGGTGCTGCTTCCTGGGACTGGCTGTTCAGTGCTGACAGAGTTCATGAGGAATTGCATTGAGTATCTTTTATTTTATATTCTATTTCTAGTATATATACATATATATATATATATATATATTTACTAGTATTATATTAGTATTTTGTTATTTTATCAAACTGTGTTTATCTCAATCCACGATTCTCCCCTATTTGGGGGGCAGGGATGGGGAGTGAGCGAGCAGCTATCATAGTTATATTGCTAGCTCAAGTTAAGCTGCAACACTCATTTATAGATACAATGTAGAGTAGTTTCCTTAATAAACTCTGTTGTTTACTCACTGAAGTTAATACTAAGCATCTGACAGATCTGATTTACAGGCAGAGTAACTACACGTCATATTATAGTATTATGAGCTGTCACAGCAGCTGCATTAATAAAATACCACAACCAAAAAGAGATTAAAAATCCAGATTCTCTTTTCTGAGCCTCAGTAAAGTTCGGTCTGCAGACAGTAGGTCTAGGAGGTTTGTGGAAGTGTGAGATGGGTTTTGTGACAAGCTACCACATGGTACAGTTTACATGTAAAGGGCAAATTCCCCAAGAGCCACTGAGAAGCAAATTCTACAGCATTTGTTAGGTTAGGGAAGAGTAACCACGATGTTTAGGCATCATCCCGCAACAGACACTTTATACCCCAATTCCATTGTTTCTTATTGTCCATGTATTTAGTTAAGGGAAATGAGGTATTTTAACTTTCTTCTTAGTTCACAGCTTCTTAAAAGTTTCTTCGTGTGATTTAGTTAGCTATGATTTGGCTCACTTCACATCCTTCTACAGTCATTTCTTAAATGTCGATTTGTATTTATGCAAATAGAATATATAATGCATCTCTAGTTTCTGTTCTGCTATTTAGCAGTGTGCAATATCACTAAAGAGTGCTATATTCACATGTGTTACAATTCAGTAGCAATGCAGAGTTACGTGTTTAAAACAGGAATAGGGATATTTTAATTCATTTTTCCAGTAATGTTCTTACCTGTGTTTCCTCTGACTTTCTTGGATTTTAGAAATTTAGATGATAATTATTAAGGGTATGAGTTATGTACACGAACTTCCAGTAACTGGTGGCGATTACATAGCAGCATTGCAGGTGATCTTATATATGTGTGAATATAGTGCTAAGACACTCATGTGTTAGATGCTCCGCAGAACCAACTTCGTACTGCACATGCATGTTGAATCAGGACACAGAATGGATTTCAACTCTAGCAACACTGTTATCAGGTAATATTTCAAAGGGGTTTTTTTATTTTAACAGTACTAGCTCATGAAATCTCTCCCAACCATGTACAAAAGGATTTCAGTTTTAGCTGTGCACTAATCGCCACTTAATGGTTCTTAATCATCACCAAGGTTAGACTGAAAGAAACTGATATTGCTCAGCATAGCCTTTTATTTTAAAGAACATATGGTAAGACACTACAGAGAACAGATTCCATAGATTAAATTACATTTTATGTTGTAGTCTGTCTCACCTTCTAACAATCATTAAATCATTTTAATCATTTAAACTAGACATGATCAGGGAGGGGGATGTAATTGAGCTCATCTGTGACATGCTATGAGAGGAGGCAGTGGGCATAGAGGGGAGAGGTGAAGCAGGCTCTCAATTGATGAGCTTGGGGGGCAGGGTCCAAAGTAGTGATGCTCGCATTATCATGTCCAATTGGGGAACACGCCAGAACAACCAGAGCAGCAACAAATATTTAGCTGCCTCCCAGAATGAGAACCAGAAGGCCAACAACCTCAAGGGTACACATGGCTGCAGTGGATCTTTCTGCCACCCTCGTGAGAAACCTACATGGTTGAGTACTTCCCTGAAGTGTCTGTACACCAATGCGAATAGCATGGGGAATAAATGGGAAGAATTAGGTATCTACATGCATTCACAGGGCCATCATCTCACTGCTATTATGGAGACATGGTAGGACAGCTCACATGACTGGAATGTTGTCATGGAAGGCTACGTACTTTTTAGGAAAGGCAGGCCAGCAGGGCAAGGTGGAGGAGTTGCACTTTATGTGAGATAGCAACTCGAATGTACCAAATTCTGCCTAGGGAGGGATGAAGAATGAGTTGAGTCCTTATGGGTAAAAATTAAGGGATAAGTTAACAAGGAGGACACTGTTGTGGGTGTTTATTACAGGCTATCTGATCAGGAAGAGGAAGTTAATGAGGCTTTATACAGACAGTTGGAAGTAGCCTCATGATCACATGCTCTGGTTCTCATAGGAGACTTGAACCACCCTGACATCTTCCAGGTGGGCAACACAGCTAAACACACACAGTCCAGGAGGTTCCTACAGACCATTGATGACAACTTTTTGACACAGGTGGTGGAGGACCCAAGGAGGAGTGATGTGCTGCTGTACCTTGTCCTAACAAACAAAGAAGGACTAGTTTGGGATGTGAAATCTGGTGTGAAGCCTTGGCTGCAGCAACTGAGACATGGTGGAGTTCAGGATCCTGTGTGCTGGAAGCAGGGCAATAAGTAGGACTAAAACCATGGACAGATCGTCACTCCAATGGTCCAATTCAACTCTGAATATACTAAATGCACTTGGTGGAATACACATTACAGCTATTAGTGACTTTGAAAAAGTATGTTATAATATCACAAAATTTATCAATATATTGAACAAAACTTATCAATATATTAAGAGCAAAAGCGTTTCTAAAAACTTTGGATTGGCAACAGTTAGTAACTGTAATGCAAAACTTAACAAGACTTTAGAAGCAGAACTTAAAATGATATTACATTTCTATGTTCAAGAAAAAGGAAAGAGAGAGAAGAAAAACTAAGATATCAGAGAGAGAGAGAGAGAGAGAGAGAGAGAGAAAAGTAACACCACTCCACAGGTACATCTGTCCCACAACATCCACTGGAGGGGAGTGGACCCATTGAAGATTTTGGTACACACCTCCACCTCATGTGATACATGAGGTCATTTTATAACCCAGTTCATTTACATGCGAGATAGGAGAGGGTGGTTCATCTCCTCCCTCTGTTCACTCTTCATGCTAATTAGGAAGACTCTTCTGGAAATAGGTCTGGGATCTTCAAACCAGGGAAAAGTTCACAGTACTGACCAGAAATGGGTTGTTTTGCCCATCAGGGTAGCTTTTGGTTCATGGTTTCTTCTGGTAATTGGTTGTCCAACATATGGTTCATCTCTATCATCCCAACTAGGCCATGAGGCCTTCACAGCAACACTGTTAATTGCCTCTACATTACAAGGTGTCTGACCCCACAGCCCTCTATCTTTTCCTCCCAAAGTATCTAGAAGTTTAAGGCATAACATCATTCTTTGTTTTAACTGGGATGTGGGGAGTGCTTCCAGTTTGTCACAACATCAGAAATCTAGTATCATTCACCTGGGTAGCAGAAATCTGAATGTACTATATAGTTGTGTTCTTTTTTTTTTTTTTTTTCCTCAGGCTGTATAGTAGATATTTTTTAAAATTCAACAACTAGAATTTTAAAAATATTTTTAATATTCTTTTTTCTCACGGAGAACAAGGTGAAGTTCATGGAAATGTGTTAATTTTTGAAAAATGTCTTCTCTTGTACACTTTTGTATAACTTTTACATATTAACATTTATCATATTCTCCCAGCTTTCTCTTCTTGTTTAAAAGGCCTTCATATAATCACTTTGATGCCATAACTTGCAGTCGCCTCTGTTTCGAATCAGACCTTACAGCTCTTACTGTCCACAGTTATGATCCTCTTCAAGCCTGTCTACTTCTTACTGTGAATTTAGAAGTAATTCATTTGCTCAAGCTGCAAGTTTTGAATTCTTGATTTCCTTTCTTGAGCCTGTATTTTTCGTAGAATTTAAAATCGCTCAACTTGGCTGTTTTAGAAACCCAAAAGAATGGACTTCCACACAGAACAAATAATAAAAGCATATGTATTTTTAAAGTAAGATACTACTCAAGCTTACTGGAAAATCAAAACTCTGTGTCTTGTTTATATAATGTATGAAACAGTTTAAAAACACAATCACATAACTCTACTTTCTTACGATGTGCTCAATCTGTGGCAGCCAGTGCTATTTATTTATAGCTTCTTTTTTGTTTTGTTCATTGTGTGGTCAAACTTTTTATTAACTGAAATTTAAAACTTACACATCTCCTGCAAGCCAGCTGTGAGTTGAAGTGTGGGCAGCTGAATGCAGCATTCTGAAACGGGAAGTGAATAATGCTGCAAAATATTTCTGCATCCAATTGCTAATTGTTTCCTGATGACTTTGACAGCTGCAGTATATAAGATAATAGAACCTACACAGTTGGTCATTTTGTAGATTTATTACTCATTCAATTTGATCAATGAGCTTTTAGTTTTTCTCAAAGTTGCCTTTTTCTCTATAAAAATTTGCTGCTCTGAATTCTATTGTTCCAATTATTAGATGAAATATATGTGAAATAAACACAACATATTTATGGTCCTGTCTACAGTCGATAAATTTGCCCACTGGTGACTGAGATGTTTCTGTAAATGGAACTAAAACCACACTCCTAAAAATGCAAATAAGCGTTTACCAGGAAAAGATTGCTGTTCAACTGCAGTGTACTGGATCCAATTTTATCCATTCTGGTTTTGTGAAGATTATGCTGCATATCTAATGAAGTAAGAGAGAAAATTGCATCTACATAATTTCTCAGCTGCCCTGCTGCAACTTCTCTAATGTAGACAGGCCCTTCTCTTACTGTTGCATACTTTTTTGCCTGGCTTTGCTGGAATACACTTCTTACTAATTTTTACTTACTCATACTCATGTCCAATTCAATATTTAACTAAATTATGTTATTGCTTGCAGTACTCCGTAGAACTCTTCTGTCAAGGTTTAAGGCAAGGCAGCAGTAAAGTTTCCAAAATGAACACTACAAAAGCACATGTAAAGGGATATTTTCACAAACCACTGCATGGAAGATTCATTGCTTATTTACCGAGACACACCAAGCTGCTGGACACAATATAGGGTATGTTAATAGCATTCATTATTCAAGCCAAGTGTAGACAAACTATGGTCAAGGAGAGTAATGCAGTGAACACTCTGTGTCAAAAATCTAGGTGGTGATGATTCAACATTTACCTGTTCCGCACCTCTGTTCTCTCTATAAGCACATCCAAGAATGCTTCTGTCAGATGCTCCCGAAGATACATACCTTTCTTAAATTCTCCTGTTGTAATCAAACAGAAGGGAATAGTTACAAATCTCACTAAGATTATCTGTTCTGCCAGTGTGACAGTTCTTGCTCAAAGTTTACACTAGGACAGAATACTGTTGTTCTCACTTATTAACTTAACTTCAACTGTCTCACTATTTAATACTTATCCACAAATATAACAGTGTAAAAGTGCTTATTTAGGTGCATAAATATTGATGAATTCAGAAAATGTAAACTTTTCTTGGCCCACAATATCACTAAAGCAGCTGTCTAGCCACAAAGAAACTGAATTTTAAATACTGGCCTTCTTTCTCTTCTTAAAGGAGATAGACTCAGTACATCAAGCCAACTTTATTTGCAAATGTTTTTGTATACTAAGATTACTTATCCCTTTGGCAGATGGATGATGTCTAGTCCTCAATTTGGAATTCAATTTTAACACACTAAACATTCAAATTAGCATTTATCCTCTTTCTCATTTTGCAATTTTACTTAGCACTGAATATTTTGCATAATTTATTTTAAACTAGTAATAATTAGAATCTCCAGAGATAGTTGTGTTATGAACCACACACTGCAATGTTTTCTTAGTTTTTTGGTATGGACAACCACCTGCATTTCACAATGCATTTTTTAATTCTCAACCAAATGTAGAGATTTAAATGACATTTTTAAATAAACCCCAAGGATAAGAACTTTCGTAATTTCAGGCTAATAGTATTGCATAGCTCTCATTTACCAAAAAAACCCCATGATGTCAGCATATTATAGACTTGGAGAAAATGCTTCTGTATGCATTACAGGCCATTTATTGATTTTTAAGCTTGCCTTTATAAGTAATTCATGAGCTCTGATTTCACTTTATTTATGTATGAGTAATTCATGAGGCCAAATTTCTTATTTCTTCTGACATAACTTTAAGGCTGAATCCATTACAGTCAGATTTTTAAAAGCTTTTGTGAAGTAACATGCAAGAAAAACCATTTGAACTTTCATTTTCTTTTGGTTTTGTCACCCTTTTAAAAAGCTCTTGTAAAATAACAAGCAAGAAAAGTTATTTGAACTTTCATTTTCTTTTAGTTTTGTCACCCACAAAGAATGGGTGATGAACAAAAGAAGAAAAAGTGGTACACTACCAAATTGTAGCAGCTCTTTTAAGAGGCCGCTAATAGCAGATCTCTCATACTGCTTTATAATGTCATGTTCATAGTGATCAGAGCACTTTAGAAATTATCAACTTTTTTTTCTAATCCTAAGCAATTTCAAAATTCTTTTTGAACTATATAAATGAAGTGACAGATTATCTTGATGTCATGACATCTCCATAATGTGTATAGTAATAAACAGAGGGGAAAAAAACTGCAATCAGGTTATGCAAAACAATTTTTTAAATTAGTGGCAAAATAAGAGA
Organism: Streptopelia decaocto; assembly: GCF_964273445.1. NCBI lineage: Eukaryota > Metazoa > Chordata > Aves > Columbiformes > Columbidae > Streptopelia > Streptopelia decaocto. Next base: position 49,682,093 of record NC_138657.1, read on the forward strand.
ATTCATGCAATTATATTAATTAGAAAGTTCCATAAATTAGCTTCTATTTTATTCTCTAAACATATAAGTTATGGCTGGTCTTTTAGGTGCATGACACACAGAGAATTTAAGATGAACATATGAAAACTCAGCAGGACTGAAAATAAGCCTTATGTGCCTAAAACAGAACTGAAATGCTAATTTTAGGTACATAATAAATACTAACAAATTATGAGAAAAATTGGCTACAAGGTCTTTGTGTTTATGACTCATTCATTTGGCATGTCTGACCACCAGCACAGAGAAGCACTTGGAGCTTGAGTGACAGAAGTGAAAATTTTGGGTATCTGCTACTTTGCTGGCAAAGCAGACTTGGCAGCAATACCCACTAGTGGGGATCCTCAGGACTCCCACACTGCCTAACTGGATATTCCTGAAGGTTGTGAGTACATTATTGTTTCTGAAACTACCTGGAAGCATCTTGAAAGGAGAACAGCTCTCTCCTAAGTCAGCAGGTAAAGCCCAAACTTCACTGTACAATTTTAATTTTTCATATTACATGATTTTATTTAATGTTCTATTTCCTGTGTAGAGTAGATGCCATCCCTGTTTTCCTTAAGTGATGCTTCTTTTCTAAGTATGGGGAAAGATTTGTATTATATCAGTTCTTATAAAGGGAATTCTCTTGGTACTGCCACTAAGCCCTTTCCTCGATGCAACATGTGCTTTCTTTGCCCATGCAGTACGGACAGGGAAAATGGTTTGCCTTGGTAGCTTCCAGCCCATCTCCCCTGCTGTTCAATGTGACTTTTTCAATCACACTTTTTAGCTACAGAGAATCCTAATTTCTCTATAATTTTGTCCTTAATTAGTGTTCCTCTCCTTGGCCTACTCCATGACTGGGTTTTTTTTGTGTCTGACATATGAAATAAGTTGTCAGGTGCCAAGTCGAAAACCACTGACAGAATATCATGTATTTGGCAAGAGGAGGCCAGTATGGCCTCTGTTTCATTCTATAAATCCTTCTGTTTAATGCAAAATACTTGCTGAAACACTGCAAAATTCAGTCATGAAGCAAAATTATTGTCATTATTTGATGTTGTTTGAACTACATATTATGATCAAGAGCAAAGAATATAACAGGTTGAAAAGCCTATTAAGCCCACTGAAGGAAAAGCAGTGAAAATTTATTCGGCTTCCGTGACAGTAAAAATTGAGTCAAAATAACCCATAATCTGATGATGGAAATCAAAACCACTGGAAAGAGCACCATCACCCTTTCTTAACCCACTTAACCCACTTAACCCACTCTACAGTGGAGACATACAATGAAAAATGATGGAACAGCTGATGCTATCCACAGGCCTCCTGTTTCAAAATAACAACTCTACAGCTTTTTTTTTTCATTTTTAATTATAAAAGCTGGAAAATCCTACTGTGTTACTGAATTCATTTTGTCACTGATTGTTGTTGTTGTTATTGTTTAACCCCAGCCAGCAACCAAGTCCATGACAGGTACTCACTCTCTAGTGGGATAAGGAAGAGAATTGAAAGAGAAGGAAGAAACTTGTAGGTCGGGATAAGAACAGTTAAATTAAAATGAAATCAAAATTGAAAACAATCAATAATAATACCAATATCAATAACAATTACTGTTGTTCTTACTATTATTAATAATTATAATAATTTAAATAAGTGATACTCAATGCAATCTCTCCTGAACTCTGGTCATGCCAAACAGCCAATCCCAGAAAGGGGGGCACTCTGGTCCCAAACAGCTGATAAGAACAATACAGCAAAAAGGCAAAATGCAGAAAGGCCAAAGGCTAACTGCAAATCAGTAGAACAGTGAAAGACTGAACTAAAACCAAACTTGAAATAGAAGGAAACTGAACGGAACTCATGAATGAAACTAACCAAACTAGCTAGCCAAAAGAGCTGGGTTCAGCTATATACTGAGCATGATGCTAGTGGTGGGGAATATTTCATTGATCAACCTGGATGTCCATCTAGATGCTGTCCCACTATTCTCCCTACCAGCTGCTGTTTTGCACCTGCAGCTGGAAAGTTGAAAAAGTCGTTGTTCCCCTAGCAATAGACAAAATATCAGTGAGTTCTTACATTCTTTTCATACCAACTCAAAAACACAGCCTTGCTACCAAAAGAAAGGCCATGGGAAGCTTGGTTGTTATCTCATTATTCTCATCCTAAATCCAAAATGAAAGACCATGATAGCTACCAAAAAGAAAATATTCTAACTACATGGAAAAATAACTCAATTTAATCTAGAACAGCACAGTTGTGAAATTTCTCTAATATTCAGTCCATTTTTTGTGGATGAGCCTGCATTTGTTAAGCTTCTCATTCTTTAGCTCAATTAGCCTTCTACTGATATCCAGCAGTGATGGTTACAATGCAAGGTCTTGTGATGTGTACTAAATCATGTCTTTTGACATTGAAATAACTTACTATGCATTTATTTTAAAATATGCTATGCTCATATATATTTTAAGGGCTAACCTTTTGGAGTTCTGGTTTTCTACTAATATGATTACTTCTACTAATATGATTACTTGATTAGCTTGCACTTCTTTCTTGTATCTAATCTAAAGCTCTACTCCTGCAGCTGTGAGACAGTTATCTGATATCCCTATTTTGAGAACCATTCTTTGTTTCATCCACTAGTTGCATAACTAATGGGAAGGACAAATCAATATTTATACAGCATTAAGTAAAGTCAACTGTGAGTTCCAATTACAAATTCAGGAAAGGTAAATGTTTTCATATTGTGTTGTAAATCACCTCTTCACCTGAAATAAAAGTATGAGAGTGTACTCTTCAAATATTTATCCTCATTCATGAGCATTAGTGAACATTTAAGATGTTAAGATTAGTGAACATTTAAGATGTTTGTATTATATTATATGCAGGGACAGTCTGGAACTATGGCAAACTCTGACATGGCCTTTAAATTTACCACTAATTCTTAGTATTTACAAACCTATAGACTGAGAGGGTCTCCAGTGCCAGGATAACTTTATAGCAGAGATGTGCTGGTATGTTCAGAACTGCTGGGTGTGTTACAGAAGGACTACTTCCTAAGCATGTAGTGGAGCTAGAAACACACAAAAAAATTCTGAGATTAAAATGAAGACAGGAAAATTTGAAGAGAAGAACACAAGTTAAATATGATCATAGATCTTTCACTAAGGCCACAACTTGATTATTTAAGAACTTGACCGTGAAAAGCTAAAGAGCAGAAATTGACTACATAGGCTTCCAGTCATGACATTAAGTCACCATCTACAGTTTTTGCACTCCACAAAGCAAACTGAGAAGCATGGATCAAAACAGAAGATAATTGTTAATGTATGGCTTATTGTGGCTCTCAAATAATGAAATTATTCATTGCTCAGTGCAGGCTATCACCAAATATAACAGCAACAAGTGGGGTCAAAGAAGATAATTCCAGTGTAGTATCTATGAACAAGAAGTACTGGCTGCCATAAAAGCTATATAAGCAAACAGTAATAGTACGTATAAAAATGATATAAGGATTGATGTAATAAAATCATAGTAATTAATATAACATAGCTTTCATGGTAATGAGGTCTATTACTGGACTGTGTCAGCAAATTAAATAGCACTGTTTTCCAAAATCCCATATTTAAGCTAAAATGAAACGCTGAAAAGACAATAACAGCTTTGCACTTTGCTATTAATGTACCAGTGCCACTTTCAATTGAGAGATTTGTTTTAAAAGAGCATGGCCCTGAGGCTTCAGAAGCATTAAGACATTGAAATAATTCTTCTTCACTATAAGACTGAAAGGGGAATTATCCACTCACTGATTAATTACTCCCAAAGTAGTAACAAAATCATATTCAGAAATAAATAAAAGGGTAAAAGACTATAAAATAAATCAAACATATTAAACATTGCTTTAAAATAGCAGTGTCATCATGTCACTACCTTTTCGAAACACTGTTTCATCTACAAATTCTCAGAAGACAAGATGAACATTTTTAACAAATATCTTCATTTGTCATATGGTACACACAGGAGAAGAACATGCTATAAGCAATAAAGTTGCTTTTTTTTTTTTTTTAATTTTACAGGGTGCAAAATCAAGATCTTAACATCCACAGTTTTCAGAATTATAGAGGCACATTCCTCTTCATCAACTTCAAATATTCAATGTTGAGGCATGATCTGGAGCCATGACAGCTACTGGGAAAATAAAAGCAGAGCATAAGACACACAGTCATAGGAAAGAGGGAGGAACAGCTGGAATGGATTAGCATTGAAACTGAACATAAAAAGTCACTAATAAAACCCATGTCTATAAATCATCTCAAGGCCCACATAAAACCAGAAGCACTGCAACCTTTCTGTCACTGTGACATCGCCAATAAGCTTTTGGTAGATGGGCTGCTCAGAGGCACCATTCGTTCTCAATGCAGGCATATTTCAGCTGAGAACTTTTAACACTGAACTGTGTCCTACTTCTAGGTAGGTGTGCTAAATGAAAGGAGGAAACACTTTATGAGGAGCAGCTCTACAGTACTTAACACCTACATTCAGCTGATGCTAAAACTGACAGAAGGTAGGCATGCATCTCAGCCACGGACAGCAGAAATCAGAGGCAAAACTTTCTCCTAGGTAGTCTCCCACCAGCCAAGTTCTCAGCAGGATTATTCTTTCTAAGTGACTTCCTACTCCCTCAATGAGAAGCAATGATGTAAGAGAATATCATAATCCCAAATGTGATCAGGCTTGGCAGCTGCTTTTTCCAGAATTTGAGTAAGTACTTCTAAATTTGCAGACAGAAATTATGTAAAACATATAAAACTCAGTTCTCAACTCTTATTCATACAATTTCTTTTTTCTTGTCATCATTGACAGACACAAAGATGAGCAAACGTGATACTTTATAGCCTTCCAGAGATGTGTACTTTAAGATGTTGTTAATTCTCTCTGGAGAATTAATTATTTTAAGCCTACTGGGTTCATCTTTTTAACAGTTGATGAAAAAGTTGACATCTTTAAAGCACATCAAAATTCTACATATCAAAGAGCAACAGAATGGTTTAGGAGATAATAACATTAGGGAACTGCTGTCACCTTGCCATAGTAATTTTTGTTTCTGTTAGGACCTAATCAATAATTCAGTCAGTGAATTATAACACAGAGAATCAGAAGCCAATTATTTACTTTATGAAGACAGAAAGCATTCACAAATGTGTATTCCTGAAAGCAGTATTGTTTTAATATTCAAGCGTGAAATAATATCACTAGGTGGAGCACAAAGAAGTAGGACTACAAAAACTTTCCCCTAGCAATTACAGTAGACAACAGAAAAAAAAAAACTGTAGAAGTTCATTCATTTATTTTAAGGGACAAATCAAGATACTCTTGTATTTCAAGAAATGGGATGAAGGCAAGGGAAGAAATGCTTTTAGATGACTACAGTGGAATACTAGTTATCTCAAGAACACACATATCAGAGAATCACAGAATGGTTAGGGTTGGAAGGGACCTCTGGAGATCATCTACTCCAGCCCACCTCCTAAAGCATGGAGAAGAAACATGCATTATGCAAATACAGAGTAAGGTCATGTATGCAGTTCCACTGATAGAAGAACACAGTTAAGAGCACTGTAAATATATTAACCATCTACATTTAAATATACCTTACACTTTGGATCTATTTGACCTCATATTTTTGCTACAGTAACTATGACCTAAGACTCTGTTCCCTTGTAGTCAATTTAAAATAACTGAGAAAAAATCAGGCCATTCTTGTTTCTTTCAGAATATGTTTATACCAGTGCACTTATTTGAGTTACATTGCGAAACAGGAAGAGCAAGAGCTGTCAATTGATCTTTTAGTGCTTTTATTAGCAGTTTTACACACAAAATTAAGAGGGAATTTTGCGAAATTATACTGGCCAAGAAAAGCTGTCTATCATCTTCTGAAAAGTGTAAAAGTAGAAAATAATGTATGTTCATGCTTCAAAGAAAAAAAAGAAAAAAAAAAAACAGACAAGCCTTCCAGAGGGGAGGTGAACAGATTGAGTTGCAGAATGATGAAACTTTGAAGTCCCGGCCAAGCGATATGAAGAATCAGGTGTTCATATATAATCCTTGGGTCATAGCTGCATATAATCTCTTGCCTGTTTTACCTTACCCTCTATGTCTGTTCATCAAGTCTGGGGCTAATTTTATATGCAGATACACCTAGACTCTTCTCTCAGAAGGAAGCGTCCATTCTCAACATGGTGACTCTATGGGAGCGCCACCCTTTACCCTTTCACATCTCCTGTACCCACAGGAATCACTCTAAAACAAGTCTTACTCAATTGTCCTTGGCATTATTTCCTTGTTGCAATAAGTAATTGTAGAGGGTTAAGATTGCGGGGTGACAATAAAACACTGGCAGATGTATTGTTAACCCCCTCTCCCCCCCCCGCTTCCCCCTTTTGCCCCTCCCTCTCCCCCTTCCCACTCAGGACAGGCGATCGGGAGGAAAAGAAGAACAGAGAGAAGAGAGTTGGAAAATTTAAAGATGTTTTACTAATGCTACTAATAAGAATAGAGAAAATAATACAAAATATACAAAACCAATCTGGAAAGTCTCAGCAGCTGCAGAGCCGACACCCAAAGTCCTGGATTAGACTCTGCAGCCAACCGGAGCTGGATTCAGTCTCTCACTAGGCCTCAGTTCACAGGGACGACTCGCAAGGTCCTCTCCTAAGGTTGGCCATAAGCAGAAGGGAAAAGGGATGAGATCCTTGTGATCTCCCACTTTTATATGAAGTATTCACGTGAATGGAATGTTATACACAGTTGGTCAGTTTCTTAGTCACTTGTTTCTCGTCGCCCCTCTCGCGAGATGTCCATCCATGCTTATCAATAAGTTTGCATTCCATTGCTAGGTTTACCAAAACATGTGTCTGGTTCTCCAGGAAAATGCAGTTAATATGAAGGCTTTAGCTGACAGGCAAAATTCACTGAAAGAGAAACTTGTTTTTAACAAAACCAGGACAGTAATGAAGTGCACCTTGCCATCAAACTCGGTTAAGTCACACTTTTATTTAAGTGATCTAAAATTACTCTGTGGTAAGCAGGATTCTAAATCACTCACCTGCAACAGAGACGCAGAGAAGGAAGAAAGACAGAGACACGGAAGGAGGGGAAGAGTTTAGAGTCATGTAGCCAGGATACACAGCAAATAATGCTGCACACTTAAATACTCATATGCAGAATACAGCACCAAGCAAGCTGCACATAGTACTTTTAAGTCCTAAGATACAACTAAAACTTAAAATGAGTAGGCTTCATATTTTCTTAGAAACAGAGACAACTGTGCTCATTTAGTCTCACAACACTGATTAACCTGGTTTCTACACTCACATCATGGTTCCTATGTCCCCATGATACAGAACAAAAGATACTTTGATTATGACTTAATAAGAAGGTTCAACAATAACAAGTGAAACAAAATGGAAGAACAAATAAAATAAAGCAAAGTAAAACAAAACAAAATAAAACTTAATCAAACCAAACCAATTAAATAATACAATACATTTCAATGCAATGCAATACAATGCAATAAAATGTGATAAATGTTATTGATTTATCTCTTTAGACTGTCTCTGTAACAGAATACATAATATTTAAATTCATGTACACACCTAGCTGTAATTTGGTTAGTACTAAAAGAAGAAGAAGTTGTAAAGAAAGGTATTAGCCACTTCTAAGTCAGGATCCCTTGATGTTTGGTGAAAGTTATTTCATCTACCAATATAATTTATTGTACAGATATTCACAGTTGCTGTAAATAGATAAAAAATATTTTAACAGTTTATATAAATATAAGCTGTCTCAGCATTTACGGTAGCACTGCAGCCTGAACTACATCTGAGATAAATGTTAAATGACTTATTTTGTGAAATTTCATTCAACCACTGTCACTTCAACATTGAAGTATTACATGTCCAAGCCATGCTCTACAGAAACTGAGTGCAGTGTTTTCACAGCTTGTTAAGCTTGTTACCAACTTATTATGAGAACTTGTGCAAACTGAAGCTTGGTACCAGGTCCATCTTCCTGTGACATGGTGTTCAAATGCAGGATAACAGTGAAGGCCTTGAAAATTCAAACAAAGTCGAAAGCCCAAGGACAGTTCATTGATGACCATTGCTGCTTGTGGTAGAAGTACATCCTTATGAGTGAGGAAAATGACTGCATGAAACTGAACACAGAAAAGTGGCAAAAGCTTAAGGCAGAAACCCCAGACAGGTTACTGGAACTGTAAGTACACTGTACTCTTCAAGGACCCTATGACCCAAAGCCCTCTCTCTCTCTCTCATTTTACCTGCTCCAAGAACCTTAGTTCTCGCTTTCTCCACATACAAGCTGCAAGAACACTTAAGTTTGCTCAAAATTTATCCATTATCAATTTTATTATTTGCATTCAGTATATATTAATCAATTTATGGTTTTGCTTACTGTTTCTTTAAGAAACCAGTTCACAGTAGGGAACACATAAGGCATGCAGAGTTTATGTGTTCTATCTGGCTTAACTATTAAAAAAAGATTTTAAAAAGAGGCCACCTGCTTATTGTCTCTCTTATTGATTGCTGTCATGTACACAGAAATGTCAGATTGAAGACTTTTCATTTTGTGTTCCATATTTCTAGAGAGTTTGACCCATGATGGAGCTTTTAGTTGCTTTCTTATTCGGGATATTTCCAGACTATCTTTTGAGCCTGATGTTGTGTATCGTACAAAAATCAGAGAGCAGGTGTTTTGATAGAATACAGTGTTATCAGTTCCCTTCAGAGAATCTCATCATAGAATCGGGACATGCTTAAAAGGTTTAATTCATCCATCTTCACAACATTCTGAAATATCTATTTATTTCTACAAATTTGAAAATTCAACGTATTTGTCAAATCAACTATCCCTTTTCACTAGTTTAAATAGGGGTTTTTTTCATGTAATCAATCTTACTGGGAAAGCTTACAATTAAGTTTTATCAGTAATCCGTCAGTAAGTCTGACAGATATTCAATCCATCCCACACTTTCTTCCTGCATTTACCGGGTGATATTTATTTAATTATTCTGTGGGAAAAAAATATCCAACAACCACAAAGATATATTTTTAGTCAATATTGATGAGTGTTACAGACTTATACCCACAGGTGTTATTTACAAAACAAGGTAAGAACCTGGATGCCTGAACTTTTACTTCTAAGTAAAGTAATTAATTAATAAAGTGTGCATTCAGTGTGGTGTAAAATAATCAGTTAAAATCTTACATTACCTCAGTGAGTCTGCATAACTGCACCTAGTCAAATGAATTTGTCATTGAGGCACTTTAGGAGTAAGTGCTATATTAAGAACATCTCTAAATTCTGTTATTTTCCAAATATATCATCAACACAAGAGTATATATTGCTTGCATAGTATAAATACATAGTTTGAAGTTTTGTGACTATGTTATATGATCTAAAAATACTATTTTCCCTAGTCTATATTACGGTAATATGTCTTGTTGTTTGTGACTCCTGGAAACACAACTGATTCTGCAGCTAGAAAACAGTCTTCCTTTTATTTGCTGAATTGAAAATGATAACACAGACATTCTTTACAAATATAATTTATGAAACAGACCTGCATCTCTCCAATTAATCAGATAAATTTCAGAATAAATGTCCAGTAGTTACTCTGCTAATAAAAACACAAGCAGTAGAAAATAGATATGACTCTTCAGAGAGAGAGCTCAAGCCATTTCACAGATTTAGATCTGGCAAAGTTTATATCTATATTGAACAGGCTAAGTTTCTCTTCCTATGGCACTCAGGAGAATTCTGTCCTGAAGCTGTGAAACATTAAATAGTATTGCCTTCCCTGTGGTATTTTCCTAACATTTTCAGCACCACCAGGTGGTACATTGCAGATAACACTAGTAAGCACAACTCTCTAATAGAAAGAATGAAAAATAGTTTCATTTCCATATATTGGTAGATAAGTATTCATTGCATTTTACAGGGTGAAAAATAAACTAAATCTTGCCACTTTCTGTACAAAATAATATATGCCTAGTAAGCTGTCAGTGGCTATGTAGCAGCAGATAGGTGAATACAGACGTGAAGTGACAGACAGAGGAAACACTATCTGTAAGCAGTTGAGCAACGTATTTTGGGGTCGGTGGGTTAAGAACAGACAGATCCCCCTACTTCCTATTATACACTTTAGAAAAGATGTCACCTCAAAATAACAGCTAAAGTCAGTTCTATGACTAGGGCTTTGCTTAATGAAGTGCCAGTAATATGATGCATTAATTTCTATTAATTTCTATGATAACCCACAGATGGATGCAGAATGAAAGTATAGTGCCACAGATTTTTCTGAGACATTAAATAAATAATATGGACATGGAGGATTTTATGGTTTTTTGAGGTCAAAAGAGGTCAATTACCAAGTTGAATGCAGAAAATTACACTTAGATGTTAGAAAAGGGCTTATGTGACCATAAGCTTGCCTGTTTTTTCTAGCTATATCACATACATATTAACAAGAAATTACCTTTACTTACAAACATCACCTCATCTAGCAAAGTGTTTTTTAAATATACAGAGAAGATAAATTATACTTATTTTTAATTAAGAAGAAAGGTAAAATACCTTATGATAAGGAGGAAATAAATAGGGCTTTTTGAAAAATTGTTAGTTCCTTCAGTACATCCAGACAGATATAATGAGGAAATGGGTACTCAAGCCGCACTAAGTGTACTTGTTAATGGATACTAGCTGAGACATACATTATGCAGGAAGACAGAATCTCTATCAGGACAGCCTGTGCAAGTCAACTGGTTTTACAGAAGATGGGCAAGCAGATCTGTAACACTGCAAAGTGGAACTCTTGATGATAAATACATTGCCTCATTTGGATAAAGTGTATTAAATTTGTACTTTTTATCTGACTAAAATGTAGTATCAATGCAAGCAAAAAGCAACTAGGCCGTCCTCACCAGGTGATTTAGCAAATCATTCTGTAGAGGACCTTGGCAATCTTGATTACCCTAGCTCCTTAAAGTATTCTGTAAAATACACAGAAGCAGAAGCGACTTCCAGTGAACAGCATTGTACACAAACATTGGGAAACATACTTGCCTTACCAGAGAGCTTCAGGGAAACTTGTCACTTCTCCTTTGGGATCACTGTTTGGGATCACTTTGGGATCAACAGTTTTGTCTTAGGGCATGGTCGTTTTCTACAGGAAAAGCCAAGGTGTGGTCTAACAGATCACCATCTACTTTGCAACCCTACAAAGAAACTGGCTGCTGGGCATAGGCTCTGCAATTCTTGTCAGAATTATTTAATTTATACAATGCATCTCACTCAGTGAATTCTAGATGACTACGTTTAAATATGGTCATGTCACATTTTCCTTCTATTCCAGGAAACAAACAAACAAACAAACGGTCGGTTGTGTTACTGCCACTGTTGTTACCAAATTGATTCCCATAATCCTCATTATTTGTTTTGCTGCATTTTTCAGATTATATTCTAGGAGTTTCTTTCTTTTTTTTTGCAGCTGCAAGGGCAGCATGTGATCTTCAGTTCAAAACTGTGACATTTGAGAGTCCATATCATCTGACAGTGTTCCACTAAGCATTGGTCTTGCTTCTTTTCAATAGTAGACTAGGTTGAAAAGAATTATTAGGGAGTCAACAGATGATTTGTCATGACTCAGGGATGCATTTGATAGTGAAACATGGGTGAAAAGAAATAAGCTATGAAAAACTATGAAAAAATAACTTCGTAACTTCTATTTGTTTCTTTTTTAGTAATCTGTATGGTTTTCTTCTAACATAAAACAGTCTTACAACTTATGACACAGAATTACAGAGCCTTGTTTTTGTATATGTGGACTTGAATTCTTACTTTTTATTTCATTCCATATGGTGTAAACTTTTCCAGTTTCAAGAGTATCTGTAATTTTTTCCGAGGCACAGACTTACTATTTTCCTTTCTCAATGCGAAGGCAATTTTTTTTCATAAAGCAAATAATTGTCTACACATAACGAGGATTTTTCTTGCCAAGGCAGTATTTAAAATATACCTATAGTTTTACTTAATGCTGCGGTAGGAACTTTTTAAAATAGCATTAAATTCCAAAATTAGACAAATATCAACATGAGATGTGGAAAATTATACTGAGACCTAATATTTTCCTAAAATCGCAGAAAGTTTTTGGTTGGAAGGGGCTTTTAAAGATCATCTGGTCCAACCTCGCTGTCATAGGCAGTGATGTCCTTCATTAGATCAGGCTGCTCGAAGCCCCATCCATCCTGACCTTGAATACTTCCATTGACGACATCTCTGGGCAACCTGTGGAGACTCACAAGAGCAGAGTAGTGGGGAAGGACTACCGCCCTTGACCTGCTGACCTTACTTTTTTTTATACAGCCCAGGATACCGTTGGCTTTCTGGGCTGCAAGCACACATTGCCAGCTTATGTCCAATTCTCCATCCACTGGTATCCCCAAGTCCTTCTCTGTAGGACTGTTCTCAACCCATTCATCCTCCAGTCTATTCTGATATTGGAGATCGCCCCAACCAAAGTGCAGGACCTTACACTTTTCCTTGTTGAACTTCTTGAAGTTTGCATGGACCAACTCCTCAAGCCTGTTGAGGTCCATGTGGATGGCATCACTCCAGTGAATCAAGTGAACCTCTCAGCTTGGCATCATCTGCAAATCTGCTGAGGCTGCACTCAATCCCACTGTCTATGTTGTTGATGAAGAAATTAAATAGTCTTGATCCCAGTAGAGACTCTTGAGTGACACTACTCATTATTATTTTCTACTTTGACATTGAGCAATGCACTGTAACTCTTTCCACATGACCACCCAGACAATTCCTTATCCAACAATCCATATGTCAAACCCATATCTCTCAATTTAGCAGCAAGAATTCTTTTGGTTTCACCACTGTCACACTGACTGTGACTCTCTCAGATCATTCAACAGATGTAAACTAACTTGAATGTCTTTACCACTGCAGGTATATCACTAATCTTACAACAGTTTATTTCCTTGTCTAAATATTTTCCCTGAATGTTCCGTAAATCACCCTGAATATTTTGCTGTTTACTGTTATCTGTGGTTTGTTATGGGTACACTGTAAGTAATAGCTAAGTATTGAAAGATAGCTCAGATTAGTCAAGTTATGCAATGGAGACATTGTCATGAAGTTTGCCTATCAGACCAACTTTCTGAGACTGAAGACCATTAACACAACTTTCTATCAGAATGTTTGGCCAATTCTGCTTCCTTTTTCATCCTATAATTTTGAGGAATTATGTCCCTGCTTCTCCAGATAGTTTCTGAGGTCTGCCCCATAATTTTTCCAACTGTAGGCCTACAGCTGCTCAGATGTGCTATAAAAAAAACCTTCCAAGGTAGCCTGTCCATCAACAGTTTATACATTGTTACAGTATCACAGTATCACAGTATGTTTGGGATTGGAAGGGACCTCAAAAGATCATCTAGTCCAATCCCCCTGCTGGAGCAGGAACACCTAGGTGAGGTCGCACAGGAACATGTCCAGGCGGGTTTTGAATGTCTCCAGAGAAGGAGACTCCACCACTTCCCTGGGCAGCCTGTTCCAGTGCTCTGTCACCCTCACTGAGAAGAAGTTTCTTCTCAAATTTAAGTGGAACCTCTTGTGTTCCAGCTTGATCCCATTACCCCTTGTCCTATCATTGTTTGCCACCGAGAAGAGCCTGGCTCCATCCCCATGGCACTCACCCTTTATATATTTATAAACATTAATAAGGTCCCCCCTTAGTCTCCTCTTCTCCAAACTAAAGAGACCCAGCTCCCTCAGCCTTTCTTCATAAGGGAGGTGCTCCACTCCCTTAATCATCTTGGTTGCCCTACGCTGGACCCTCTCCAGCAGTTCCCTGTCCTTCTTGAACTGAGGGGCCCAGAACTGGACACAATATTCCAGATGTGGTCTCACCAGGGCGGAGTAGAGGGGAAGGAGGACCTCTCTCGATCTACTAACCACCCCCCTTCTAATACACCCCAGGATGCCATTGGCCTTCCTGGCCACAAGGGCACAGTGCTGGCTCATGGTCATCCTGTTGTCCACCAGGACCCCCAGGTCCCTTTCCCCTACACTGCTCTCTAATATGTAATCTCCCAACCTATACTGGAACCTGGGGTTGTTCCTGCCCAGGTGCAGGACTCTACACTTGCCCTTGTTAAATTTCATTAGGTTATTCCCCACCCAACTCTCCAGCCTGTCCAGGTCCCGCTGGATGGCAGCACAGCCCTCCGGCGTGTCAGCCACTCCTCCCAGCTTGGTGTCATCAGCAAACTTGCTGATAGTACACTCAATTCCCTCGTCCAAATCGTTAATGAATATATTGAATAATATTGGCCCCAGCACTGACCCCTGAGGCACTCCACTAGATACTGGCCTCCAACTAGACTCCGCACCATTGACTACCACTCTCTGGCTTCTCTCCCTAAGCCAGTTTGCAACCCACCTCACTACTCTATTGTCTAGACCACACCTCCTCAACTTAGCTGTGAGGATGCTGTGGGAGACTGTATCAAAGGCTTTACTGAAGTCAAGGTAGACCACATCCACCGCTCTGCCATCATCCATCCACCTTGTTACATTCTCATAAAAGGCTATGAGGTTGGTCAAGCATGACCTACCCTTGGTAAAGCCATGCTGACTGCCCCTAATAACCCTCTTATCCTTGATATGCCTTGAGATGGCACCAAGGACAAGCTGTTCCATTACTTTCCCAGGGACAGAGGTGAGGCTGACCGGTCTATGATTACCCGGGTCCTCCTTCTTGCCCTTTTTGAAGACTGGAGTGACATTTGCTTTCCTCCAATCCTCGGGCACCTCTCCCGTTTCCCAAGACTTGGCAAAGATGATGGAGAGCGGTCCAGCAATGACTTCAGCCAGCTCCCTCAGCACCTGCGGATGCATCCCATCTGGACCCATGGATTTATGAATGTCCAGACTATTTAATTGCTCCCTAACCCAGTCCTCATCGACTAAAGCAAACTCCTCCATTGACCTGGCTTCATCCGGGGTCTCAGGGGTACGGGGCTCCCCAGGACAGCCTCCGGCAGAGTAGACAGAGACAAAGAAGGCATTCAGTAATTCTGCCTTCTCTGTATCTTCTGCCACCAGGGCACCCACCCCATTCATCAGTGGGCCTACATTGCCTCTGGTATTAGTTTTATCTGCTATGTATTTGAAAAAGTTCTTTTTGCTGTCCTTGACCCCTCTCGCCAGCTGTAATTCTAAGGAGGCCTTGGCTATCCTAGCTGCCTTCCTACATCCTCTAACAGCAGCCTTATATTCCTCCCAAGTGGCCAGCCCCTGTTTCCATGACCTGTAAACTCTCCTCTTCTGCTTGAGCATACCCAACAGATCCCTATTCAACCACGCAGGCCTCCTGGCTCCCTTCCTTGACTTCCTACGTGTGGGGATGCTCTGATCCTGAGCATGGAAGAAGCAATCTCTGAATGCCACCCAGCTATCTTGGGCCCCTTTTCCTTCAAGCAGTCTTGCCCATGGGATTTCCCCCAGCAATTGCTTGAAAAGGCCAAAGTTAGCCCTGCTGAAGTCCAGGGTTGCTATTCTGTTCCTGCCACACGAGATGCTGAACTCCACCATCTCGTGGTCACTGCAACCCAGGCAGCCCTCAACCTTTACTGCTTCGACCAGACCCTCCTTGTTAGTGAGGATGAGATCCAGCAGTGCACCTCTCCTAGTCGGCTCCTTCACCATCTGCATGAGGAAGTTATCATCAGTGCACTGGAGGAACCTCCTGGACTGTGGCTGGCTGGCTGAATGGTCCTTCCAGCAAACATCAGGGAAGTTAAAATCACCCACAACAACCAGGGCCTGTGACTGTGAGGCCACTCTCAGCTGCCCATAGAAGGCCTCATCAACTTCCTCAGCCTGATCTGGTGGCCTGTAACAGACACCCACAACAGTGCCAGCCCTGCCAGCCTGCCCCTTGATCCTGACCCATACACTCTCAACTCGCTCGTCATCCGCTCCTGGGCAGAATTTAGTACATTGTAGTTGCTCTCTCACATAGAGAGCAACTCCACCACCACGCCTGGCTGGCCTGTCTTTCCTGAAAAGGGCATAGCCATCCATGACCACATTCCAGTCATGTGAACTGTCCCACCATGTTTCTGTAATTGCCACCAGATCATTGTTGTCACATAACTACAGCATTCACAGTGTGAGGGCAACTCAGCTTAGATGCAGGAGATCACTCACATAAAGACAGAGAGAAGGATAAAAGGCAATGGCTGTTTTCAGTGAAGAGCAGAGTGGATTTTCATTTCCATGCCTATGCTTCCAGCCACTGTCAACAACATAGAGGTGCTCTATATTTGGACTTAATTTTTCAATTAGTAGCTTTTCTTCTTTTGCAGGTTCAGTTGATTTTTACCAATAATTTCTCAAACTCTTCTGTCCTGCATGATTTAGAGGCAAGTAACAAAAACATGGATACAAAAATTAGCCTTTTGAGCCAACAATTACTGACCGAAATACAATCTTCACAATAATCACAGCCACCAAAATGGAAGCTACATTCTTGAAAAGGGAAGTCATCAAAGCTATAATAACTAGAAAAAAGAGGTATATTAGGCAATATTATTAAACTGTTTAGTCTCTCAGTAATTGATGTAGAAGAATGTAGAAACTGGAAAATAGTCAGTTCTACATAGAGCTTATTTTACTGTCAAAATTATAGACTTTATCACAGAGAAGAAAGCTTCTGTTACATCAGCAGTTAGGTGTATCTAATCATTCAGATCACTTGTTTCTAGCACAGCAAGTCTTACCTACATCCTGAAGACACCACAGGATTTAGACTTGACAGTCACTTAACTTTTACACTTTATTTTTAAATATTAATGTGCATGTATGGGACTACGGTGGATCTGTGAATTCCCTGACAGAGGGCATGGGAACAGAAATTAGCCTTGAAGGTATTAAGGCCTACCCATGAGAAAGAGGGGAGTAAAGGAGTGTCCGAAGATATTAAGGTGTACCCGTGAAAGAGAAGGGAGTCAAAGGGTAACATTGATGACAGCAAAATTAGCCAATGAGATGTTACTGCTGTAACTCATAACCAAGAGTGAAGAGACACATGAATTGGTCAAACTGTATAAAAATGCACTTGGGGCAATAAATGGCATCTACTACTTTCATCCTGGAAGAACTTGGTCTATGTCATTGGTCCATCTCAACCATGACATGTGCATGTATAACTACAGATATATATATGTGCAAAGCCTAAGGCAGGAATCATTATGGCACTTTACTTGCTCTTTCATTATACAGCATGCAACCAGGAAAAATCTGGATAAAGAACTCAGGCCAGATGCACTCTAACATCACAAGGGTAACACCAAAATACAGTGTCTGTTATGTCTACAATGTTGTAACATAAGCAACATTTGCTTTCTGCCAAAATTCACTAACACCGTGTCTCTGTAAATATTTTCTGCATAGCAATGTTGAGCAGATTTAATTCTATTGCTTTCATTTCTGTACTGACCCTTTTCATATTGATTAGCCACAGACATTTAAATTGCTGTCAGAGTCAATTCAAACAACCACAAGTCAAATACTTTCCTGTGCAATTCTGGCAGCTGAACCTAGATGAGAGCCCCCCAAAACTACCTATTGATTAGTGGTGTAGTGAAAGTTGGTCACTACTATCAAATATTTACAAAGTAAATTTACAGTTCTGCCCAGTTCCCCATGTAACCTCTTCAAAACACATGGAAATGCAAAGTTCAGGTGCTTTTCTGCAAGACAATCCTTCCACTACTATTTATTTTAGCTATTTTAATTTCTTTTCAATCTCTTGAAAAGAAAACTTCCTCTTAAGAAAATTAGGATGTTCGACGTATTTCTTTCAAAATTTGGAGGTACTGAAATCTAAGTAGAGTTTTTTTTTTGCTTTCCTTCAGAGAAATATACAAGCCAATCAGATGTAAACAGCTGAATATGGTCTTATATCTGAAACTGTATCACTGAATCAATTCCTGGAAACACCAGAAAAAAATAAAAAAAAAATAAAAAATAACTACTTTCATATTAAAATATAACAAAACATTAATGAGACAGGAATTTCATAAAATAAATCAGCTATAAATATATGCCATAAGAATAAGTGCTTAAGGAATTCTTTAGACTTGATTAAAATTTCTACACACAGTATTTTAAAATTCCAAAACTAAACTTGAAAAATCCACAATATATACATTATTTGTTTCACATTAAGAAAATAATAAAATAAAATTAATAAATAAAACCAAGAGAAGACCTGAGTCGGGGACCTTATGTAGTCTAGAATTTTTAAAAAGGCTTCTATATTCACATTTTCTTTATTTTGTATTGGGTCTGGCTGGCATGGACTTAACTTTCACCATAGCAGCCCTCATAGTGCTGTGCTTTATATTTGTGTCTAGACCAATGTTGAAAACAGACCAGGATCAGGGCTGTCTCTTCATCCATCAGCGCCCAAAGGCCGGCAGGCTTGGAAAGAGCAAGAGGTTGGGAGAACACACAGCCAGGACAGCTGACCCAAACAGACCAAAGGGTCATTTCATACTATATGATGTCTGCTCAGCCATAAAAACTAAGACAAGAGGGCATGCAGGTGGGGTGGGGGAACTTCTTAAGACGTTTGTTTTCTTAAGCAACCACTATGCGTACTGGGGCCCTACTTCCCAGAAGTGGCTGAACTTTACCTGCTGCTGGGAAGTAGAGAATAAATCTTTTTGCTTTGCTTTGTTTCCATGTGTGGCCTTTACTTTCCTTCTTTTAGCAGCCTTTATCTTGACCCACAATGTTTTTTTTTTTCATCTTATTCCTCCTCCTGTCCTGCTGAGGAAGGAGAGGGATAGAGCAGCTTTGGTGGGCACCTGGCCTCCAGTGAAAGTCAGTCCACCATATTTACAGCACATTTATTTCCCAAATAGTTTATTAATAAAGCTAGAACAGAGTGTTTCCCAAATCAGTTTTTACTAGGCTTCAAGTGAACAGTCAGAAAGAATCAATATTTAGACAATAATTTAAAATAGGTTTTTCTTCTCAGTCATCATGTAAGTACTTCATTGTGTAATTTATTTTCTATGTCATTACACTAATTTGTGTTATTTCGTACCCATCTTGTTACCATATGTGGTTAGATAACTTACCAACATCTTTAGTTGAAGTTTTTCTGTACGCTCAGGATAACTATAGAAGCACTAGGCTTCAAAGCAGTTAGTTCATCTTTTAGATAATAAATACTTAAATTGCTGCTTGACCTCAGGAAAACAATGTGTCACCATTTACTGCAGGGTGACAATAAACTGTGGCAGGTGCTCTCTGTTAACCCCCTGCGCTCCTCACTAATGAAAGGTAATAGGAGGAAAAGGGAGAGAGACTTATAAATTGGAAAGTTAAAAATGCTTTACTAATGCTACTAATAAATAGAGAAAATAATACAAAATATACAAAATCAGTCATGAATTTCCCGGGGCAGTGTTGCCTGTGGCAGAGCTGGCATTGCTCCAGTGGCTGCAGGGCAGGCACCTGGAAGTCCTGGGCTGTATTCTGCAGTAAACTGGAACTGGATATAAGGATGCAGGTTCTGGATTCAGGCCTACCAGTTGATTTTACATGAATGCTTTCCAAAAAGTGTCATTTCTTGTTGCAAAATATTCCATTGCAAGAAATCATTTGGTTTTGAGACAGCTAGTAAACACATGCTGACGTATGAGCCTATGGGAGGCACAGACTGGGTAAGCCATGCAACAGTGCATTTGTATGAGGTTGATTTTCCCATGTGAAAATGATGCACCATGACACTCCAACAAAACAAATTTTCCAAAATATGAAATAACCTCAGAATTTTATTTAAATAAAGCTCCTTAAATAGAGTTCATATTAAATGTTGACACATAATTTTTCATACTAGACTATTGCAAACCTTTACCCAAGTTGTCCATATTTTTCACTAAAAAATAATTCTGACAGTGCCATTTCAGAACAAGTATTGAACTCCATAAAAATTCAAATGGACAGTGCTTGTATTCCACCTCTGTAAAAATTCAAATGGACAGTAATTATATAATTACACTTATTTTTGAAGTTTTCTTCATAGGCTTAACAACTAAATGCACTACAAAAATAAACCAAAATAGACTCTGGAGAACAACTAAAGTCTTGTTCTTCTGGTTCAACTTACACCTTTGGTGAGCCTCCTGTTCCTTAAGCCTCAATTTCATATTTGGTACTTTGAATAACATTACCCAAAGGTCTTCTTTCAAGAGGTTTTACCTTTTAATTTCTGTGACGGAATACTAAAATAGGTTTTTTAAGCAGATTTCATTAGACAATGTGTATCACAGAGAAGGCTGCAAGGGAACAGTAACCATTCTTCTACAGTTTAATGGTGTTACAAATAATGAATATGCTGCTAATATTGTCTATGTACAGCTCAGAGTTTGAATATTATTGCTTGACATTGTGAAGTATTGACTGACATAGGCAATTCTTACAAGGCCCAAAATATTTCTTACTTTTTAAGAAGAAAAACAACATGAACTCTTTCAAACTAGATAGAATATAATTAAAGGAAACAGGCAGAGTATAGCAAAAAGTAGAAGAAATAGTAATATCTTTTTAAAGGCAGTCAGGAAAAAAATATCTCTTTCAGATACAAGCAGGTCACAGCACACTTCATTTATATAGAAAGGATCTTTAAATCATTTTATCCAAATAAAATCAAGTGGGACTTCAGTTAACATTAGAACCTGGACACTTTAAAAGCAAGGGGAAATGTGAAGTGCCATCATGTGCTTGGTGGCAAACTACTACAAAAATTTCATTAAAAGATTAATGAACATACAGAAAACTTGATGGGACAGAGAAGACAGCGGAGAGGTATATGAAAAGTTCCCTTCATGGTACATTCTCTTTTATAGTATGGAGGAGTTGCCCACACTCCATAATATGTTAGAAATTTTCTGAATTCACAGATGCTGAGTACCAAGTAATGTAACGGCTAACAACAGGCAACATTTGCAATTAGCTGCTATTCATAACAATTGGAGTTACTATCTGTGTATCAACAACAGGAAACACCACCAGCATTTTGAAAACAGCATTACTTTGGGACAACTATTTACAAATACAGGTCTTAGTGATGATTGTGCACATGTTGCTAAGCAATACCAATGATTAAAAATGTTAAGTAAAGCTTTATCTATACCTTTTAACTTCTGTGTGCTACCATCTTTAAGTCAAGAAAGACTTCTGTGGACATTTACTCCAGGAAAAATGGATCCTTTTCAGCTTAATTTATGATAACTGACAGGAAATTCTGCTTAGTCTAAAAGGCTGCTTTTATACTAGATGAGTGTCCTTATGGCATAATGGGAGATTATATCAATGCAGTTATGCTTCTGTAGTCAGAACCATTGTAAGTATATTGGCCAAATTCTATGTCAGATTGCAGCATATGGCAAAAGTCAGCAATAGGGGCTGTGTCAAGCTAATCATAACTGAGATATCTAATTCACACTATTGATTTTTTCTAGCACACTCTAACTGAATGTAGGCTATGGAACAGACTTTATTAGCAACTCAAAAGACAAATTTTGCTCGGTATAAAGAGTGAAAACTCTTTTTCTTTTTTCTTTTTCTTTTTTTATTTGGTAGTTAAGATGGCATTCAGAACATTGTGGTGCATGGGACTCTGAAACAGCCCTGATGAATAACCTACATTCCATAGTAATCAAAGTACAGTGCATCAAGAGAATACAGGAGAAGACTATATATTATCCCTGGAAACATTCATGGCCAGGCTGGACAGGGCTCTGAGCAACCTGATCTAGTTGAAAATGTCCCTGCTCATCACAGGAGATTAGACCAGATGATCTTTGAAGGTCCCTTCCAACCCAAACCATTCTATGATTGTATGAAACTTTGCATTAACCTAGAGTAGCGTGTTTATCTAAACACTCTTGTGAGTATACAGGATGAAAGGTTACTGTTCAAGTTAAAGAAACAGATGCTGGGCACATCTTTATGCTATTTCACAGGCAGACAAAAGTTCAGCAATTTGATTCTCAGTGAGGTATGCAGCAGCAGCAATGAACAGTTCTGTGGCTGAGTGCTAGATTGAGGTATATAGGGTTCCTGGAGCCAGGGAAACCTAAGACAGATCAGAGAAACCTGCCAGAAGCTGTCAGTTCTCATAAGTGAATCTGACATGGCTTGGGCATTGCCAACCACGGCAGGTTTAAATGCTCTTGGGGAGCACAAGCAACCAAGAGAGCTACAACCAAGGCACATAATCAGGCATGACATGACAGTTCACATAGCAGTTTACATGGGAGAGCATGCAGGAAGGGAGATGTAACCTGCTTGCAGGCCCAGACTCCAAGGGTGTGTTCTAGATCTCTGCCATAATGGTGAGCATTCACCTGAGAGTTAAAACCAGTATTCTGCTGAGAAAGCCCCTGAGATATGTGATGCTTCCACCCAGATGTAACAGCTAAGGAAAGACACTTCAGTACAGGTGGTTAGTTGACCAGACCCTTCTCCTGGAGGAAAGGTGTGCACAGGCTGATGATCTGCTACATTGGGTGGCCATGTTGCAGAAAACAGTTTAAAGGCTGCATGCTATTAAAGGACCTGAGGGAGAGCTAGGTAGGTGGTTTCAGAGCTGTGCTTCCATAGTAGCTACTGCGGACCCTGGTGACCCAGAAGGCAGGACTCCACTCTCCACCCTCCAGCATCACAACCAAAACCAGATATGAAGCTTTAACAGTTATAGACAGCCACGAGCAAGGTCTGCAAGGAGAAACTGTACCAGAAGCACACAGTGGATACCATAAAAAGAAGTGGTGGGTGCTCATAGCAGGGGATGCTCTGTTAAGGGAACTGAGGTGCCCAACTGCCACCCTGACAGGGATCCACAAGAGGTCTGCTGTGTTCCAGGAGCTAAGATCCAAGATGTTGCTGAGAGGGTGCCACAAATTGTCAAGAGCACAGACTGCTATCCACTGCTACTCTTTCATGTGGGTATGAATGACACGGCATGCCAGAACCTGAGCAGAATCAAGGAAGACTATAAAGCCCTGGGGTTGCAAGAGAAAAATATTTGTGCCAAAGTTGTCCTTTCTTCCAATTTACCAGCTGGAGAAAAAGGGGCAGCCAGAAATAGATGTATAATGCACATCAACTCCTGCTTCATGGCTGGTGCTGTTGTGGAGATTTTGGCTTTTATGACAATAGGACATTCGTCAATTACTATAACCTGTTAAGGAGGGATGGGATCCACATGTCTAGATGAGGTAATGGAAACTTTGGCAGCAGGCTGGCCAAACTGGTCAGGTGGGCTTTAAACTGAAGGGCCAGGGGGTGGATTCCAAAGTGGCAATACTCACACCATTGCATCCAGCTGGTGAGTGAGCCAGGCCAACCAGAGCAGTGACAAATATTTCTTAGCTGCCTCCCAAGATGAGAACCAGAAGGCCAGCCATCTCAAGGGTGTGTATGGCTATGGTGAACCATCTTGCACCCCTCATGTGAAACCCACATGCTTGATCACCTCTTCAAAGTGCCTGTACAGCTAATAGGAAGAATTAGAGATCTCTGTGCAGTTACAGGGTCATGATCTCATTGCAGTTACAGAGACATGGTTGAATATCTTGCATGACTGGAATGCTGTCATGGATGGCTCTGAACTTTTTAGGAAAGATAGGCCAGGAAAGCAAGGTGGTGGAATTGCTCTTAATGTGAGGGAGCAACTGAAATGTATTGAGCTCTGCCTAGTTGTGTTTGAAGAATGAGTCCAGAGCTCATGGGTAAGAATTGAGGGGCAGGCTAATATGGGTGACACTGTTCTGTATGTTTACTATAGGCTACTTGATCAGGAAAAGGAAGTTAATGAGGCTTTCTACAGACAGTTGGAAGTAGCCTTACTCACAGGCCCTGGCTCCCATGATGGCCTTCAATCACTCTGACATCTGCTGGATGGGCAACACAGCTAAGCACACAGTCCATGAGGTTTTTGCAGGGTATTGATAATAACTTTTTGACACACATGGTGCAGGATCCCATGAGGAGATGTGTGCGGCTTGACCTTGTCGTAACAAAGAAGGACTAGTTGGGGATGTGAAGTCTAGGGGGAAGCCTTGGTTTCAGTGACAATGAGATGATGTAGTTCAGGATCCTGTGTGCAGGAAGCAGGGCAATAAGTAGGATTATAACCCAGGACTTCAAGAAAGCTAACTTTGGCCTCTTTAAGTTCCTACTTGGAGGAAACCTATGGGTTAAGGCTCTAGAAGGTAGAGGAGTCCAGATCTCTTGCTCTGGTCAATATTCAAGCATCATTTCCTCCAAACTCAAGATCAGTGCCTCCCTGTGGGCAGCAAAATAAGCAAAAGGAGCAGGAGACCTTTTTATGGCTGAGCTTCTGTCAAAACTCAAATGGAAGAAGTAAGTTTACAGAATGTGGTAAAAGGGACAGGCCACACTTCGGAGGAATATAAGAATATTCTTGGAGGATGCAGGTATGCAGTAAGGAAGGCTAAGGTCCACTTGGAATTAATCTGGCAAGGGATGTCAAGGACAACAAGAAGGGCTTCTTCAAGTACATCAGTAGCAAGAGGAAGACTAGGGAAAATGTGGGCTTACTGCTGAATGAGGTGGGTGCCCTGGAGACGGAGTATACAGAGAAGACCAAGCTACTGAATGCCTTCTTTGCTTCAGTCTTTGCTGCTAAGGCCAGCCCTCAGACCCCAGATATCCCAGACCCTGGAGGTAAGAAAGTCTGTAAAAAGAGAGACTTTCACTGAGTCGATGAGGTTCAGGTTAAAGATCATTTATGCAAACTAGACACCCACAAATCCATGGGCCCCAGTGGGCTCCACCCACAAGTGCTGAAAGAGCTGGCAGATGTTATTGCTAAGCCATTCTCCAACATCTTTGAAAGGTCTTGGAGAATAAGAGAGGTGCCTGAGGGCTGGAAGAAAGCCAGTGTTACTCTGGTCTTCAAAAAGGGCAAGAAAGATGAGCCAGGATACTACAGGCCAGTCAGCCTCGCCTCCACACCTGGTAAGGTGATGGAACAACTCATTCTGGATATCATCTCTAAACATGTGGAGGAAAAGAGGCTTATCAGGAGTAGTCAGTATGGTTTCACCCAATGGAAATCATGCTTGACCAATCTGATAGCCTTCCAGGATGGCATGACTGGCTGGGTAGATGAGGGAAGGGCAGTGTATGTTCTGCAGCCTGATTTCAGCAGGGTTGTTGACACCATCTCCCACAACATCCTCATACATGAGCTCAGGAATTGTCGGTTGAATGAGTGGATAGTCAGATGGATTGAGAAATGGCTGAATGGCAGAGTTCAGAGGGTTGTGATCAGCCGCACAGAGTCTAGTTGGATGCCTGTAGCTAACAATGTTCCCCTGCCATTCAGCAAGATAGACAGGCTGGAGAGTTGGGTGGAAATGAACCAAATGAAATTCAGCAAAGGCAGAAAAACAAACAAATGGTCCCTGTGCCTGCAAACTGCTTTTCCCTAAATCACATAACAAAACAATGTTGTTGTCTGCTGAAGGCTGTGGTAGCTGGTCTAGAACTGCTTTACATGTAGTCTGTTTTTTTCTTTCCTTGTTCATTTAGTATCCGTGAACCCTTAAGTTTCTCAAGCATTTAGTACATTAGGCTCTAGAAAAGTCATGTGGGAAAGTTTGAGTCAAAACCATTCATTTCTGCAGATCCTTATGTACAGTTCCCACAACCATTCCTAAAAAATGTAGCCTTTCTATTGAAACTTCCATTTCTAACAGTTCAAGAACACTGAAAAATACAAATTTCATCTGTTCTTACAGACATTCTGCAAAAGTTTACTGAATAATACAACTGACAGCTGAGTCTACATAAGGCACACAGCATGTTCTTCTATTTATTACTCTATGCCTAAACATGGTTAATTTTTGCCAGATTGAAATGTTCTTCTGTTTAAGGTAGAGCTTTTATACAAATATTATGTCTTTTTACACAGAGATGAACAGAATCTGTGCAGAACAATAAAAAATTTAATTCCTTTAAATGAATTGTCTGAATACCCTGGCCAAAGGGTGACTAGATTTGTTTAGCGTTTTGTTTTTATAGTTGGTTGGTTTGGTTTATTGTGTGCATGGGGTTTTTTGTAGTATTATAAGTGAATTCAGAAGCAGAGACAGAAAACCTTTCTGTTTAATTCAGTGAGTTAGTTATGAGTTACAACTAAACCATCTGTTAAAGAAATAGGTTGGGCCTTACTTGGAAAAAAATATTTGTAGAAAGTTCCAGAAAATCTGAATCAAAATTCAGTAATAAGGTCAGCTGTCTGTGGGGCAGTACAAGACAGCCACAATGGGACCAGCAGTATACCAAAAATATACATACATACTTTTTACCCTCTTTTTGTATCTCATGAACAGCTGAATTAAGCAGTTTCCCCTTACCATTACATTACTGGGTGTATTCAGTTGCTGCACACATTCCATGTCTTGGTATTCCCCAGAATCCCATACAGACTCCTACTGTCACTGGCAGCATCATATTGCAAAGCTGCAAGGAGAGCAAAGTGAAAAACTACTTCAGAAGTGAGCTGCTTCTTAAGCAGGGTACAGTAAGGTACCACAGTAAAAACACATGGAAACAACCATGAAACTTCAGCACAATCCAAATGCCACGGCTCAGTTACTTGAAATGGCCAGACTGCCAGCAAGGTGAGGAAAAGAGTAGAAAAATGAATCTGAATATTTTTGAGGTCCTTCCTCTCCTTGCCATTCTCACTGTAATACGACAAAACCAAGTACAAACCAAAGAAAAATGCAGTAATTTGGAGCCAATGCCAAAAGGGAAAGAGACACAGGGCATCCTAAGCAACTACTCTGCTCATCTTTATACCAGAAACCTACAATTACATCTGTTTTAAAATGCTAGAAACAACGAAAGGCACAAATGACCTAAACTATCATTGAGAGCTACCACCAAGCAGCTAGTGCAAACAGTACCAGTATCTGCATTTAGAAGCTAAGAATAAAAGATGAATGGTACTATCACTGTTTGGTGAGGCAGAAGAGTACTTCTGCTCACAGATTCTCTACATTTTATAGCAATGAGGATGATAAACCTGTATTTGATAGTCAGAAACAGCAGAGTCTTTTCCCCCTTTGAGCATCTTCCATCAAGGTGCAGCAAGTACAGTAGGTCCACAAACCCTGTAAAGTTTAAAGAAAAATTCCCTAAAACAGGAGAGTATATTGTCACGGAATACTTACAATACATTGTAATACATTTACAATACATACCACCCCAACTAATCAGTAAAAAGAATGAGGGAACAGTTATGTTCTTTGAAGAAAATTATAATATTTGTACTACAGCAGGGTATTTGATGCCACATACCCCTTATGTCTTTGAAAGGACAATTTACAAGACACAGTTATAGTCAGGTGTACATGCCTGCATGTGGCAGTTCGGAGGAACATACTCAAACCACTGCCATCCTTTCGGACTATAACACGTCAAGTCTGGAAGCCATTTGTCCTAACTGGAAAAAACAAGGAGTTACAGCCATTGAGTAAATAGTTCCTGTTTGTGTTATACTTGCAGTCAAAAAAGCTGATCCGAGTAAGATTGCCAGTAGCTCGTACAGTAGCAGCCACAGCACTCCACTAAAAAATTAAGTTGTAAAATTAATTTTACACAGTTGTTACATACAGACATTTAGAGATTTTTGGTACCACACAGAAAATAATTTGCCTTCTCTTGCAGAAGTTTTTATGTAAAAGACTCAAATAAATCCTTATTGCTAGGAACCCTCCCCTCATTGCCGCATCCTGTAAGGAAGCTATAGGTGTTTTTCCAGGAACTCTTATCATGTAGGCCAAGGACTCTGCTCAGGGCTGGACATTAAGCCTATATTTAATAGACATAGGCTGAATTCCACCACTTGTGTCATTAAATAAGGGTAATGCCACAGTTTGGACACTCGATAGACCATTGCACTGCCCAACTCGGTGTCATGTTCCTGTGTAGTTTGTCAGCACTTCACCAAAATCTTTCTAAAAACATTGTTTACATTGTATTCTCCCCTACTGCCCAAGTTTCTCTCACTCAAATAGTAACTCAAATAGTTTCTTTTACTAAAACAGGAAAATCAGATTGACTGTCAAGATCCAGCTCCAGATCCTGGGATCCAGCTCCAGATTTGCAGAATTAAAGGAAATTTTGTCCAACTACCTTCTTTATCTAGGATCTTCCATTAATAACTCCTCATTTTGTTACTACTGAAAGTAGTTCTACTGCTCTATTGTAGTTAAGACTGAATTATTCAACAACCAAATAATTTGAAAGCCATCTAATAACAGACTTTTATGGTTACTGAATACAACAAACAGACAAGAGTGAATTGTTAAATACTTGATTGCCCCAATTGTTTCATGCAATGGGGGAAGTGATAAGTGGAACAAAGAACTTAATAAGTGATTCATTTATTAGAACAGCTTTTGAATATTTTGAAGGAGAAAAAAAAAAAAAAAAAAAGAAAGCAATACAGGAATTATAGACTTCCTCTTCCGTAAGAAAATTGAACCCGTGCTTGCAAACCTGACCTGGACTATAAGACTAGACCTACTCATAAAGCCAGTTCAGTGAACATGAAATTTGATTTACACTCACCAAAATTGCTAACATCCCAAAAATTATTGCTTGACTGGACATGCTCAGCTGATCAGCCGAGTAATCTCATACAAGAAGACAAGGTATGCTTTGAGCAATAGAATTTTTGGCACTAGTACTTCGTATTTTTAAATGTAAATATCTGATTTCCAATAAAAGTTAAGTTCACTGACCTATGTTAAGCTATGATAAATAACATCTTATTGACCAACCAGAGGAAAATTTGCAGTCTTATTGAGTTGTCATCTCTCTGCTTCTATATTAATTTATTTTCTGTGGACAGAAATGCCTACTTCGGAAAGCAATTGCCTGGACTGCTTGCTTGCTTGCATGTGAGACAGACGCTGTATGCTGCTAATCTAATCTCAGACTTTTTGTTTACTGGCAATTGGTGGTCATGACAATGTGAGTGCTGAATGTAGAATGTTTTAGAAAGAAATTGCCAACTCTACAAAATACCGAAGGGTTTTCACACCAGCTGTTTTGTATATTTCCTCTAATGAAAGAGCTGCTTCTCATTGCTACCTACTCAGATGCAGTGTCTTGGAGATCCTTAAGCCACGCATACTTTGGAGAACAGGAATAATATTCAGAAGTAAATGGCTAGCTTGGATAAGTTTACCCAGAGAACTATTCAGCTAATGCAGTTTGGCAAAAATCCTTTTCCCCACACATCATGGATGGGATGCCTTTCACAGGCCATATATTTTGCCATAACTTGAAATGAAATTAAGCATGCTTCAGTAAAAGCTGAAGCACTGCCAGCAGGCTAGACTTCCACTACTTCACTGTTCATTCCCAACTTATTGCTGACTGCATTCACAAGGGGAGGACACTGAAAAGCCATGATGCAAGCACAAATTGAAGGTAATTTTTGTTAGTCTGGTGATATATTGCAAAAAGGGAGGTAACTGAAAAACTCAGTCAATAGTTTTCCATCTAAAGGTCTACTGGAAAGTGAGTTTGCTTGCCAAGAATCAGTACTTCACATAAGAAAATTGCATCAGTAAGAGAATTTAATGGGAAAGAAAATATTTAGTCTTGTGTGCTGTAGATTAAAGGAGGTTGTTAGCCTGTTTCAAGAGAAGTTATTTTGAGTGAACACTGAAATACAAACTGTCTACCTGAAGTTCTTAATAATCCCCTGTTTTCTTGAGGTAAAGCTTTGCTGTTGGATTTCATAACATTTCATGCAATACAATTCAACCAAGTGGTATAGTACATTGTACTGCCAGGCAGCTACCTGCAAATATGTTTCTGAGAAGCCTGTTCTATCAAGAATGTTCATCATCAAATAGAGCTTTCTGTTGAGATGAAAACTTTGAAATGAAATTTATCAGTATTTCAAACATTTTTAGCAATATTTTATTTAGTTTTAATCCTTCCTTTCATCCTGATCCAGGGTGCAAATACACATACACATCAGCATTTAGATCTGTCGTAATGTCGTAATGTAATCTGTCAGACTTAAATCTAGTATATCACAGTTTTTCAGTAAGTCCTAGGATGTTAGTACAGCAAGCTACAATACAGTAGCATAACACCAGAAGCCACATGCTAATGTTAAATAAAACCAAGAATTTAAGTCTATAAATATTCACCACAGGTGATCTTTGTGGAATATTTTGGTAAAGTGTAGACAATAGTATGGAGTACTTAACTATAGTATGTTCATATGTTAAAGAGTAAATTTCAAACTATCTGAACATCCTGGGAAGACTGCTTCAAAGCTGTTACACATTTCTCAGAACTTAAATGTCTATGTATTAGAGGTTCTCCAATTATATCTATCTGTCTTGTCTTTTCAGAAAAGATTGAACATGTAACTCATACTGTAGCTCTATAAAATAATTATCCCTTCACTAAACTGGCTGTCAAATTGGCTTGTTGCCAAACTTTAGAGAGGAATTTCAAAAGTCAGATTAGTTGGAGAACTATTGGATCAGTAGTTTGGGGAAAAAAAAAAAAAGAAAAAGTAAAAGAAAAATCACTGCCTTATCTTTAAAATTTAAACAGACTTTATTTTCACTGCTCATTAGAAAAATCCAGGATTTTGAAAGTGTTCCATGATGTTACAACCTAAACCAATTAGTTGTTTTGCCTACAGCATCGGGAAATACAATAAGTGAAGACTGTCATGTCTTGTAAGAGCTTTTCATTATGGAGCAGCAAACTCAAGTGATAACTAATAGACAGAGGAACTGAGTAGGAATGGACTGCAAATTTAGTCAAGAAGTAAAATGATGGAAGACAGGACAAGAGTGATCTCTTGAGTTTATATGGCTTTGCTTATGGCCAGGCTGGCACAGGTATAGGTTCACAGTGGAAAAAAGTACAAACACCACACTAAGGAGTAGTCTGGAAACCACTGAAACAGAATGAAAGAAAAGGTGGGAAGGGTCTTTTCCCCACACATCATGGGATTTGGGTGGGAGGGAGGAAATAGTAGGGAAAGAACAGAGAAAAAGGCAGACCACTTTCCAAGTGGGTGCTGATTATCATTTGGTGATTAGGTTCATTCAATCATGTTCAGAAGTATAGGACTGTTACAATAAAATCTCAATAAGAATTTGGTTTTAAGCCCTGAATATGTGTTTGATTCAACTGTTTAGTCAAATAAGTATTCTGAATTCATCTGTCTTGCCTGATATGCTTGATATCCCCCTATTTACTTGAGGTGAGGCTTTGCCATTATATTTTGCAACTTGATGTATTATTATTATTTATCTATTATTTACAATACATCATGCAACTTGATGTGATGCAACTCAGCCACATGATATGATACCTAACATAAGTCTGGCCTCATGCATCACTGCAAATGTGTTTCCAAGAAGCCTGCGCCATCAAGAAACATGAACACGAGTTTGGCTCAACTCTTTAATCAAATAAATATGCAACACTCAACTGATCTCCTTACTTGGAGATTATAGACAACCTTGAATACTGATTTATCAAAATCAGGGTGCATTTGCATACTTACACACTCTAAATTAGTGCACTAAGGCATCATGTGAGTATAAATGTGGAATGGTAGTAGAAACCTTTCCACTGAGTGCCTCAAGGACACAAAAAGAAGTCAAAACTATCAAAAAACAGCCACTGGGAGAATGTAAACTTGAGAAATGTGTAGAAGCAAAATTACAAAGAGAACAAAGATCATGTTCCCAAACTATGTAAAGAAAGTTCCAGAAAAGCACAAATGAGACTAGAAAAGGTTTTCTCAGCATTCTTTTCATGTTTGAGGATTGTGTGCATGATCAGTGCCACTACTCACATACTGCAAGTCTTTCCTCACCTTCCACAGAAAGAGGACATTGATTTTTATTTACCATAAGACACAAGTTGCTACTGCAAGTCAGGAATCAGAAGAAAATAGTTCTTTTTTCTTTAATAATATGTTTGACTTAAGTAAAATTGAATTTTAAAGAGCAGTGTGCGTGTACATGTTGTATTTTCTGCTACAGTGTTACCACAAGACAAAGTGATTAATACTGAGTCAGTTTGACCTTTGATGCAATATAATACACACTAAATGTTTCAGCTCCACAATATTTACATGACAAGATGGGATGGGTTTTGTTTTGTGACATATTATACAATCTACCTCTATAAACCTGTGGTAGTATGAGAAAACAGAGCAAAGGATGTGACTACCTACATGCTTTCAGACACAAGAAAACCAACATTTATTGAGGAACTGTGAGAGAAGGCAGCTTTTGCTTTCTAGCAAAACCTTTTAGAAATAGTCACTAACTGTGAACCAAAGCTTTCCAGAAAAGTCCTGAGAAATGACTTAAAAAACATTTTTACTTTTTCTCCCTAGGATATCTTTTGATACAGAAAAGATAAAACTAACAATCATGTAGCAACATTTCATTTTTCTAGTTGATGCTCATGTTTCTTAACTAGTAAAGAGCTAGTATGCTGTAAAACCGCTAAAATATGAATAAGATCTGATAAAGTTTGAAGTGAATTATTTATGTTCAATAGTTTGCATAACAGAGATTTCTAGCAATGCCTGCAATAATCTTCCAATTTTTTACTATGAAAATTCCAGTTTAAATAGTTACATCATGTTCTACAATATCTTGGTACAATAATCAAAGAAATCATTCCAGTGAGGAATGACTTTTCTAATGAGTGTAATTTGCTGATCTCTTCTGATGAGTACATGTTAGACACTGTTGTGACAGTGAAGCAGCATGACCATGCCTGCAGTCAAGTCTTCCTAATCACAGCCACATTGCCTGTACCTGCCATTGTTTCCCAAGCAAAGTGCAATCTAAGTAATCAAAGATTTTTGTGTGCATGGTAACATCATCCATGGGGAGGGCATATGGGCAATTTTGCTGTGTAGTCTTCAGCTTTGTATAAATCCTGAGAGATTTGAATTCTCACATTCTGCTTTACTGTAATGACAGTTTTCTGCATTCTTTTATCCATTTCATTGTGATACCATCTTAAATCTAAGACCAAAACATCTTAGAAATTGAAACAGCTGTATGCCACCTTGGTATGACAAAGTAGCATTTGTGTTACTGATATTATCAACTGTTGGTACACAGTTGATAATATCATCAACATATAGAGTAACCATTAAAAAAAAAAAAAAAAGTTGACCAAATTATTACCTAAGCTACCTTCTAAAAATATGCAGTCCAGAGGAATGACTTTTCTGAATGACTTTTCTGCTGCATTATCTCACAATCAAGAATCAGATCATAACCCAGTAGCCCTAGTTTCAGCAAGACAATTCTGATGCTTGCATCTCAGTCACAGAATGCCAAGAAAAACTGTTAATTTTTCCATCCTCCTACATGTGTTTCACTGTCACTTTCATGCTCAAACGTTGGACTTATGTGTTCCTTCCAACTTGAGATATTTAGAGATTCTATGACATGTATTAAAATACTATCCATTAGGGTGTCTTTGACACAGTGCTTCAGTATAGGATAGAGGCTGAGCTTTGGAGCCCTGAAATGGAAACACTAGTTTCTATTGCCAATAAGTCAACTCAAAATAATTCATCTTGTTTCCTGAGCTGTCACTGCGGGTTGGTAGAAACACCAGATTTTTTTTTTTTTTTTTTTATCTTATGAAGTTAAATATCCAAATTGTTAGAATCAGAGAAGCATAGAATGGCTTAGGTTTGAAGGAATCTTCAAAGATCATCTAGTCCAACCCCTCCTGCTATGGGCAGGGACATCCTTCATTAGATCCAGTTGCTCAAAGCCCCGTTCAACCAGACCTTGAACATTTCCAAAGACAGGACATTCACAACTGAGTAACCTTTTCCAGTGCCTCACCAACCTCATAATAAATTTTTTTTCTTTATGTTCAATCTAAACCTACCCATTGTTCCTTGCCTGTCACTGCAGGCATTGGTAGAAAGTCTCTCTTTCTCATAAGCCACATTTAAGTATTGAAAAGCCACAATGAGGTGTCCCCAGAGCTTTCTCTACTCCAGGCTGAGTAATCTGAACACTCTCAGTATTTCTTTACAGGAGAAGTGTCTCAGCCCTTTAATTAGTTTCCTGGCCACCTTCTAGACTCACTATAGCAGGTCTGTGGCTTTATTGTGCTGGGTGCTCCAGAGCTGACCACAGTACTCAAGGTGTGATCTCATGAGAGTGGAATGTAGGGGTAGAGTCACCTCCCTTGACCTGCTGGCCATGCTTGATTTTAGGCAGACCAGGGTAAAACTGTCTTTCTGGGCTGTGAGCACACATAGCCAGCTCATATCGAATATGTTCCCACACATGCATTTAAAAGCACATGCTCATACACTTTCAATTGATGCTGTCAATATTTCCCACTTCAGTCCATTTACTACATTTTAAACATGTATTATAAATCTGACATCATTCTGAGATATCTTTTCCCTAGTCTGCCATACTGCTGTCCTAAACAAAGTAATCAATTGCAATTCATAGACTGATATCTCACACTTTATACTGAGCAGATGTCTTTGCATTCTCAATTTCACCAGCTCGAGCTGCTTGACATGTAAGATTCATCACTTTAGTTTTCTTTTGGTCTTCTATTGCTTTTCACTATGCTATATACTGCATCAGGAATATTATTCTGGCATCATACATCCATCTCATTCCTACTGTTCTCACACAGTAGTGTGAACAATGGAAAACATACAATCCCAGCATTTTCAAGATGTTCCAGCACCTAGGACTGACATAAGGGGCAGTGAAAGTCACTATCCCCAAACATTGCCCTTATACAAAGAAAAATTAACAGGAGTTAGAATCAACGCTGAACCAGCTTGCTTTCAATATGTACACAGTGCTGTGGCATCTAAGAACCAATATATTATACTATCACATATCAAGAAAAAGGAAAAGCCTCAAAATTACACATTTAAAGATGTTCTGAATTTGCATTCCTCTTTGTTCTCATGGACTTAAATCCTATTTAACTTGTAGCTGAAATTATTTTAATGTATTTTCAATCAGTAATCCCTTTACACTTCATCACTGTCCCTCAGAAGCCTATGGAATTTGAATACAGACAGCTCTTTTATCAGAGAAACAGTTTTTATCATAAGGGGCATATAATAAACACAGTAGGAGCAAAATAAAAATAAAGAAGGTAAAAACCTTACCTAGAAGTCAGGGAACCCCTGTCTGCTTTAAGAAACTCACAGTCAATTATCTGTTCTGTGAGAGGTTTCTCCACAATTACAAACCTGTTCCTTGACTGATATACTCATAAACAGCTGTTATACAACATCCTCAGGATTTCATTATTGCCTAAACAGCTACACACTGAGTAGACCTGCAATTTGTTCCAAAACTCCCAACTCTTGTGTATGCAGCCTCTTTTTCACTCATAGTACTGGCCAGGTGCTTTGATGTTAGCTTGCCCCTTTAAAATCCAGGCTCTGAATTCTTTTGAATTGTGCACACAAATGTACTGCAAGTTTCACAGATAATATGCATTGAATCTGAGATGTCATATGCTTAACTTGAACAAAATAAGTAAATGAGAGCTCAGGTTTTATAAAGCTCTACCACCTAACTTTTATGTAGCACTTCTTCTTCCCACTGTCCTCTGCCCATTGATCTTTACTAAAAAGAAATGAAAACTTTTTACTCCTGTTATTCATAAAGGAAAACCAAAAAACACCTCAGATTGTAGGTCTTTAATGTGGATTTGAGAGGACCTCTCACCATCAATTCTTGGAAAACTCACAAAGCCTAAGTGTGACTTATTCTCAACCTATTCACCCTACCAATGAAATCCAGATGTGCTAGAAAAAGAAGCTGAAGTTATATTGCAGGTGTTAGATCAAGAAAATTCTCAGAAACTCAGAAGCATGGAGTAATTTAAAGAACATAGTTGGCCGTGTTATAGCCAAGAACCAAACTCTTCCATTGCCATCAGGAAAAGATTCCAGGACATGAACTATTTATATGTGTGCCTGTAATCTTCCAGATTTTTTTACTTGATGGCCAAATAACATATTCTCATTTTCTTTTTCTGATTAGAGTCTTCATTTGTATAAAGTAGTTGTGAGTGATAATGAAGCTAACTAAGATATTACTCATTAAAAGCAAATTAGTGGTCTCACCCAGTTCTTATTCCAAGGTTAATTATATGTTTCCTGAGGTTCTCTTTTAAGATTCAGAAAACACAGAAGAGCTACAGTTAAATACTGCTACATCTAAACCGCAGAACTGTGTATCTTTCTATGAAATGCACAAAGAAAGAGAAAATCTTACACTCAATAATCCACATTGCCATTCATTAAGTTACTTTGGTGAAAGCACTTTTTCTCTCTATCATAGGTAGATCAGTAGTAAACACAAAATCCAAGGCATACAGCAGTTTCAAGTGATCAAGAAGTATTTTGTATCAAATTTGAAGTTTATTACAGCACAACACATCCAGTTTAATT
Organism: Streptopelia decaocto; assembly: GCF_964273445.1. Classification (NCBI taxonomy): domain Eukaryota; kingdom Metazoa; phylum Chordata; class Aves; order Columbiformes; family Columbidae; genus Streptopelia; species Streptopelia decaocto. The sequence goes on from NC_138657.1 coordinate 49,718,814, forward strand.
TCAGGAGAAACAAACCTAAGAGTCTACTGGGGTTAACATGCTCACCAGTTCCACCCAAAGGGTAATCCTCATTTGCTTTCCAGTGTGCACAAGATCAAGTTTCTGGTGCAAGACTTCACAGGCACAGTCGGTACAAGACTTCGAAGTCACAGGTGGATGCAGAGTGGCTACGGGAATATGGGCTGCCTCTTAACCTGGCTCTGTGCAGAGCTGAATACTATTCACTTCTGAGTCACTTGAGCCTTTACATTTTCGCATAATATAAGAATAAATATGGCAGATTTAAGAATAGTGTTAAAAAAAAATGCTATTCAAGCATGTTCATTTATATAGGGCATGACCCATGGTAGATTCAATAGAATATAATTGTAAAGCATCTTATTTCTTTCTGGGATATTACAATTCAGAAGTATTGCTTAGAATGCCTTGCAGGTTTAATTTAATTACTGTAGCACTGACCTTTTCATACTATTAACAAATAATCCTTTGTCCCTCTAGACTAGATTGTTTATTACATTTTCTGCCCACAGCATAAAGCACATTGATTCCCAATTACCGGTTTGTAAAACTGCCAAGTCATCTTTGTTGCATGACTTTTCTGCCCCCCTGAAGCAGTTTTAAAACTATACAGGTCAAAAGAGGTAACAACAGCATTGATTAAAAGTTACAGGAGCAAAACAAACAGATAAAAAAAAAAAAAAAACCAACAACACCCATAACAACAAACCAAATATTTTCAATTACTTGAACAAGGTCTCTGTTTGTCTTACACACAAGGTCTCTGTCTTACACACTTGCATTATCTAAAGATAGTTTCTTACCATAAAAGCTTTACTTTTATACTGAGGATATTAGTTGTCAAGATTGAGGTAACATAAGAGAATGAGAAAAATCACATTAAAGTGGGATCATGCCAGAGATATAATGTTTAAAAGGATATTGAAATAAGCATTTTTGCTGTCCCAAAATATAATATCTTGATAATGCAGTGTAATGTAAATTTACAATTATGATTTCTAAGCAAATGCTCTCTCCCCAAGTGTCATTAATCCACCTGGAAGAGGAAGGCAGGTAAATCTTGGTTATGAGGCAAAAGAGTCACACCTGAGGTGACATGTCCTGAATCCCCTCATAGGATTTCTGTGGGCATCTCTAAAACCATCCAATCAGTAGGGCAAGGTTAAGGTTGCCAAATGGCACATTTTTAATTTTTATTGTAGGTTTCGCAGTTTTTAGTATGATCCCCGTAATAATCTTCCACGATTTCCAGACTACACTATATAGTACTTAGCAGTCTTTACTACCACTGCCCACTTCTTCTACTGTGGTTTGATTACACTGATTACACTGATTTCATCTTTTGAGCATAAAACATTTATGTTATTTGAGTCATGCTGACCTCAATTTGTGCTGCCCAGTATGAAATGATCTAGCTATTTTTTTTTTTCTAGACCATTGTATTTGGTTTCTGTGGCAATGTTTTGATAGTGGAGGGGCTGTAGGAGTGGCTTCTGTGAGAAAACACCAAACGGTGCCTCCACATCAGAGAAAGCCGGTTCCAGTTCACTCAAGGATGAACCTGCTGCTGGCCAGAGCTGAGCCCATCAGCTATGATGGTAGCACATCTGTGATAACATATCTCAGAAAGGGTTAAAAAAATGCTGTGCAGCAGTCATGAGACAGCAGTGAGAAAAAGTGAGAGAAACAGCTATGTAGATACTAAGATCACTGAGGAAGGAGGGGGAGAAGGTTATCCAGGAACCAGAGCAGAGATTCCCCTACAGCCCCTGGAGAAGAATATAGTGAGACAGGTTGTTTCCCTGTAGCCCATGAGGGTCCATGATGGAGCAGAGATCCACCTGCAGCATGTGGAGGACACTGCTGGAGAGAATGGATGTGCCTGAAGAAGGCTGTGATCCCATTGAGAGCCCACACAGGAGGTGGTTCCTGGTAGGAACCATGACACATGCAGAGGAGCATGGGAGCATTCAGGCTAGGTCAATCCACCACAAGGATTATGCTATACCTACATATATAGGAAAGCCATTGTATGCTCTCCCAACTAGCTAAGAACACAAATGAAGGTAAATTTTATGTCTGATTCACAGTCATATTCACTGAGGGCAAAATGGTTTCCCTGACTTCCAGGAATTTTGGAACTGAGCCTTTAGTTCTGCATAGTTTCACTCCAAATACCTTTTTGGTATGCATCAATATTATTACATTACTGAGGTCTAACATATTAATCTACCAGTACTGATATTATAGGTCAAGTATCACTAGAATTTTAATGCAATATTTAACTCATATAGCTTACTTGTTTAACAACCTGTATGTTAGCTGCCTCCTAAAGGTAGTGGATCAGCATGATATATATACTAGCAATATGCAAAGACATCTATCATCCCAAAATGGTTGAGTAACTGATCAACACATATAATCAAATGTGGGCTAGACCATTCAGGAAGTCAAGGAAAACACATGGTATTGTTGATGACATAGTTATTTATGACAGTCTACCTAACTCTCTATAAACCTGAAAGATTATAGCAAAACTGCAATAGAAGCTCAACTGGCATCTCTTTGATCTATCATGTCTACATCTCCACCTTAGCGTGGCAGCACTCTCTTGTCCTTAGCCATTGCAATTCCAGCACCTATCTTTGAATTAATAAATACCAACTACATAAAGTGACATAGGAATATTTTTGTTGAACAAAGTACATAGCCACAAAACCTACTCAAATATCAAACTTCATTACCAAATCCACTCCTTGGTGGTTCTACTAAATATAATTTTGTTTCTTCCTTTTAGCTTTAAATGTTTGTTTGCTGTTACTTAAACCAGAGCTACTACTGTGTAGTCTTAAAATGTAGTTCATTAGGCTGCAATGGAATATTATCTTTCTGCATATTCTGACTGTTGCCTCAGCACACAATACTGCCAGAGTTCACGAAAACATGAGAGACTGTTCACCCAGAACAGCTTAGATAGGCAAGCACTAAATTTTTGAAAGTTCAAAGGGATGACCCTCAATGAAAAATCTGCCTTAGTGCAAGTCACTGCTGTTTCTGATGCAAGTTTCTCACAATTTCTCTGAACGTTTTCACAGATTAGTGCATCTTTATGCAGCATCCCATTGAAGATAGCCCTAGACAGCTGGTAGAAGTGTGAAATTAATCACACACACACACACAAAAAAATTAATTATCCAGGAGGATCACGAACTACAAGAAGGTTTCAACTGGGAGACATAATGTAAACATGAAATATTGTACTGATTTTGATTAAAACAAGGCCGATTCTCTTTTAGTGAATTTTCTTATCAATTCAGCTCTTCTGAGTGGCTGCATGTGTTTTTTTCAGACAGTGGTGTCTCCAGAGCTGATAATGTTTGATGTTTACAGTTCACTGAGATAATGGTAGAGATGGTATGCAGTAAAGACCCATATGTACACTTATTACTGTAGCAGCCAAGGTCACTTGTAGACCTCCTATGTTCCACAAGTGAGAGATTGTAAAAGGGTTGTATTTGCAGGGAGGCGTGGACAGAACAGGTGACCCAAATTGACCAATGAGGTGTTCCATGCCACACGTATCATTCACAGTTTAAAGCTGAGGGATCACAAGTGTCTCTCTGTCTTGGTCAATGGCTGGCATCTGAAGAGGACCTGCTCTGGCTCATTTAGCTTGGAAACAAACATCTTTTTCTGTATTGAAAATTTCAGTGTTATTCACCCACCAGGAGACAGGATACATAATGTTAGATCTCTATAAGAATAATAAATCTTTGGTAAGTACGAAAGAAAAAAATATAGGGACATCATCTTTTTCCACTCTTTCTTCAGTGATACTCTATAACATACATAATCTGTTTAAATTATATAGTTGCTACTACGAAGTTACTAAAGAATCACAGGAAAATGGAAAACACCACATCATACAAAAGAACAGAAAAAGTAATTCTCCTTAGAATACTTTCTAAAGATTAGCTTGTCAAACCTTTATTTTTTTTAACAAAAAGTTGAGAAGAGCAAAATACCTGAATATTTGAGAAACTTCCTGCTCGTAGAAGTATCTCAAATCATTTTCAACACCAAACCACCTTGATTCATATATAAACACTACTTAATGTTCTTGTGTTTGCAATAAAAGTCATTTACATAGAAAAAGAGGAATGCAGATAAGATTTCACCATGAATTTGGACATCTGGACACAGCAACAGTCTTTGTGCCCACAGATTATGGACAGAGGATGGTAGTTTCATAATGGAACATTACCAGTTTACAGTCCATGTCACTTGAACAATTCTAACAGTGTGGTTGCTGCCATAATGAACAGTAGACCCATTGTATCTCAGTTTCCTCATTCTGACGCTGCTTTCCATCTCCTTCCCATTTCTGTGACAATATGAGTATTTTTTAGGCCAAACACACAAAAGTTAGCTGGACCAAAATCAGTTAAAGCCATGGGAGTATAAACTGTTCTTCTCTTAATGTGCCCTGCTTTCTTCATCTAGTTTGAATAAACTCTGAGTTGTGCAGACAGAGGAAAACCTCTGTGCGGGGGGGAGAAGTGATCCCCTGTGAGTGAAGAAAAGATCAGGATTATAACTTTTGTCAACTACTTAAAGTGGTTATGAGGCTAAAATGCAACTAGTTTATCTAATATTTTGGAGCAAGGTTAGTCTTTAACAAGTTTTCACTTTAAGTCAAAAATAAATGTACTTTTGACCTTTATTCCAATGACTTTCTGAGGACAGTCAGAAGTCAAAACTACAGTAAGTTTATGCACTTGAATAATTTAAAAAGTCATTATAATGTCAGCAATCACACAATGAGTAATTTCTAGCAATGGGAAGCAATGGTGTTTCTTTAGAGACCAATACAAACAAAAGCAATCCAAATCCGAAGCGATAAAACAGTCTGTGAAAACTTTCCAGGAATTTCAAAATATTAACTATATTTGTGTTTCCATTCATCATAAAATCAAAGAGTAAACCGAAACAAACTTTTTGTTAAAAGTCAATCATTTTTTGAAAGTTGGGGAGAAAATTCCACTTTACATCACAGCATTCGGCACCTTTATACACCCAGGTTCCACCACAGCAGTAAGAGAAGACATGCCCTGGCTTCACTTCTTGGTGGGGCAGGGCAGCTTTGTACAGGGCCCAGGAAGACCTACAGCTCCCCCAGGGAAGTTTTTCTTACTGTTAACAAAGAATTGATTTACAATGGAATAATTTAAGATGGCATTTCACAGGCTAACAGCAAATTCTGGTTTAAAATGTTACAGTTCTCAGCTCTCTTCCCCACCAGTTTATGGGTTAGCAGCAACTACACTGGTGACAGGGGAACACATGTCCATGCCCAGCAGCTTCAGTTCAGCAGGTAGCAAACTAGTGCAGAAGACAGCTGGCTAGCCTGGACTGTGAAATGTAATAGTTTACAAAACTTAATTTAATTTAAGGAGACTTATATGCCAAAATTAATGTGATTTCTTGCAGACATATCTAAGACAGGTTTAGATAAGCTGAAGAGGCTTCTGCTACAGCTGTACCTCATTCACTGTAAGCTAATTTTCTCCGTTGCAACCACTGAATTCTGTGACCACAGTACAGATAACTATTCAGAGAGCTACTGATTAAAAACTCTTAATACAATGAATGATAGATAATACTTATGATTTTAAGGGGAGTCATATGTTCCATAAACCTCTAAAAACAAATCTGCTATTTCTAAAGTAAAGACCTGATATAAATGATTTGGGGCATTTGGACACTGGAAATAACTCTCCATATTTGCACAAGTCATACTTAAGTTTTGGCTCAAGTATATGGCACAATCACAATTAGCAATAACAGTGAGACTAAAAAACAGATTTTTTAATTGACACTTCACTGTGAAATTTTCTAAAACAGGTATGTGACAAGTCTGTAACTATGACAGTATTAGTACTAAATTTCTGTCTGTAATGATGCTAACTGAAGTCATCTTTGCATTTTTATGAATTCAATAAGATTTTTCAAAACAGAAGACCATCTAAATACTTCTGCCCTGCACACAAGTCTTCTAGTCTGTGGAGATGTTTACTTTTGTTCAAAAATCTGTTCAGAAAAGTGTCAAATAAAGGTGTTGGTTGTTATGTATGTATGGATTTCTACAGGTAAATTTAAGTGCATGTCATACATTCATACAGACATCCAGTCACACGTCTTAATACAAATTACACCAATCTGTACCAAAAATATAGCAAATAAATAGTTTTACACAAGTTATGCCACACTGGGAAAAGCATTATATAATCACTAAATATGAACAGCCCTCATCCCAAAAAGGTTACAAACTTTAATATGAGGCAAAGGAAAGGAGTGGGAACAGAGACACAGGGAGGTGTGCCATAACAGACAACAGATACCTTTTTCCATACCTGCTAGACCCTCTTTAATACACTAACTGCTGTCTTCTGTTATCTTTTATAAAGGGTTGCTTAGCAACTGTCCAGCCTATATCATTAATCTTTAAAACACTCCTCACACATCTGATGGCCAATGCAATTGTGAGGAATCCAGTCTCACTTTTCTTGCGTAGTTAATTTTAATATATACCTTTTGAAAATAAAGATCTGAGCCAGAGCACATATTTAAAATAACATTTGCCTAAAGGTACTCACAAAGTGTACTTCCTACATGGTTAGGAAATACTTTCTAGTTATACAAGGTTTGGGTTTCTTTATTTAGTTTTTAATTTGATCATTCTGTCAAATCCAAGGTAGAGTTAATGAGTAAGGATGCAGATTTAGTTGTTAATGCCTTCAAAACTGAAGAACAGGCAATTAGATCAAGTGCAAGAATCGGTGAAAACTCAGAAACTGCTGGAAAAGATAAATGTATCAGTTCATTTTAGGACTGAACAAGAAGCAAAAAAGAGTGAAGAAATAGAATTATTAGACACAGAAATAGCAAAATGAAGAGTCAAAAATCTTTACACATCAGTAATAATAACTTTATCTGCCTGTCTTGTAGAATATATGTGTCAGTAGATATCAATATGGCAATTCAAGGGCAGGAGCCATAATAATTTTCCAGACATTGGATCTTCAGCTTTTTTTTTTTTTTTTTCTGCTCTAAGCAAAGTTTCAATTTTATGCATAGATCGTACATAAGTCTATCATTCAGGGCCTGATCCTTAGAGTTGGGATCTGATCCACAGAGCTGTGGGCAAAGCAAGTTATTAAGGGGTCTCATATGTAAAATATACAACAATCTTAAATACATTACTTGACTCACTTTTCCAGCACTAATACAAAAAATAATGCAATCCATTCTAACTGAATTCTGTTATGTTATATTGCTGTGCTTTTCTGGATGCTCCATATGCCCCGAATTCTAATGAGTGTTTTTCCAGGGGTGATACATTGGTGAAAAGAGGTGGCAGAGGTGAGAAAAAGGAAGAGTTCTGAGACAGGATGGTATTCCTGTTGTCATAAGAGTTAAATGTGAGATTACAGAAGCACTAAAACTAAAGCTGAACATACTTGTACAAAACCACAGCCAGCAGAAATATGCATCCCACTGGTCAATGCTGACTTCTTTCTCTCCATAACAAGTACTATAATTGTCAATTGTGTTGTTCAAGTTTTACAATTCCTTGAGAATGCAAGTAACTTCTTGAAAAAATTTTAGAAATTTTTGCTTAATTTAAAATAAACCAGGTTTGTCCCACTTTTTAATTAAGGTAGTTAAAATATAAAAACATGATCAATATTTTTAACAGGTTTTAGTGAACAATTGTAAAAATGTCCTTTAGAGAATCTGAAGCATAAACTAACTTTATCATTGGAGGAATGCCTTCTTTATTATACTATTACATTATACTTCAGGACTAAGTCTTTTTCCGCAGTTCCTGATTTAGGGTATTTTAATGGATTATTTATCTTGAGAAGAAACAAAATGTAATCCATTATTAAAATGAAAAGATATTACAAATAATCAAACAATGCTTTTACAGTTTTAAAAGCAGCGATATATTTAGTGATAAGTTGCATCCAACTTTGACAGCTTACTCTTCTGAAAGAGTTATTTATTATTTATTTATTATGTTACTATACTTATTACAGTTATATATTTATTCTATTATTTATTCATTCATGTAGCCTAGTAGCTACCTTCTATGGTTTTTGCTTAGTATTAGGAGCTTCAAACTAAATCTTAATGAGCTTTTGTGTGAACAAAAGCAAATGTTGACTGTGTGATAACCATAAATAAGATGTCATTTGGTCAGAGACAGCACTAGTGTTCTTAACTCATTTTACACTTACCTTGCTTTTACCATGACTATAGCAGCAAGCTCCAAAACATAGACAGAAGTTTCTTAGAAGTTCCCTACAGAGTAATTTTTTTCTAACCCATATATGGAAAGTAATGTGCTCTCTTTGACATGAAAACAGTCCATGTAACACAGTCATCACTAAGCAGCTCTGTCCGCATTGGAGTAAAACAATGGCTTAACCACAGAGGGCATTCCAGGCTAACACCAAAGCATGCAAATTTTCATTCATCAGCAGAATTTGTGGATCATTACTTTACTGCAACAGCTACATAAATTCTTTTAGGAGTCTTCTCTCTCCATAGAGGGGAAAGTCACAGGTTTTCTATTTGCAAGAGAAAAGCTTCAGAGAACTCTGGGGTAAACCACACGGGTACCTGAAGAACTCAAAACTGTCAAGGTAACATTATGGTGGTCATTTTTTCAAACTTACTATGCATCTGTCCTTTGAGGTAACTTTGGAAGACAGTATCTTCCTCTCCTGTTCTGGTATAAAATAATAATTTCATTGAGATCCACATACAATGTTGTCCCCAGTGTATCAGCAAAATTATGGAACATTGTGTATTTTCATTAACTTTCTTTATATGTGACATGGCTATGCTAAAGTTATTATCTCCAGAAAGTACAGGTTTTTTTCATAAAAAAAGGAACATTTGAAAAACAAAGCATTACCCTTTTGCACTGAAAAGGAAGATTATTTGATTGATTGATGTTCACAAAAAATTGCAATTCTCTTCATTGAAATGTTCTGAGAGGTATTTTCCAAACAAGCATCCCACCCAGATTCCAGCTGCTACCTTGTAGATATATGTGTGTTTTGGAAGACCTGGTGTAGACTTTCTGAATTACACAGCTTATTTTACCCACAGCAGGTGGCAGGATGGAAATGAGCAAAAATGGGGCAAAACATGACTTTTCATAAAGTTATCTATTTGAATTATGATTTATACAGGGAAAAAAAACAAAAACAAAAACAAAAACAAAAAGCAAAAACAAAACCAAAAACAAACAAACAAACAAACCCAACACACAGAGATCTTTTCAACATGACACCTAGTGATTAAATCTTACAGTAGCTAAACTTGATTCTCATTACTTTCTAATAGATGAGAATTAGTGTTAATTATTTGTTATTCCAGTATAGGGCAGATCATGACTTAGCCAATTTTGTGTATCTTACAATAAAAATACTAAGTCCTAAGAAAACTAATTGTTTAAATTTGTGCTTAAATTTAAACAACAAAAATAATTGCAAACTCATAAGGGAGAGGGGATTATATTTTCTTTGCAGAACTGTTCCTGAGGGATGTGTTATTCCTGTAGTAAAATTATTTATTGAATTCAAGTATACTGAATATATACAGTCATTTGTCATTTATAGAAGACATTGTTGAAAAGGCCATATAGAAAGCCTTGAGAAGACAGATGCAGCTGGTAAAGATTCAAGGGAATAAGAGTCTCCTTGACATGATATTGTCCTGCTCTCATCACATGAAGCTAATTTGTTTCTTAAATACAGTAAAAGATAGTTTGAAATATATGAGACAGTTTTCTAATGTTAGTTCTTCATAGAGATAATAGCCATAGCCTTCAAAAAGATTTTCTCCTGCGAAACATCTCGAGAACCACAGCAGTTGTAATTAACATTTATAAGACAGTAGAAGTTGTCTTAAAAGATGGCTAAAACTGAATAAGCTTTAACCTTGAAATAAGGGTTTGTGCCTCAGGTTACAGTCTCATGAGCTCTTTGAACCAGCATACTGCTGCAGTGCTGCAAGCAGTAGTCCTGCACCTCTTGCTCCCATCACTCATTCCCACTTCTTTTTCTTACATTCTCGTTTTTGTGTTTAGACACTGAGATTATATAGGTGAAACCCAAATTCTTCTCTTCTGAATATTTAACTGAATTCTGGAGGGGTAGAGGTGGAGAGGAAAAAAAAAAAACCCAGAAACAAAACAAAACAAAACAAAACAAAACAAAACAAAACAAAACAAAACAAAAAACACACAAAAAAACCCACAAAAAACAAAGCAACCACCTAATAATTACTTTTCTTTATTTAAATTATTTGAAAAATAGAAGCTTTAGGAAATAAAGTACAAAAATCTCAAGATCAAGGTTTGAATGATTTGCAGACCCACCAGTAATACTCAAATCAAACAGTTCCCAATTCCTCTCTAATTTCTGGACCATGTTCCTTCTCACTATGTATTTAACTTAATAGGCCAACTAAAAAAGCCATTGCTTCACTCTAAGGAGATTTAAACACAAAAAAATATGCTTATTTCTTGCGTTACATCCCATGATATCTTAGTACATTGTTAACGTTCTTAACTGACCTAAATCTATGTAAAATGCATATGAATTCTATCAATTTCACTTTTTAAATAACATTTTAGTACTCAGCAGATTACTTATCAAAATCTATGAATTTTCGTGTGACTCTTACAGGAAATAGAGGAACAAGTCACTAACTGTTCTGTATGTGTCAATACCAAGAGCTGTTATTTTAATTCATGAGTACATTTTGCTTTCCTGTGAATTAAACTATAAATAACATTGCCACTTTGAGTTATTTTGTTCTAATTGACCTTTTACATGGTGAAAATTTGCCTTCTTAAAATTTTCATTCCACCTAAATGAATATTGCTTTATTCTGTATCACATTTGGGGCAGAAAGACTTCACCCAATATAGACTGGCAATGATAAGAGCTGGTTCAAATTGATTTACAGAAATGTTTGCCTGGTAATAACTCCAAATATTTTCTTGGTAGACTTAACACAAAACTGTGAAATACCTGTTTGAAGGAGCATGAGAGTACCACACAGGTTTTGCTGGGGTTTCAGCAAACAGAAGCTTCAAAAAGAACTTTAAAAGGCATTTCATCCTATATTCAGTACAACTCCTATGAGCACAAGTTGAGCGCAAATTCTCAGGTGAATGCCAAGTCTGTGCTTTAATATTTATTACATATTATGGAGAAAATAGGACAATCTCATCTACAATGATTAATTGTCTTGTTGTCATAACATTAAGGATAACAAAACAATCCTAACATTATTTCATGTTATTAATTATCATAGGTTCAGGCACACCTGTAATTTTAAAATTGACACTGTCATGATAAGTGCTTTTCCTTTTGTCTTTTCTTCTTTCTGTCCACTCACTGAACTCACCCAAGTTAAAAGAGAGGATTATTTCATATCAAGGTTTTCAGCACTAGAGGATGTTGACATTGCATCTGTAGTACTAGGAATATCTTCAGTTTACTTAAAAAGTACAAATGAAACACAGGTCGCCACAAAGTGTCCAGCAGAAAATCTGAGACATTTTTTTTCCACCACTGAGGTCATTACCTCCTCTTGTCATTTGAAGGGATCGCTCATATTCCTGTGGGGGTAAGAAAGATTGTGTTGGACAAGCTTGGGCTTGTGATAGGGCAGTCTTTATAAGAAACCTCATCTGTGTGCAACGCCTTTATAACTGTTAGAGGCTCAATATGATCTTGAAAATCCTGAACACACCTTAATGCTTTTACCAAATTCATTAAATCCCTCTTTTATAACAGCAAGCTGGTCCAACAAACATCTGGACATTAGAACTTGCCACTGGTCTTCAAGTACCGACAGAAACAAAGAGACAGAAACCAGTTTACGAAAGTAAAGTACTTTTTTAAAATAAAGTACAGAACATGAGACAGGTAACTGATTGAGCCAGAGTTACCATAGACATCAGTTAGTTTAACCATTAAGGCACTCAAGATTATATGATGCTTAAATTTGGCTTTACAATGAAGAATGCACTCACTAAAAATGAGTCCCAGCAAAGTATCTGAAGTCAGACAGATAAATACTGAGATTCTAGTCCCTTTGATAATCTCTTCATCCATATTCTTCCAGATATGAAAATGAAGGTTTGTTTTTTGTTTTTTGGGTTTTTTTACTTTCCATGTAGCCTTACACTGGATAGTACTCACTAGAAAGTTAGTTGTTACTGCTGTTGAAGAAGTAGTTTTTATAATTTAGTTGCTATGCCTTCATTTTCCAGGCTGTCCACACTTTTCAAATGCCTAATGATAAGTGTCGAGGGTTAAGATTGCGGGGTGACAATAAAACACTGGCAGATGTATTATTAACCTCCTCTCCCCCCCCCACTTCCCCCTTTTGCCCCTCCCTCTCCCCCCTTCCACTCAGAGCAGGCGATCAGGAGGGAAAGAAGGACAGAGAGAAGAGAGTTGGAAAAAATTAAAGATGTTTTACTAATGCTACTAATATGAATATTTTGTATACAAAATATACAAAACCAATCTGGAAAGTCTCAGCAACTGCAGAGCTGGCACCCAAAGTCCTGGATTAGACTCTGCAGCCAACCGGAGCTGGATTCAGTCTCTCACTAGGCCTCAGTTCACAGAGACGACTCGCAAGGTCCTCTCCTAAGGTCGGCCATAAGGAAAAAGGGAAAGGGAAAAGGGCGAGATTCTAGTGATCTCCCACTTTTATATGAAGTATTCACGTGAATGCAATGTTATACACAGTTGGTCAGTTTCTTAGTCACTTGTTTCTCGTCGTCCCTCTCGCGAGATGTCCATCCATGTTTATCAATAAGTTTGCATTCCATTGCTAGGTTTACCAAAACGTCTGTCTGGTTCTCCAGGAAAATGCAGCTAATATGAAGGCTTTAGCTGACAGGCAAAATTCACTGAAAGAGAAACTTGTTTTTAACAAAACCAGGACATTCCACCCCTTATAATATGCCATTCACTGAATACTTAAACCTTATCAAAACAATCTCTCAACACAATCTAATTAATCACTACTACTATATATATACACAGGAGTAATTAATCAGTGGACCATCCTTTAAAAAGTTCATTAAGTTCATTTTGTCACGACAGTCTCCCAGGGCAGGAAAAATGGTACAAGTGCATCTCATGACCACTGTTTGTGGGTTAAAGACATCAACTTCGAAGAAGTTGTCAGGCGCCACTCAGAGAGGCTAGCTCTGGTTTCATCATCATTGTCTTGATCTGAAAGACACATTAAATACTGTTAGTATGGCAATTCACATCCTGCAGTTCAGTATTGAATATTTTCACCTAAACTCAAATCCCCTTGAGGTACACACCGAACTTCTCCATCCTTAAGCATCACCCACCAGGTGCTGCCAGGTCCCTGGGCAAAAACAATCCCACGAATGGGCTTGCCTTTGCCTGAGGCAGGAGTAACCCAGACTGCCTTTCCTAACCTATTTTTCATGTGTACTACAGGGACTTTATCTCCTTCTACAGTCCATAGAATTTCTGATTGGGCAGGCCCGGCTCGATTGGTTGATCCCCTGGTGTTGACCAACCAAGTGGCTTTTGCTAAATGTGAATCCCAGTTTTTAAAGGTTCCACCACCAAGTGCCTTTAGTGTAGTTTTTAGCAAACCATTGTACCTTTCAATTTTCCCAGAGGCTGGTGCATGATATGGAATATGATATCCACTCAATATCATGTTCTTTGGCCCAATTGTCTATAATACTGTTTTTGAAATGAGTACCATTGTCTGATTCAATTCTTTCTGGTGTACCGTGTCGCCAAAGGACTTGCTTTTCAAGGCCCAAGATAGTATTTCGAGCTGTAGCATGAGGTACAGCATATGTTTCCAACCATCCAGTGGTTGCTTCCACCATTGTAAGTACATAACGCTTACCTTGACGTGTTTGTGGAAGTGTAATATAATCAATCTGCCAAGCTTCTCCATACTTATACTTTAACCATCGCCCCCCATACCATACAGGCTTTAACCGTTTCGCTTGTTTGATTTCGGCGCAAGTTTCACATTCATGAATAACCTGTGAAATAGTGTCCATAGTTAAATCCACCCCTCGATCGCAAGCCCATTTTATATATTGCATCTCTACCTTGATGCCCTGAAGCATCATGGGCCCACCAAGCTAGGAAAAGTTCACCTTTATGTTGCCAGTCAAAGTCCACCTCAGCTACTTTAATCTTAGCAGCTTGATCTGCTTGTTGGTTGTTTAAATGTTCCTCGGTGGCTCGACTTTTAGGTGCATGAGCATCTACATGACGAACTTTCACAGGCAGGCTGTCTAGCCGAGCAGCAATATCTTGCCACAATGTGGCAGCCCAAATGGGTTTACCTCTGCGCTGCCAGTTGCTTTTCTTCCATTGCTGTAGCCACTCCCACAAGGCATTTGCTACCATCCATGAGTCAGTATAGAGATAAAGTATTGGCCACTTCTCTCGTTCAGCAAGGTCCAAAGCCAGCTGGATGGCTTTCACTTCTGCAAACTGACTAGATTCACCTTGTCCTTCAGTGGCTTCTGTAACTTGTCATGTGGGACTCCACACAGCAGCTTTCCACCTTCGATGTTTTCCTAGAAGACGACAGGATCCATCTGTGAACAGTGCATACTGCTTATCAGTCTCTGAAAGAGTATTATACGGTGGTGCTTCTTCAGCACGTTTTACTTCCTCCTCATCTGGAGACATCCCAAAGTCTTTACTTTCTGGCCAGTCTGTAATCACTTCTAAGATCCCTGGGAGATTGGGATTTCCAATTCAAGCTCGTTGCGTGATCAATGCAATCCCTTTACTCCACGTAACTTCGGTTGCATGATGTGGAGAGGGAAGCGTCCCTTTGAACATCCAGCTCAGCACTGGCAGTCGAGGTGCCAGGAGGAGCTGTGCTTCAGTACCGATCACTTCTGAAGCAGCTCAAACTCCTTCATATGCTGCTAGTATCTTTTTTTCAATTGGAGTATAGTTGGCCTCAGATCCTTTGCATCCTCGACTCCAAAAACCTAAGGGTCGACCTCGGGTTTCTCCTGGTGCTTTCTGCCAGAGGCTCCAGGTAAGTCCATTATCTCCGGCTGCAGTGTAGAGCACATTTTTAACATCTAGTCCAGTCCGAACTGGTCTAAGGGCCACCACATGAGTTATATAACACTTAATTTGTTCAAAGGCTTGTCGTTTTTCTGGGCTCCACTCAAATTGGTTCTCTTTATGAGTCACTCGATAGAGAGGGCTCACAATCTGGCTGTAGTCAGGAATATGCATTCTCCAAAAACCTAAAACACCCAAGAAAGTCTGTGTCTCCTTTTTATTAGTAGGTGGAGACATTGCTGCAATTTTGTTGATCACATCCATTGGGATCTGACGACGGCCATCTTGCCATTTTATTCCTAAAAACTGGATCTCTCATGCAGGTCCCTTGACCTTGCTTCGTTTTATGGCAAAACCAGCATCCAAAAGAATCTGAATTATTCTCTCACCTTTCTCGAAGACTTCTTTTGCTGTGTCGCCCCATACGTTGATGTCATCAATATATTGCAAGTGTTCTGGAGCTTTACCTTGCTCCAGCATGGTCTGGATCAGTCCATGGCAGATGGTAGGACTGTGTTTCCACCCCTGGGGCAAGCGATTCCACGTGTACTGGATGCCCCTCCAGGTGAAAGCAAACTGCGGCCTGCACTCTGCTGCTACAGGAATAGAGAAAAATGCATTAGCAATGTCAATTGTAGCATACCACTTTGCTGCCTTTGACTCCAGTTCAAATTGCAGTTCTAGCATGTCAGGCACAGCAGCACTCAGTGGGGGCGTAACTTCATTCAGGCCACGATAGTCTACAGTTAGTCTCCACTCGTCACAAGACTTACGCACTGGCCAGATTGGGCTGTTAAAAGGTGAGCAAGTCTTACTGATCACACCCTGGCTTTCCAGCTGACGGATCAACTTCTGGATAGGAATCAAAGAGTCTCAATTGGTGCGATATTGCCGGCGATGCACCGTCGTGGTAGCAATTGGCACCTGCTGATCGTCAACCATCAGCAGTCCTACAACAGAAGGATCATCTGAAAGACCAGGCAAATCAGACAGCTGTTCAATTTTCTCAGTGTCCACAGCTGCTATACCAAATGCCCACCTATACCCTTTTGGGTCCTTAAAATACCCTCTCTTGAGGTAGTCTATGTCAAGGATGCATGGAGCATTTGGACCAGTCACAATGGGATGCTTTTGCCAGTTTTTTCCAGTTAGGCTCATTTCAGCCTCTACAACAGTCAGTTCCTGGGATTCCCCAGTCACTCCAACAATATTGATGGATTGCGTTCCTTTATAATTAGAAGGAATTATTGTGCACTGAGTACCAGTGTCCACTAAAGCTTTGTACTCCTGGGGGTGTGTTGTACCAGGCCATCATATTTGTACAGTCCAATAAACTCTGTTATCCCTTTCCTCCACCTGGTTGGAGGCAGGGCACCTCTAATTTCTGTTTTGCACAGTCTCTGGGTGTGAATTAGAGGTTCCTTCAAGAGCATCAGAATCTCTTGTGCTCCTTTTGTAAACTGGAGCAGCCACCTTCCTAGGAGTTTTTCCTTTGATCTCACGTACTCGTTCTTGAAGTTCTGAGGTAGATCTTCATGCCACTTATTCATGTTTTCTCTCTGCTCATGTAGGAAGAACCACAGTGAACCTCTTTTTGTGGGATGCCTCTGTCCTCTCTCTCGAGATTGGAAACGCCTTTTCCTAACAGCTGAAACATAGGTTTGTGCAGGTCGTGAATGGTATGTGTCTTCTCTGAGTTCTTTGATTTCTTGCAATAGCTTTTCAAACCAGTCATCAGATTTTTCACACAGTTTCTCTACAGCAGAGACAAAAGCTCATAGAGAACCAGCAAGGCTATCCTCAAAGTTCCGGAGCTGCTCAGTCACTTCAGTAATATTTTGTATACCTCGTGATGACCAGACCATTTCTGCCAATGACTTAGCATATGCAGGTGGTGCGCTTTGTACAAATCTGCGCCACAGAGGTCGTGTACAATTGATTCTATCTGGGTCTGTCCCCTCTTGGCTGTTTGGTCCAAAATAAATTATCTCTCACACAGCTAATTCTCTCAGGAACTGAATACCTCTCTCCATAGTATTCCATTTCCCTAACTTGGATATACAATCTTCCTTGTAGGGAAATCTTACTTTCATAGCTGCCAGGAGTCGGGTCCAGAGAGTAGTGGCATTAGACTCTCTTGAAATTGCCCTATCAATGGTGGAATCTCTTGACAGAGATCCCAGCTGCCTGGCTTCACCACCTTCCAATTCAATTGTTTCTGCCCCATTGTCCCAGCATCGGAGCAACCAGGTTAAAATATTCTTGCCTTCACGACGACTAAAGTCTTTTCGCAGATCTCTCAGCTCACCTGGAGAGAAGGACCGAGTAGTGGTCACTTCATCTCCTCCCTGTCCTGATGGTGCCCCTTGGGTTGATGTTGGCCCTGTGCCATCATCTGCTGCACGGGTAGTCTTTCTAGTGACTTTCTTACAACCGGCAACTGATGCTGATATGGGTTTACCATAATTTGATTCATTTCCAGAGTCTGAATGACTGTCACAGTGGTTACTGTGGTTACAGCAGCAACAGTGCCTGTGGAGGGGGTTTTGGTAGATAAGGACTTTGTTGATGAATTAGTCTGGCTCAAAGGAGTCTCAAGGCCGCTTCGGGAAGCTGAGAACAGAATCTGACGTGAGAAAGAGGGGCGTTCCACAATCACCGGGGTCCTGGCGTGGCGTGAATCATCGGACGCATCATCAGTGAGACTCCAGAGCACGGACAGCCCACGATACTCATTTAGCGAATCCATGCTTGGAGCGTGGACGCGTGATTAGAATATAGTTACGTATATAAGGAGACTTGTTTCTGTAATAAATGGCTTAGCGTGATTCACATTGAATCGACTGGTTTTGCTAAGTCCTTGTTTCGCTCTAACAAATGGTGACCCCGACGTGATACTCTGAACGGCGTACCACTGAAGTTGGGGAAAAGCCTAGAGCGGCCCAGCCGGAGGCGGATCAGCTGGACTGAAAACCGGGCGGAGGGTACGGATGCTCCGCATTAATTGAAGAAGTCACCGTAAAGGGTGAGCGGCTGGGAGCGGGAGGAGGGAGAGTGAAGTTATGGGGCAAAATAAATCCTCTGAGGAAGAAGCCATAGTTAAACTCCTCCTGCCTATTCTCTCTATGAGAGGACTTAAATAAGAAGAAAGTAACATATGTAGACTATTAATTCGGTACAGAATTAATGGCTACCCGGGAGAAAATGAGAAGGCTTTTAAACGTTAACTTTGGAACGATAAAGGGCAGAAATTATGGAATAACGTCAGCAATGGAGATGATAAAGAAACTAAATCATTAGCGACTACGTAGAAGCTTAAGTCCACCTTAAAAGACTTTGAGGCCGAGCGGGCTACCGTTGCCAGAATTTTTCCAGCGTTGCAGCCTGATAACAAACCTAAAAATGACTGTGAAGTTTACCCGGATCGTGTCTTTTGACCCCCTCCCAACTCCATCCCCTGTTGCCCTGTCAGCACCCCTGATGATACAGCAGTCTGGGGCGGGGGGAGGAAAAATGCCGAGCGGGTGGCCTCCTGTACCATCATCTAACCCTGGTGAGAACAGCAGGTCCAGAGGATTGGAGTCAGACAACTTGCTCAAAGAACCTGTGATAGATGAGAATGCTAAAGTCGTAAATAAGTGTACTATCAGTCCTTTTACCAATTTTACCAATCTACTTTTACTGTCTTTTAACCCTCTAACTCCTACGAAAGAGCAGAAGGTGTCACCGGACGAGAACTGGGCAAAAGAACCCTGTGAAATGTAACAGCTATAGATCATTTAGGACGGAACTATGCGAATTCGTTGAAAGGGGCTGGTATCCCACAACTCCTGGAAGAAACACTAATTGACACACCACAACTACAGGCACGATTAGTTTCTGAAATCCTGAGGCAGTCAACAGATCTTGCATATCAAGCTATGAGAGAGGTGTCTGAAACCAACAAAGCAGCCAAATAATTTGCAACTGTTAATCAGTGTCCCAATGAGAATTACATGCAATTTATTGACTATCTTCAAGAGGCCATCAGTAAGCAGGTCGAAAACTTAGCAGCTAAGGAAGCACTAGTGTTGAGATTAGCAGTAGAGAATGCTAATGTTTGCTATCAACATGTTATTTGCGAGTTTTACAGTACATATTATGTGCTCCTGTGTATTGCATCTCTGAAAATCAAGCAGCTTGTCAGGAATGTGAGTTAATTGTTTTCAAGAAGACCTGTGCGTTCCCCCTCCCCCTCCCTCCCTGTTCTCAAGGTTTTTACTTGCAAGATGGGGTCAGGAATAATTGTTTTCAGTTGTGTTCCTAAAAAAATCAGTATTGGGAGGTGTTTTAAAACTTGGGAAAGCACTCGGAATTATAAGGAAGGAAGATCTTGTTAAATATTGAAATCAGTGTTTGCTGCTGTATAAGTTAAATGATTGGGAAAAGTCTCCGGAGGATAGAATCTTGTTGCAATTAATGTTGTTTTTGAGGCCAGCAGAGCAGGACAAAATAAATCCCTACAAGAGATCATTAAATCATTTCAGACAGCTGAGAGAGAGTTAACTGATAACACACAGGTCACAGTAAACTTGTTAGAGTCTGCAAGATGCTTTCCTTATTAACCTGTTTTCTTTGTGGGTATCTGTTTAAGTATGTTGCAATTTTAGTAGGTCTGTGCTATATGGTACGATTAATTCACAGTCTGTTAAATCATGAGACTCCGTTGACTCAAAATGTGCATTTTGTAATAATTCAGAAGATCATGAGTAATTTAGTTCTTTACTGCGTGAATGTGATCGTAAAATTTTGCGTGTAGTAGCTGTTATTTTTCTCTCCAGCATGCTAGCTTTATTCCAGCATTCAGACTTGCGCAACTCTGTGACAGGCTGTCTCTCATGTCGATGCACTAAATTTGGCTTTTTCGTATGCACATCAAGTAAAGAATCCAGGTTTTGGAATAACAGTTGTAGCGCACCAGATGAGACACTGTAAAAAAAAAAAAAAAAAAAAATGGCCTTGCTCAGTCCAGCGCGCACTGACTTTTTTTGTCAGGGAGACCCAGAGGTGCCTCCACCTGGCTGAGCGGTGGGCGGCCCAGAGGTGCAATGCAAAAGTTGAGATATTGTCTTGAATTAACGTGACTGTGATCCATCTGCATATTTGAACTGGGTGTTTGGTTTTCACATCTGAGCTCAGTATTTTGGTTTGCATATTCATATTTGCTACCAAAAGAATCTTGTTTGGGGAGATAATTACAAAATGGGAACCGGTTCCACTGCTAAAATTCCACCTTGCTCCCCCTTAGGATGCATCCTTACACCTTAGAGTAACTGCTTATATTGTTAGAAAAGCATTTAAATTGTTAAAATGCTATGATAGATGTGAATTTAGAAGAGGTTGTATTTAAAAGTTGCTAGAATACTAACTGATTTAGATTTAGGAAAATAGAATAATGGATTGATGTTTATTATACTGGTTTATACTGTTTTTTGACATCTCTAAATTGTAAAAGGTAAATGGAGCTAAGGAATGTAACTATTGTTGAGCTACTTGAAACTGCATATAAAGTGTATTATGGCTGGAATGAAATGGGAAAACAAAAGACCAAAACATGCCAGGCCTGTGTGCAGCTCATTGTAACTGAGAAGTTTCCCAGAGCCTCCCACTTCGTACCAGCCATTATGCCAGCTGCGTGACCTTGGTTATCTCTAAACTGCAGCACGAAGAGAAAGAAAAACAAAAATGGAAAAACCTGGCTGCCTGCTTTTAAAGCAGTGAAAGGGGGGTTCTCTCTCCCCCCCACTGCAGCGATGTAATACTGAATGGAGCAGTCCGAGCGTGAAGTTTAAAGGCATCCTTAGCAGACCCATAGTTCTAATGAAACTGGAGAATTAAACCAAAAATTTGTTGATAGACTTATTCTGTGGTAATTAGTTGTAAGAGACTTCTTAGTAAATTCACCATGCTAGCTTTTGAGGTCATGGGAGAGAACGAAAGAAAGGCCATTTTTTGAGACCAATGGAATGCCAAATTTGGAACAAAGTTTTAATACATGAATTTTTATAGTTGCCAGAAAGTCCTATACCTCTCTTAGGTTAAGATTTGTTAAGTAAATTGTAAGCTTAAATAACGTTTTCTGAGAATTCTGTTTAGTTGCATGGCCTACAAGAAGCTGCTGGTATGGTGCAGATCTGCTTGCTGCAAGTGAGAAATCTCCAAGGAAATTTCAAATGCTGTATTTCCACTAGTATTAACAGCCAATGTTTCGATAAAGCAAATTCTACACTGATAGATCTGAAACAGGACTTCGATCTGGTAAGGGAAAACAATATCCAATAAATATGACAGCCAAAATGGAGTTAGAAACTTTGAGGAATGAATTTATGACAACCTTACAGGCTGACTGCATTTGATTGGACTTGCAGATTTGTCTATAGCTACAACATAGAAACAACCTGTGGCTATTGTGGGACAGTATGATGAGACTGCTAGCAAACTGATATACCGACTGTTATATACCAATTGTCACTCTGATCAAGAAAATGCAGGGAATGACGTTAAGTCTTAATAGGCCATGATCCTTTTGTCATATATGTACCATTTGTGAAATTTAATTCTGATTTTTTTATTTGTAATCTATGTCTTTATAAATTGCACTAGCTGGTTTTCTTAACAGCACAGCTGTTGGCATGCCTAAATGTAACTTGCTGCAGAACCTGCAAGTCTTTAACATCAGGTCATAGGCCATACTTGTATTTGGTCTGATCTTACATACTTGCAAAGTTTTTGTTGATGGTTCTGGAAAGTCTCATAAAGCTGTAGTGGTTTGGTGTGGAGATAACAATTGGCATCATTCTGTAAAAATTATTGAAGGCTCAACCCAATTAGCAGAACTTGGCACAGCTTTAAATTACTTAGAGCTTTTTAAGGAGGAACCTCTAAATTTGATTTGTGATTTTGAGTACGTAGTCAAGATCTAACACACGTATCTGGTTCTGAACCTTTTTTGTTTGTTTGTTTATTTGTTTGTTTTAAAAAAAGAAAGGGGTGAAGTAGGGGAAACACCACAATACCAATTGTCAAAAGCATTGTATGTGATGAAATACTTTGCAAGTATGACCCAAAACCATGCTAAATCAGAAAGAACCTACATTAGTTATGGTCAAATCACTAGTCATTGGAAAAGGCCTCATCAATTGATAACCTGGGGAAAGGGTTATGTTTGTGTCATTACAGGCCGAGGACTGAAGTAGATTCAACAAAGATTCAATGGATGCAGATGGACAGGAGGGAGATAAGTTGTGAGGACTGTTTCAGATGTAAACCATGGATCCTAATTCAGTGTTACAGATGCTTGCAGACCTGGTGGTCTATAAGCCTATTAGCAAGTAGGTGGTGTACCTTCTGTGGAGAATGGCAATTTGAACAATCAGCAGGAGATCCAAAAGGGTGATATTATGATTAGATAGTCAATGCATAGATAAGGTAAAATTATGAGATATCCCTACCATAGTAATCTAAGTTTAGCAACTGATAAAGTTTTAGAAGGGATATTAAGGTTAAGCTATTGATCTTTTAAATAGGTTAAGATAACTTTTAAGATATTAATTCAATTATTAGCATATGCTGATGGTTTTAAGTATATTACTCTATAAACTGTGCAGTTATAGATATTTAGGAATTTAAGAGAATATATTGTATTAACTTGTCTGGTTATTTTGAATCTATTAAAATAATGTGTTAATAAGGTTGTCATAGTAGAATTAAGGTTTTAAGAATAGGCAGGTAGTAGTTTGATCTTATTAAGTAAGGTTTAACTGCATTATATGTAATTATGTTGTTAATCACGTGTTCTATGTTGCAGTATATTTCAAAAATTATGCACCGTGCAGTTTAAGGAGCCTGACTAATTCAGGAAAAGAAAGGGGGAAGCGTGCAGGGGGTTTTGGTAGATAAGGACTTTGTTGATGAATTAGTCTGGCTCAAAGGAGTCTCAAGGCCGCTTCGGGAAGCTGAGAACAGAATCTGACGTGAGAAAGAGGGGCGTTCCACAATCACCGGGGTCCTGGCGTGGCGTGAATCATCGGACGTATCATCAGTGAGACTCCAGAGCACGGACAGCCCACGATACTCATTTAGCGAATCCATGCTTGGAGCGTGGACGCGTGATTAGAATATAGTTACGTATATAAGGAGACTTGTTTCTGTAATAAATGGCTTAGCGTGATTCACATTGAATCGACTGGTTTTGCTAAGTCCTTGTTTCGCTCTAACAAGTGCCCAGTGTGTGAAGAAGGGGGGATTGCCTTTAAGGCTGGAGAAGTAATGTTATCAGCGGCGGCAGAGGAACTCTGCGGAGGAGCTGTAGCTTCAGCCTGCGAAGTGGCAGCAGCTGCAGCTTTTGCTGTTTTGCTCTTTCTCGAGCGGCTAGGAGAGCTTTTTGCTAAAGCTTCCGAAGACGCACCGCAAATCTCAGGACAACAAAGAGACGCAAACCTCCTGTTGAACGCCATTTCTCTTAACAGAAGCACAAACTGACACACATTCAGCAAACCAGATAACACCATCACAGTTCTATCAAAACTCCAAGGATATTCAAAGCTCTCTAAAACATTTGCGAACTGTCCTAGCGAAAAAACAAAAGTATTATTAGTCAGCCTTTCTAAAGATTCGCTTGACCAATTAGCAAACACAGAACCGTACTGCTCTTTAATCTCTCCTGGAGGCTTTTCAAGGTAAAGCAGAAGCGAGTAGAAATTCATTAGCGGCTGCAGTATAATTAAGTAAACCAGTGACAAACCACACAACATCATCATAACCATTGTCCAGTTCCTTGTTGTTATATAATGAATACTTCGATTTAAAAAGAAAGCCCAACACAGATATGGAATGAGTGAGCACAATGTAGAAAACAACTGATACAACTTATGCCATAACATCTTTAAATCAATGTAACTCACTTTGCCTTAATACCACTAAATAATGTCCGAAGAAAACAGATGCGCGAGTATCACAACTCTATGAGTTGGCACCGTGCCAAGGAAACTGAAAGGTACGTCAGAGCAGTAGAAAAGCCAAAAATCTTCAAATTTACCCCTTTCTCTTGCCCCATGTTGGGCGCCAATTATCTGTCGAGGGTTAAGATTGCGGGGTGACAATAAAACCCTGGCAGATGTATTGTTAACCTCCTCTCCCCCCGCCACTTCCCCCTTTTTCCCCTCCCTCTCCCCCCTTCCACTCAGAGCAGGCGATCGGGAGGGAAAGAAGGACAGAGAGAAGAGAGTTGGAAAAAGTTAAAGATGTTTTACTAATGCTACTAATAAGAATAGAGAAAATAATACAAAATATACAAAACCAGTCTTGAAAGTCTCAGCAACTGCAGAGCCGGCACCCAAAGTCCTGGATTAGACTCTGCAGCCAACCGGAGCTGGATTCAGTCTCTCACTAGGCCTCAATTCACAGGGACGACTCGCAAGGTCCTCTCCTAATGTCAGCCATAAGGAAATAGGGAAAGGGGTGAGATTCTAGTGATCTCCCACTTTTATATGAAGTATTCACGTGAATGCAATGTTATACACAGTTGGTCAGTTTCTTAGTCACTTGTTTCTCGTCGCCCCTCTCGCGAGATGTCCATCCATGCTTATCAATAAGTTTGCATTCCATTGCTAGGTTTACCAAAACATGTGTCTGGTTCTCCAGGAAAATGCAGTTAATATGAAGGCTTTAGCTGACAGGCAAAATTCACTGAAAGAGAAACTTGTTTTTAACAAAACCAGGACAATAAGCCTTTGGGCCCAGGAGGTAGAATGTTCATGATGAGGAAAAACAAAACAAAACAAACCACAATGTAGAATCCATGAGACTCTTCCCTGCTGAAGGGAGGGAACTGTGGAGGAGGCTCTGCAAGACCCCTCCCCTCAATGCTGCAGCACATTGCATCCCTTCTTGTGGCTTCTTCCAGCCTACTTCACTACCAGTGAAGTTTAGCTACTGGTAAGAGAGAGAGGGAAGAAGAGAAGAGGTACAAAAAAAAGAGAGACTACAGAGAGTAGAGCAAGTATTTCATTTTGTTCTGAAAACTGCTTCCACTTGCTCCTACAACCAAATGCCATGGTACACAAGCAGAATTCGGTTTTAAAGGTGCAAATGAAAACAGTACCATAATATACTTGGTGGAGGGCTCAAATTCCTGGTGACACCTTGAAAATTTTATTTGATCTCTCCTGAAGCAATAAGGTTTTTAAGATCCTGTTGGATTTAATATATTGTGGGGAAAATTTCTGCTATATAAATCATTCAGATTGTTAGAATAGATACTCATATGTGCACTTTCATTTTACATGGAGCCACTAAAGAGCTCCTGAACACAGCCTTTTTGACTCAAAATAAATATTTTAATTATTCCCAGATCTCCCTAATTCTCTCTAAATTAGACTCTTTTTTTCTTTTTTTATGACTTCAGATTACCTACAGAAGGTCAAGAAACAAAACAAACAAAAGACTCTTTTTTTCTGATATTTGATAATTACTTATATTAATGTAACTTGAACCCAATCTGCTAGAAACCTTTAGTTTAATACTGCATAGCTCTGTACAGACCATTTCCAGATTCTGCTCAGTGATCCAACAACAGATCAGTAACAAATTAGAGTCTCAGAGGGCAAGTGCATAATTTCCCTAAATAATACAGAACTTGCAAACTAAGTATTAAAGTGTCTGGAAACTGGAAAAGAACAATATAGTAAGGGGCAAAAGGCTAGCACAGAAGTCCATTACTCAGAAAGATTAGTAGGAACGTATAAGATTCTGCGTAAAAACATAACCCTTTTAATTAATAAGTCTCATAATATTGCTCTTTTAATATATTTAATCATTATTAAAACCACTTCCACAAAGCAGTCATTACCAGTAAATGGTTTAGCTTACTTCTACATAAAATGAATCAGCAGTTAATATTGTACCCTCCTTCTCAGAGAAAATTATCACCAAAATTACTTAGCTTGTATTGTGAATGTTTTAATCATTACTGAATATTTTCAGGAAGAAAAGGAGAGTCCTTGTTCAGGATGGGAAGATGTGTGCATTTGGGAGTGGGGAAAGTGATGCAGAAGGGCCTTAAAAGTAGTAGCCAAGCGGCAGTATTGTAGAATAAATATTTCCTCCTAAAGTTTGAGAGTTGTTAGTACAAAAATGTCAGTATCAACACAATAATCTGCAAAGCATTGTATATGTGTTAGATGTCTCTGGTTTTTACACTCTCAGAATACACAAAAATAGCAAGAACAACACAAGCCCCAATGCTCCTGTGCTGATTTTACCCTTACAGAGTCTCATTCCTGACGTTAGTTATAATTTGGGTTTTTACAGACATAGCTATATTCTGAACATGGTAAATGGCATAATCTAAGCTCAGTCCATTCTCACGTACCCAGGGTACTCTGGAGCTGAGCCAGGCACTCCATGTAAATCATGTACACCTGTACAGTGCTTGGGCTCCAAACTATTTTTTTAAATACTTTAAATTTCCACTCAAGTGAAAAAAATTTTACACTGAAAGCATTTCAAGTGGTTTCACCCCCTAACATATTTTCAGAAGTAAAAGATAAAAAAGAAGAGCAATTAATTACTTTTGTTTACACAAAAGGCCCACACAGCCTCATATTCTGTCCCAGAGACTGGCCGGAAGCTGATGCCTATTGAACAGGCTTGTATGAGTAAAAATTCATGAGCATATTTACTCAAACTGAGACCACTAGACCTACCAGTGACTGAACACAGATGTCCAAAAGCTATAGTGCACAGAAGTGAAAAATTACACTGAACACAGATAAGCATCTATAACTATTAAAAAGATTTTTTTTAAAAAGGCTTGATGAGGTCCTGAGCATACCTCCAAGATGAGGTATGCCTACAGAAGAGCATACAGCACAGCAGTATTGCCTTCTGCCAGACTTGCCCAGGCTCTCACCCATGCCCTTATCCTTGCCAAAACCTCGACCAAGAAAGCCTATCCCCTCACCAACTGCCTTCACCTACAATAAACCACCCCTGAAAAGCCAAGAAAAGGCTGCAGCATCACATGCTATTCTTCAGAACCTGCTCTTTAGGGGACTGGAAAAAAGAAATGGGGAAGGAGTGGTGTCCAGGAGGGAGCCAAGGAAGGTTTCTTTATTTGTTTTGTTTTATTTCTCAACACCAGAATTAGTAAAGTATGTTAATTGGCAACAAATTAAATTAAGTGAAATACTCCAACTTTAAACTTTTTGTTTGGTCCAGGACCACTGATCCTCCCCTTCCTGCTCTCATGAGGGAAACAGGTTGCAGGCCTTTTGGCCCCTATGCAAAGAAATGAAGAGATGATCCCTCTGAAACACCTTAATGTTAGGAGTTTGACAGCTTAGTGATGCTTTGTGTAAAGGATGAGCTCCTTGAGCTCATTTTGCATCCAGCAACACTTCATTTACTTGTTCATCTCCCGTTCTGATATTGGAAGAACAAACAAACAAACAAAAAGGTAAATAATAAGCCTTTTCAATAAGAATATAGCTTGAAAATGTAAATTAATGGAAAATTATTACTGTTGCTGCTAGGTGACACATTATGTAGATTCCAGGAATATCTTCTTTCTAAACCCCGTCAGAATTCTCTGCAAGGTTTCACAAAATAGTGAGTCAAGGAGAATTTGTGAATAAATTTTCTGACCATTTGAACCACTTTTGAGAAATGTTGTATAAGAAGCTAATGAAGAAAACTACGCTGTTTCATGTCATGGAGAAGCATGTCACCAGATCATTAGAAAGCTAAGTGAAAAATGCTGTGTTCATCCTGGAAGGAAATCAATAGTGGTAATTTCAAAACAGAACAATTTTTTATAAGTTTTGGATTACAACAAGGTAATTTCTGAGGTATGCAAGAAGAGCTAAGCATTATTCATTGACTGCAACCTACTTAAGCAAAGAGTTAACAGACTAATTAATTTAGGAGTTCAGAGCTGAACCACACACAATTGAAATAATTAGGCTTAACCTCCAATTGATTGAAGAATAATTTTAATAAAAACTATTTTAGTGTTTCCAGAAGGAAACTTGACATATGGAGCAAGTGAACATTCAATGTACGCCATAATTCTCAAATCCACTTTGAGATATCAAACTATTCAGGGTAGTAAAGGGAACATTGTGATTTGCTTTCCTTCTCATTGGAGAGAAAATTTCATTAAGAATTAAGAATCCAAATTCAGGCTAAGCTTTTGAATTACATAGTCTATTTTGTTTAGATCCAAAATTTTCAGTTGGGTACATACATTTGAATTATATTTAACTTTATCAGAACTAGAATCTATAGGGATAATATTTGTATTTGGTAGTGGGTCTTAGAAAGCTAAGTGATACAGCCCAAACTGTTAAAAAAGTAACTGATAGCATATATGTCACGTACTTTTTGCCACAAGCTCTAACTCCTAATATTGAACTGGTTTTTGCATTTAACTCTGGGGTCATCCCAGAAAATGGATGTAAGGAATAGATTAAATGCACCATCTGGATAGGAAAATTCACTTTATCAATGGTGAAGTTCAGTTTTAAAAAAAATAAAATAAACAGAGGGGAAATAACAGAATTTGGGAACTGTAGTCCTCATTCAAGCTATTGACTAGAACAGAAAAAACACAGAGCCATAACAGAAATACAGTAATTTTCTTAGGAATTGATATATCTCGGCTAAGCATTTCAGGTGTATGGGTCCTACTTTACCAGGACTGTAGTTACCTAGCCAGGCACTAGGCTACTGCTGCAAGGAAAACCTGCTTAGTTCTGAGACTTTCTGAGTGAATTTTTGCAGTACTAAATCAATGATGGCAGCAGAAAGCTTATTTACTCAAATGGCTGAGGCAATGGGACACTGGAAAGTGAATTATTACTGGTTTTGTGCTTGACCTTCTAATGACTTGCTAGATGTAGCTGGGGTGCACATAACTTTGGCATTCATGGGGCAGCAACAGAGATCACAACAAAAGCTGATGTCTGGATCTGTGAGGACCCTCCTGTGCATTAAGACCACAAGTAGGAGAAATTGACAGCTGGACTTACAGCTGAGCTTCAAGTTTGAAGCCATCTGCTTTCTCCAGGAGAGCAGATGGGGCTTGTTGTGGGATCAGCTGAGGGCCCTTCTTCAGTGAGAAACAGCCAAACTAGACAACCAGTGTCATGGATAAATTATTTGGAGACTCATACTGTATTTAAAGTAAGGATCTGAATTCAAAGTAGATATTATTGATGAAATGAGTGTCCTGTCACACATGCACATTAGATGATTTGGCCACAGATGGTAATAACACGTGGTTCGTTGGACTCTCTAAAGTTAGTCTGTGCTATCAGAGACAGAAAATAATAATGTTAGTCATGACATAACTTAGAGGAATTAGGAAATGGTGGAAAATGGAAAAGTGACCTGTTTTTACCTGAGTTTTCTAGGTTGTGGAAAACATCTACTAGCCTAAGTAGGCAAGTGCAGAGTCCTGCATCTGGGTAGGAAAAACCCCAGGTTCCAGTATAAGTTGGGAAATTTCATATTAGAGAGCAGCGTAGGGGAAAGGGACCTGGGGGTCCTGGTGGACAACAGGATGACCATGAGCCAGCACTGTGCCCTTGTGGCCAGAAAGGCCAATGGCATCCTGGGTGTATTAGAAGGGGGGTGGTTAGTAGATCGAGAGAGGTCCTCCTTCCCCGCTACTCTGCCCTGGTGAGACCACATCTGGAATATTGTGTCCAGTTCTGGGCCCCTCAGTTCCAGAAGGACAGGGAACTGCTGGAGAGAGTCCAGCGCAGGGCAACGAAAATGATTAAGGGAGTGGAGCATCTCCTTTATGACGAAAGGCTGAGGGAGCTGGGTCTCTTTCGTTTGGAGAAGAGGAGACTGAGGGGTGACCTCATTGATGTTTACAGATATATAAAGTGTGAATGTCACGAGGATGGAGCCAGGCTCTTCTTGGTGACACCCAATGTAGGACAAGGGGTAATGGGTACAGACTGGAACACAGAAGGTTCCACTTAAATTTGAGAAGAAACTTCTTCTCAGTGAGGGTGACAGAACACTGGAACAGGCTGCCCAGGGAGGTTGTGGAGTCTCCTACTCTGGAGAAATTCAAAACCTGGCTGGACGCCTTCCTGTGTAACCTCATCTAGGTGTTCCTGCTCCAGCAGGAGGATTGGACTAGATGATCTTTCGAGGTCCCTTCCAATCCCTAACATTCTGTGATTCTGTGAAACAAGTACCAAGAAGTGATGGAAGAAGGGAGAGTTTGATCATACTAATTATCAACATGAAAGAAAATGTATTACAGGTTGAAAAAAAATGGTATTTTGCTGGTGAACATTTTGTCCATAAGAAAATGGATAAGACTGAATGAACTAAAAGACAAAATGTATTAAATGAAAACGTAATGTTTCATAATTGAAAGAAAAAATTGGAAAGACCTTTGTATCCCTTATCAGGTGGGTTCTGAAGTTTGACCTTTGCTCAATAACAGATCAATCAAACTCAAAATTATTTAGTTCATTTCTCAGGAACGTGTCATGTCTAAAAAGGAAAGCAGAACACAGACAAACATTCACTAGTCCACATGATTCATAGTCTGAATAATGACCTTGATTTCAACTGAAAATACATCAAAAAACAGTTATTTTATTTCTTCTTTATAATTTTCTTACAAGACAACAGACTAAAAGCTAGAGATATAATACAGAGCTACCATATACTAAAAGTGACTGTGGTTTGAAAAGTTGTGAAAAACAAAAGTGTCTGAACATCTGCTATCTAGCAAGCAAAAGTGATAATGGTAATTCCACATTATTGTGGCCTGAAAGCCCACTCAAACTATTCATTTTATCCATATGATTAATTTTCTCAAATGTCAGATCTGCAGGACTTATGTTGAAAAGTTTAATATATTAATCTGTGTACAAAATAATTGAATATTTATTAAATATAATTTTTCTTTAATATTTGTCATCTTAAAACAGAATTTGACTGAATTCTGCTTTTGAAGTGGAAGCTAAGGATCAGAACCAGAAAATATCCAGGTAACATTCTTGTCTGCTATGTTACATACAAATTGCTTCTTCCCCTAAGAAGGAAGGGATGATGCAGGCTAGGGAAGGAAAAGATATTGTGAAGAATAGAGAAAAGTATTAAGAAGAAAGGCCAAGCTATGCACATCTCTTCTTTGTTGTAAATTCTGGAGAAAATCTGTATCAGTAGTATGAATTAACACTAATACTCCATGACTTTAACCTGCAGAAGGACCAACAGTCTTACAGCAGAGAATTTTAATCAGTTTCCAGATGTTACTACCTCTCCTCACACAGGTTATACATTTAAATAGGATTTATATTTATTGTACATCTAGGGTCATGACTGTGTGCAGAAAAAGTGCAGTGTTGTAAACTGAATTTGACAAAGCTGAATTTACCATGCAGATATCTTCACCACTAAATGTATCTTCTCTCCCTTTCCACTCCAAAAACATACCATCAGACCATACTTCAGCTTTTACATTAATACTCATTTCTACAAAGGAATATGAAAAGACCAGAATACTGATATCCATGAAGGTGCAAGTGCATTTCTGTGCCAGAAAATTCAAAGTTTAGGGAAATCTCTAATGACATATGCAGACTGATACTCCCTATAAGTACCAGCGTGAAGTCAAAGTTGCATCTTTTAATACCTTACATGCTGGTATTTCTGAGCAATATTCTTTATCACACACTCATGCCCCGGCAAACAGAGTACCAAACACCAGGACCTTTTAACCCTGGATTGGACAGCAATCAATTATTGCAAGACAAGACAGATTTTTCTGCATTCTGAGGTTTAGAGAGTTTTTGCAGTAATTTTGAGTTATTTCTTTTAGGGAGGAGAGAGCAAAGTGAAGCAAAACTAAAAGCACCTGGAGATAAACATTGTGATAAGAAATGGCTAGGTTCCAGATGACACAGCATTAGGATAAGCCTGACTTTTATTATGCACATGTATTATCTACCATATTAATTCATATTTTTGTACATAATGAATGTCATTTTTTTATTGGTTTTGTTGTTACTTTTCTGTTCTCTGCTTTCTAAATGACATAAATAGGAGACAGAATATACTTGCAGTGCATCTTTATTTATATCTTACTTACTTCACATATTTTCTTTCCACATTTGACTACTTTAAAGTGAAAAGCACTGCCTAGTGTGAGATAATGGTTGAGGTCCTTATCATAAAAAAAAAAAAAAAAAAAAATCTGAGATACTAGCTTACATGCATTTTGTCATTTTCCTTCTACACAGTTCAAATAAACTTTCAGAAAGATATGCCTTGCCTAGATATTGGCAGTTTATGAGGCTCCCTAAAACCAAAGCATTTCAGGGAGAATGAATGTTGGACTTTACTGAGAGGAAAACAGAGCAAACAGTTATAAATCTAGTAAAATTGCCTCTTCTGTAGATAAGTAGGTTTCAAGATACATAGGTCTTGCTCAGAAAGTAAATTCTGAGAAATCATTCTTCCACTCCACTTGCAAAAATACTTGCCTCAGTGCAAAAATTTACTCTATTAAGTCAGTGGACCCTTAGTTGAATGCAGAAAATCTTGCAAGAAACAAGCTGTAGAAAGAGAATACCTATATGTCCATCATGCAAACATACAAAATCCATGAGATCACAGTCCCATTGCACACAATTTTCCTGGGATTTCATTTTAAATAGTGCTCACACACCAATCACTTGAATTGGACCACTGATCTCTTTGCCAGAAGCTTGGATAAAAAATTATATGACAAAATCAAGGGGCCTGTCAGAAAAATGGGGACAGACCCTTCAGCAGGGCTTGTTACAACAGGACAAGGGGTGATGGTTTTAAACTAAATGAGGGGAGATTCAGACTAGATATATGGAAGAAATTTCTTATTATGAAGGTGGTGAAAAGTGTAACAGGTTTTCCAGAGACGTGTTAAATGCCCCATTCCTGGAAAAAATCAAGGTCAGGTTGGACAGGGCTTTGAGCAACCTCATCTAGTTGAAGATGTCCCTGCTCCTTGCATAGAGGTTGGACTGGCTGACCTTTGAAGTGAACCATTCTATGATTCTGTGATTTGAAGCTACTGCCATGAACCACCATTGGAAAAAGAAACAAACAAACCACACACATACACACACACACACACAAATAAAAGAAGATAAATAAATAAATAAAATCACCTGTGGAGAGAAAATACTATAGGTAAAAATTCTATACATGCTTTCCAGTCTTCTGCCTACTGGAATTTTCTGTATTGCCACGTCTTCTTAATTCCTTGTCTTTGGAAAAGAACGTTGAAGAATTACAATCTGTCTAAGGCTATACATATTGTAATTTAACTCATGTCAGTTTGATTTATGTTTTCATGTTTGATTGATGTCTGTTTTTACACTTAGCTGATGCTTTGAGTATTTATTTAATGTAACAGCTCCCCAAACCAGAAAAGAATCCCATGAAAAAGTTGCATTTCATTTCCTAAGCACACATAAATAGGTAAGCAAGATAGCAGCATATACTCTGTCATAGCCATTCTCTGGACTCAATAAAGGGATGATTCAACACATACTAACCTACTGATGACCTGAATGATATTTATACAAAATTATTTTGGGAGATCAGTATGTATTATATGTAGGAATTGCTGTGGCATCCTTGTTTTTCATAGTTCAGTACGGTAGTCAGCAAAATACTCTAAGAAATAGAATAATTTTAAGTAGTACATATGATCTACATTTGTTGCAGTTTCAGAAGACCTTCATTATATTCTCCTAGCACAATATTCATTGTATGAATAAACAAAATCAGTATTTTCATCACTCTCTTAAACAGTTGTATGGAGCAAGAATTACATGAAGCTCATGTCTTGCCATAATGACAATCCTCACTCTGTATGTTCATATTATAATCGTGCAAAAATTGTTTCTAATCTTGTAGGCATTCTCTGCACTGAATTTAGGCACAAGTTATGATTAAGATGCCTTTTAGACTTCTTAAGTGGTTGCATTCTCCCAAGAAAGACAAAGATTTGCAATCCTTCGTATCAGTCTAGGTCCTACCACACCTAATTGCATTATATTGATTTGCATCAGATTTTCTTCCTAGAGCCTCATTCAACATCTACGCTCTTTCCCCCTTTATTATCACCATTCTCTTTCTCTGCATCATCACTTTCTTTTCACCGCTTTCCAGAACTTTTTACGTATTTTTTTGTGTCAATTATAAGTGGCAAAAAACTGGTTATCTCAAGAGTTTGTGTGCTTTTTTTTTCTAATATATTTGACACCATAAGTGTTACAAATTTTTTGTTTGTTTGTTTGCTTTAAAGTTCACCAAGACAAGAAGAAGGAGATAAAATATTCAAGTTCATTGCTGGTTTCCTGGACTAATCAATACCATCACTGAAATGTACTTCATCATAAACTTCTCTCTGGCCCACAATCATTTATTTTATTTCAAATTCAGGTGAAAGTTTTGCAAATGTTTTCTTGAATAATATGAGGATAGTGATGAGCTGGGACTGTTGACACTCATCACAACTATCTTCCCCAGTAGGGGTAAACTGGAGGTTAGTTCTTACCATAGCCTGTTTTTTGTTTTCCACCTGCTAGGCTTTTTCCATCTCTTATCCATATGCACATCAGTGGTTAATTCCAATGTGTTCTCTTCCTGCATTGCATAATGTAGAAATGTTGAACAGGAAGTCAAAAAGGGATGTCTGTTTAGGATGTGATGTTAGGGCTGTTCCCACAGACAGACATAAATCCTTACTGTATATCCTGTAATCTGTTCACCTCCTCCTCATTATGTTTTCCTATTTATTCAAAAAGGGAGAAAGACAACATTTCACATTCATCATTAGCATGCGCCAAGAATATAACAGAGGAAATAACATGCCTCACTGACTTTAGATGTGCTGATGAACTGGAAAAACCCCAAGAGCATCTCCAAGTTTGAATTAAGGTTTGTATATGGTATAGAGTACTTCTTTTTCTTAGTCTAGTATTTGTAAGGAATTTTGAGCATATAGAATTGCACTGAAAAGAGAATACTGTATTTTAATCTAGACCCCAACAACAGAAAGAAGATTATATAATCATTGTTATCAATTTGAAAAGGAAACAAGTTGTTTCTGGTATTACATCAAGTCACCAGATACTGAAGAAAGGCAGATGACATAGGATTCTGAGACTGTGCCATCAATTAAACAGCACAAGAAAATATAGGTATCTGTTTCATGCTATTTGCATGCCCATACTACTCACAATATAAGAACCATTTATTTCAAAATTGTGGAGGTATTCACTGAAGATTTTGGCTTTTTTGTTGTTTTGTTTTTGTAAACGTGCATTACTAAGCCTACAATACTTAAATATTGTAATTTACTATAATTACCATGTGACACCATAGAGGAAAGCTGAAGAATTTCAGCATTTAAATTCTGCTTACTGAGTTATATTCTCTTGACATCTAGACTTTATATCTTCAAATGCACTGAAAAAAGTTTCTAGAGAAAGCAGCTAAGTGCTAGGACAGTACATAGAGAGCATCAGTTAAAGGAGATAAATTAAAGGAGGGGATAAAAGAAATATCAGAACACTGTTTGTTCTCCAAAGGTCTAAGTTTTAAAGTCACTGAGTATTTTCTACAGCAATTAAAAGTAATGGAAATTGTAAGTGTTTATAATTTCCAGACATAAATGTACAAATGGCTCAGTTGTTTCATAATATCTTTGACTGCTTTTATTTTCCAGTTTAAGATGCCATTAAAGTGTATTCAACTACTGCTATTACCCTAAAAAGAACAAGAAAGCAAAAACAAATTTCCAAACCTGTGCACTCATCCACAGTTCTCTGTGTTACTAGTGACACCTGGAGTAGCACCCTTTCAACAGTGGACACTGAATGACATATGAATTCTGCAACAAAAGGTGCAAGATGTGTTTATAAGGGCAGTGTTACAGTTTCAGTGGAAGTCCAGGACAAACCGCATTCATACAAAATGGAAAATGGATAGAGCAAAATATGAAAACAACTTGAAGAGCATATTTCTTTGCTGATGCTGGAGGGTAGAAACAGAAAGCAGGTGCCTCTGAACTACTGTGTTACTTTCTTATCCTGCTTCTAAAATGCACCTACAGCATAAAACAAAATTTAGATTTAGATTTGAAGTTTAGCGTGGAGTATTAAAAGCTTAATGGAGTATTAAAAGCTTAATTTAGATCATTTGATCCATGTTGCCCATCTGGTTTTGTCACTATTCTAAACCTGAAAGTTCAAGGAACTTAATCCTTAAAAGAGCCGCTGCATTTAATTGTACTTTTAAAATTTGTTTTTAAATGGATAAAGCTTCTGTTTTGACAGGAACAAAAAGCTTCTGAAGGTCCAGAAAGACTACTTCAAGTAGGGACTGATTAATTATTTATAACTTGCAAAATATTCCCCCTCTTCCACAACCAGCGCAACTTGCAATTGCCTGAAAAACAAATTACAGCTTGTAGATCATCAACAAATGAAACACCACATAAACACATTATGCTTATTGCATATGCCAAGTACATCACGAGATAAGATTTCTGTTCTCTCTTTGGATTACTTATGTTTTCAGATTAAAAGCATAGCTTA
The DNA here is from genome assembly GCF_964273445.1 of Streptopelia decaocto. Classification (NCBI taxonomy): domain Eukaryota; kingdom Metazoa; phylum Chordata; class Aves; order Columbiformes; family Columbidae; genus Streptopelia; species Streptopelia decaocto. Next base: position 49,755,703 of record NC_138657.1, read on the forward strand.
GCAAAGAGCTTTGCAGTTCTTGAATAAAAAAAAAAACATGTTCAAGGTAATGAGATGAGAGAAGTTGCATTGACTTTAGTAGGTTCTAGAACACAATGGCTACATACGTGTAAGTCTTTGTTTTGAAAATTGTATATCATAGTGCAAGAAGAGACATTATTTTAATTAGATGCTTGATGTTTGCTCAAGCAGTAAATGCAATAATCTCTAGTTTACACTAACAAAAAAACCCCAAACCAACCAACGAAAAGAATCCCACAAAAACAAACAAACAAACAAAAACAAACAAACCCCAAACACCAGACATGCTGAAATACTTCATAAATTCACTCATCTCATTACTCTGTGCTTCTCTTTTTCCTCTTTGAGATTTCTGCAACTTTTCCATGTCCTTCAACATTTCTCTTCTGATTAATTTCCTCAGCAGTTTATATTATTCTGCATGTAAAGTAAAACACTCTTGACCTTCTGCTATATGTAGAGAAGATCTCATAGCAGCATTCTTCCATGGGCACCAAACTCTTTGCATTTGAGTATGTACAAATTTGTTTTCTCTGTGGCTTACACATTAGTCCAAACTGGCTCTCTTCCCTGCTGCTGGTATTTGCAACAATCATTGACCAAGACCTGTAATCATGGTATCTTTCTACTCACTGTATTTTTACAGAGGCCAAGGCAGAACTTTTGTGCTTTACCCATAATATTTCCTGGACATGGTGACACTAGTTTATAATCCATATTTAGTATTGATTTTGTGGGTTTTAAAGCAACAGTGAAGTATCTGACAACTTTTACATTATTTATTGTTACTGTTTTCTATCTCTAGGGAAGTCAGTCATTATAGATATTTATATACATGAAAAGAGCAAGCAGAAAGAACACGTGCGTTTAGCTGATACTTTCTGAAATGATCCAGTTGCCAGATTTCCCAGAGCACTGGGGACTGATTACCACAATAAAAATGTAGTTCCCACATATAGATGCTTCGGCCCTTCTGAGTGATCAGAATATTGCACAGCCAAGACTAGTACATTTTTCAGAACATTTGTTCCCAATCTGCATTTATAAAGACTACCTGCTGTTACAGATTTCATTTGAGCACATAACAGGCTCTCAATATTTCACAGAATCGGACCCCAGGTGAAAAAAACAACTTGACTTAAAGCTGTTAATTAAATTAACAATAATAACACTGAAAAACAAAATGCAAATTTCTGAAAGAAATATACTGGTGCCTAAAGGTAACAACAGTGATTATAAAGGCAATTGGACTTCCATGTGTATTGTTTCAAGAAAGCAATGATCTATGAATTGCATCCTTTTTACCACACAGCTATCTTTGTGGACATAGTTTATGACACAGACATAAGAGATACAAAACCCATTTAGACGGCATTTACTTTAAAGTTTTGAAACAAATTTAAAGAAGAGACAAAACCAGTTGGGAATACATTATAGCCATTTAGTACAAATAAAGGAGAAAACATGAAAAGCCAAGTTAGTAGTTTCTTTTATAATAAAATGCAGTACGAATATGGTTTTGAGTGCAGCTTGTTCCTTGCTTTCTAGCCTTACCTCAGTAGAAGAGAATCTGCTCCTTTCACATAAAGATGCATGTCTGTAGACTTCAGTTAGAAACAAATTTCTGTGACTAATAATGACAAGACTTTTTTCTTCCAAAGGCATACAGAGAAACTGCAATTTTACAAACACAAAACAAAAAGTTCTTTATGACTTACAGCTCTGAAGAAAGTACAGTTTTTTTCACAATACTATACATTTATCCTGGCAAAGGGCGAAAATCTACAGCCTTAAGCAACTGGGATGAAAAAAAAACCCAAACACAGCAGCTTCAGCTTTTGACTGCTTTCCTTAGGATGCAATTGTTAATCTAAGCTTCTGAAGTTCACTTGAAAGAACAACAGCCCCTTGGAGAAGCACCTAGACTGCTAATGATAGCTCTCATAGAAGGAATGATTTTAACAACATATTTCTTAAAATTTATACTAACATTTAAAAGTCAAGCAAGTACATATAACTTCAGAGATTCAAGGAGCTTTCAAATTAGATAGTTTAATTTTTCAGAGGAATAAATGAAGGTATTCCACCGCAGCATGAAGGAGTAAGAGAAATTTACAATAGAAGAAAGATAATGAAAATGATACTTGAGATGTGTTATTTTTAATGGATCCCTGACCTTTCCAGCTTGTACATAAATTGCAGAACTGTCCCTTGCAGCAATGAATGGGCCTTGGAAAACAAACCAGGGTGGATCCACCTTGCACGGGAAGAGCCAGGGAGCAACCAGCAGGACTAGCTGCTGGGCGGGCAGGAAGTGGAGCTGAGGGTGGCAGTGAGGTCAGAACATATGAGCTCTTGTGGAGAGTTTTTGGGCCATATGCTGTGAACAAGCCAGGGCTTGAGGTGGCTGGGGTGCACTAGGACCATGCGGAAGTAAACAGAAGCTGGTCTGCCCTCGACCCAGGCTGCAGGAGGGTGCCATCGTCGCATGAAAAGCATGTGGACAGTGCCCTGCAGCTAATGACCATCGTGGTGGGGGAAGAGTGACTGCAAGTGTAACCAATTGTAGCCCGTGCTTGCCACATGGCCTTTCGGTATAGAGTATATAAGGGTTGGAAAAACGTGGTCTCGTGGACATTGATATTCAGTGTTGTTAAGAGTTCATTAAAGGGTATTGATGGTAAATTCATATTGAATTAGACTCATTACTCTCGCTGGCCCGCCCGTCGTGCTCAAAGAGGTCCTGCCAGCAATTTTGCATTCTCCACATCGTCTCACGACAAGCTCTCACCAAGGGCACAGGCGCAGTGCACCCCAAATGGGCTAGGACCATTACCATGGACAGCCAAGGGACTAGTGACCACCACACCAGCCCCAGCCAAGGTGCATGTCCGAGGCCAAGCCAGGAAGCCAAGCCAGCAGGTGATGATACGCAAGGCATGGGACTGAGAACAAGCAGGTGAAGGATGAGGGCCTGAGCTGAAGTGCGTCTTCTGAGTGAAGGCAGGGAGACCCCAGAGAGGTTCCTTGCATGTTTTCCTCCCCAGCTCTTTCCCAGCAGGCTGTCCTAAGGCCATAGGGCTGCAACACACAGCCTGAGAGGCACAGGCCATCAGAAGAAGTGGAATCCTTTTATTTTTTTTCATCTCAGAGTGATTGTTCAATTGTTTTAGTAATTTTCATGAACAGAAGTGCTGGGAATAGATGCACAAGAACTTTTTGGGTCAAATGGGAGCCTAATGGCAAGATAGACTAAGTGAGAAATCATGAGAAGAAATACTTGACATTTTATTTTGTAACCAGTCGTAATGTTTTGTTGTTGTTGTTGTTGTTGTTGTTGTTGTTGTTGTTGTTGTTGTTGTTGTTGTTGTTGTTGTTGTTGTTGTTGTTGTTGTTGTTCGGTTTGGGGGTTTTGTTGTTGTTGTTCAGACAAATTAATATTTTCCTTTTCTATGGATTTCCACAAATATAAAAAGTGGTTGTTACATGCGTTGTCAGTGTTATAGCCTTGTCAGTGCTACAGCTGAAGGGGAAGCTACAGTCATGGAGTGAAAGTCAACTTCACAGGTCAGGAGACACAAATCCATAGTAGCTCAACAGATGCATTGTTCAAGAAGCTACTTCTCCTTTTAAGGTTACAAGACTAAAATATATTCAACGATAAATATGTAGTTATTACAGATACATATTCATAAGATTGAAATACAAGTCTTTTTCCCTGGCTAGCACTGACCCAGAAGAGGATAGGGCAAACACATTCTAAAAATGTTTGTCATTCATTCATACTCATATACCAAACACTGTCTCTGTATTTCTTTATGGCCTGATGAGATAAGTAAAAAGAATCATCCCTGAAGCAAATATTATGAGAAAGTAAAACATAAATGTAATGTCTTATATTTAAGACATTTTATTACCTTGTACTTACATTTATATGTTCCTCTGGTGTAGGGAATAAAAAGTGAAAGGAAACTACACAGAAATTTTTAAAGTAGGATGTATTAAATATCAAGAAATAAGATGTCTGAAGTTTCACTGAAACATTTCAAGTATACAAGCAGATTCAATATGATTGGGCAGATAGCCAAGATTTTGGGAATAATGAATTATGTATCTAAGATACAAAATTTAAACATCAAATTAAAAATCTTTTTGTTTAGTGCTTGAATTTGAAACATTGTCATAATATGCAAAATTGAATTGCCCCAAATGCTGACAGCATTAGTTTCTAAGATACTGATTAAAGTTACGTATTATAGAAATCCTTCAAAACTAGTTTGCCTGCTTTTGAAATAATCTACCATCATTTTTCCTTCTTTGCTAATCTTTCAGTTCTTTTCTGCTTTGCAGGGAATGTGAGCAGTGCATTCATCAATTGTCATGTCTTTATTATTTCAAGTCTCGGTGCAGTAAAATTAGAAGCAGTAGCTGTAAATCATGACCATAGCAATAACAGTATTGAATGGGATGGATAGGATGGATAGGTAGTCAGCAAACTCTAATTTTAAAAAAAAAAAAAAAAAAAAAAAAAAAAAAAAAAAAAAAAGCTATTAAGGGTATTGCAGGAGGAAACTCCATCCCAAATAAATTTCCTTCTTCCTCTAGAAGTCTGACTATATTTTTCTTCATTTCCAGCTTGAACAGTAAAGGAGCCCTTTGGTCACCAGAGCAGTTGACTGTTGATGACCTAGGCATGTTGCTCAGCACATGTTTATATCTTTATGTCTCCTTTCTTAAAATCAGTACTCACTGAGTAGTTGACTCAGAATTACTGTTACAGCAATCAGAAGGAAAGACATGCAGTGCAGTACTGTGTCAACAGCTCATCCCAGAGGCAAGGCACTGGTTCAAAGCTCATTTTTCTGTTCTTTTAAAGTTCGGTCTGAAACAGGGCATCTCTTCTAATGTAGGCATAGTTAAAGTCTCTGATCAAAAGACACATAAATGAGGTATTGATACTTGGATACGCAATGGAATAACAATTACAGCTTCTAATATTTTCCCAAGATACTATCCATCATGTAATGCTGTCACCATGCATGCTTCCATACCCCTTTCCTCATTTGGTTTCATTTGCTTTGTTGTTTTTACTTAGTATCCAGGTAGAGAAATTCGGAGCTTAGTTTTCTAGCTGGATTTGTTTCAGAATAGGAACTACAGCTCACTGATTTATTGAAGCAAGACTATTTGGCTTATTTTTTCTGAAGTCAATACAAAATCCTTAAATGTCAAGAAGATATTTTTAAGACATGTTACTCAAATACAGAAAACTGGCATAGCAGGTGCATTAAAGGATTCATATAATCTATGCAGCTATATTTTGGGTTTCTGACAATTTTAACTCCCCAAAATAATAATTCTTTTTCTATGAACGTGGGGAATCATTCCAGCAAATCAAAGGGACAAATTATAAACATCAATAGTTTGAACAGAATAGGATAGAATGGAATGGAACAAATAGCATAGCATAGCATAGCATAGCATAGCATAGCATAGCATAGCATAGCATAGCATAGCATAGCATAGAATAGAATAGAATAGAATAGAATAGAATAGAATAGAATAGAATAGAATAGAATAGAATAGAATAGAATAGAATAGAATAGAATAGATTTCAGTTAGATGGGACCTACAATGATCATCTAGTCCAATTGCCTGACCAACCTGGGGCTGAGAAACAGTTAAAGCATGTTGTTAAGGGCATTGTCCAAAAGCTTCTTAAACACTGTCAGGCATGGAGCATTAACCACCTCTCCAGAAACCTTGTCTTTGACTACTGTCTCAGTAAAGAAATGCTTCCTAACATCCAATCTAAACCTTCCCTAGTACAGCTCTGATCTATTCCCACACATCCTATCACTGGATAACAGGAAGAAGAGATCAGCAAAAGATCAGAAAATTATCTCAGTAAAGGTGAAAACCAGCCTCCATTTTAAATAATACTTAAAATATAAGTAAGAACCCTGTTTAACTATGCAAGAAAAGTAAGAAAAACATACAAATAATGGCTTTTAACCATTTTTAAAGAATTTTTTGTGTATAAATGTTTCCTAAATTGTGAACACTAGATTTACTAGCTTTCAATTTTCTTTACAGCTTGGTCTTCTGTTTTTCATGGATTGCCTGCAGCCGTTACTACTATGCCAGAGGAATTCTAAACCAGAGGAAAATCTAAGAGAACTCATGCTGTTGACACTACTCTAGACATCAGAAAGAAGTCTTTCTTGCGTTATTCAGTTTGTGGAGGTAAAGCTACCAATGATAGCTACATGGCTCTAACCCCCTGTTCAAAAACATATATTTTCCTTATCCAAAGATTATTTACTTGCTTGGTTTAACTTGCTGTGTTATTCATACCATTTTTCAAATTGGACAGCTATATTGTGCCAAGTCAATACCAATTCATTGTTGTGCAATTAATCTAAGTTGACTTCTTACACAGCAAAAATCTTACGATGTTTTCATTAGCTTTATAATTTTACCAAAGAAAAGTACTCAAGCATAGGAAATTCTGAAAGCACATGGCATGGAGCTTAATTTTTTTAATGTATAAATTGTATAAATTTAGATCTTTCCATGACCTGAAGACTGAAGAGGGATGGAAAAAATCTCACATCTCTGTCACAAAAGAGCACTGAATTCCGAATTTGCTATAGAATTTTGAATTCTAAATTTTAAAAGATTAATTCAGCCTAGAAATGAAAAAGGCAACTGAACAATTCACTCTGTCACCCAGGTGTCTATGTTCCAATATATCTCCATAAGGAGATGTACTTCCCTAGACATGAATTAAAGTTCTCTGACCTGTTTGTCACACTTGGATGCTTTACAGATAAACTCCTTGTATATTTGACTATATCCAATTAAGAACAGTTATTTTCAGATCTGCCCTTTGCCTTTTCAGGCCAGCGTTGATGGAATTAAGTGATTTTTTCTATGCATTTTTTCTTAAAAACACAGAATACAGAACTAATATCAAGGTTAATGACGGTATATATTTCTTCTCTTAGAAGAATGTTTGTTGGTTAATTCTGGTTTTCACAGAATCACAGAAGCACAAAACGCTTTGGTTGGAAGGTACCTCTAGAGATCTTCTAGACCAACCCACCTGCTAAAGCACATACACCTAGAGGAGATCACACATGAATGCGTCCAGGTGGATTTTGAATGTCTCCAGCAAAGAAGACTCCACAACCTCTCTGGGCAGCCTGTTCCAATGTTCTGTCACTCTCAAAGTAAAGGAGTTTTTCCTCATATTCAGGTGGAACCTCCTATGCTTCAGTTTGTGCACTCTTCTTATTGCACCCTAGGATACCATTGCCCTTCTGGGTCACAGGTGCACATTACTAGCTCATGGTCAACCTGTTCTCCACTAGTGCTCCCAGGTCCTTCTCTGCAAAGCTGCTTTCCAGCAGATCAACCCCTAACCTGTACTGGTACATGAGGTTATTCCTCCCCAGGTGAAGGACCCTCTACTTGCCACTGTACAGCTTAGGTTCTTCTCTGCCCTGTTCTCCAGCCTGTCCAGATCTCACTGAATGGCAGCACAGCCTTCTGGTATATCAACCCTTTCTCTCAGTTTGGTATCATTGGCAAACTTGCTGACGGTGCACTCATTCTCTTCATCCGTGTCATTGATGAACAGGTTGAACCGGCCTGGACCTACTTCTGACCTCCTTTGAGAGATGATGTCAAAAGCCTTGCTGAAGTCAAGTTAAACAACATCCACTGCTCTTCCATCATCTACCCAGCCAGACATACCATCATAGAAGGCTATCAGGTTGGTCAAACCTGATTTCCCTTTGATGAACCCATGTTGACTACCCCTGATAACCTTCTTTGCATGCTTGGAGATGACAACCAGAATGAGTTGTTCCATCACCTTACCAGGCGTGGAGGTGGGGCTGACTGGGCTGTAGTTTCCTTCTTGCCCTTTTTGAAGACTGGAGTGAAAGTAGCTTTCTTCCAGTCCTCTGGCACCTCTCCTTTTCTGTCACGACCTTTCAACGATGATGAAGAATGGCTTAGCAATAACATCTGCCAGCTCTCTCAGCACGATCTTCAATAGGTCAAAGTTCACCCTGCTGATGTCTATGGTCTTAGTACTACATATCGTACTGCTTCCTCCATGCAGGATCCTGAACTCCACCATCTCATGATCACTGCAGCCAAGGCTGCCCCCGGCCCTCACAACTCCATCAAGGTCCATCAGCACACCTCTCCTCATTGGCTCCACCACCACCTGTGTCAAAAAGTTGTCATCAGTGATTTACAGGAACATCCTTGACTGTGACAACTCAGCTATGTTGCCTACCCAGCAGATGTCAGGGTGATCGAAGTCTCCCATGAGAACCAGGGCACATGATTGTCTGTAGAAAGCCTCATCAACTTCATCTTTCTGATCAGGTGGCCTGTATTAAACACCCACAACAGTGTCCCCCTTGTTAGCTTGTCCCTTAATTTTTACCTATAAGGACTCAATTCATTCTTTATCCCTTCCTAGGCAGAGTTCGGTACATCCAAGTAGCTCTCTCACATAAAGTGCAACTCCTCTACCTCACCTTGCTGGCCTGAAAAGCTTTGGTTTTATTTGTTCTGGTGGTGGTGGTGGTATTTTGTTTTGTTTAGTTTGTTGTGCTTTTGGTTGTTTTTTTCTGACTGCTACTGCTATTTAGTTTAATAAAAGGATAATCCATCAATGCGTTTTAAGAAACATCTAACTGGAAATATGGTTGATGCTTAAATCTTAAAGGAAATGGTACTCCTAAAGGATTAGATTAGTAGAAGAAGAAACAAAGCTTTTTGATACAGCAAGGCTTTACGTTCATTTCCAGCATCACAGAAAACTGTACTAAACTGAGATATTGCCAGCAACAGTCAAATCACTTACCTTTATTAATAGGAGGCAGCATTATAAGTGGAGAGAAAAGCCTATGGAGAGTCTCCTCTGAGACTCACTTGCTGTAGGATATGTCTGTCTTTGATTTCACTTGCATATCTGGTTTGCAAATCCACTAGAGAGGGGTCTTACTTTCATAGCTTGGAACTCCTACTATTCAGCACCATATACTTACAATGCCACACCGATGATTTATAAGAAGATAGCTATCTTTACTGAGACATCCTTGATTAATCTCATAAATTTTGTCATCTAGAAAAAGCCATCTTAAGGAATTTATGTGATTCACCGACCTTATTAGAGCAGGTGTAAGAGTTACAAACTTTTCCACACAACTGTACAGGATAATATTACTTTGACAATAATGCAGGTTCCTAGCACTTGGGTGGTAGATTGGAAAAAATGCTCCTGCTTGGCCCTGGACATCAGCCAGAATCAGGTCCAAATGTTCTCATTTCTGCACACAGTAATGCCCCAGCTGCAGGGTGGTCTGCAGCCACTCAGTTACAAAAGCAGCTTCTTTCTCAGGTTTGCTACAGTCTCTCTTTATTTATGGTCAACTGATTTGCCCACCACCAGTCACATGGGAAGGATGATGGCTGCATAGCACCAAGCACGATATTTCTATTTCATTTCACTAACAGAAAGTACACATTTGCACCAGTGCTAAGGAATAAGATAGTCTAAAAACACGTCATAACATTTCAAAGTAAAATCTGACTCACAGAAAATTATTTTTTGTCCTTATTGCCTAAAACATTGGTGTAGCAAGAGATTAAATAGCACAAAAGTAGACATTTTTAATTTCATGTTGTTCAATTATTGGAATAGTTGACAATCACTTTTAAAAACAAATAACACTAAATATGTTTTTCTGTGGGTTCAGACTCTAAGACTCCGTGATTTCAGCAAAATTGGTGAAGAAGTGATAATGTAAATTGTTTAAAAAAGAGTTGTAGTGTCTTAAACCACCATACTTTCTAAACTTAGTTTAATGCTATGCACAATATCGAGTCCTAGAAACTAAACATACTATTAAAACTGTTTTACTAGCTCAGGATCTAATTTTCCTGAATAAATTTATTTTTGTGTTAGACTATAAACATGGTCTAATGAACACAGATACCACCTACAGCAGAAATAAGGATAAATAATGACTTACACTTCATACACTTATCTTGAAGGCCCAGGTTTGAATGCATGTATCCCTTTCCATATATATTTAGCCTAAGCATGTTTAAAAATGTTAAATAAAAAAAAAATTTACAAAAATAAAGGTTTATATATTTAGGCTTCCTTGACAGAATGAGGCTTCCATTGATCTTCTCAACAATAATTGTATCTAATATGGTATTTTTATCTGCAGAAATTAAGAACTCTCAGACACAGTCCTATGACATGAACAAACTCTGATGCAAGAAAATAACAGAAAAGTTAATTTCTGGGGCTATTAAATGCTACAGTAGTAAACACCAGTGAATTACTACGAGACCCAGGATATTATCATCTTTGTCACTATCATGTGCTGATATATCCTATATTCAGTATCAGGAAAAAGAATTTCAAAGAAACTGGCTATCATGTCTTCACCACCTAAGGCTCTTGGTACCAGCTACAAAATGGGGTTTCTCTGTGACACCCTGGGCCATTAATCATCCTTAAGTAGGCAAGTGAGTGGCCCAGGATTTAAAAGACACATTTGTAATATTTACTATAACTATTGGAAGCCAATAAACAGCTACATAAATAGATGGATGGGACAGTAACATTTTATGAGAGGTATCAGCAATATATTTTCCAGAAGACATTGGTGCTAATTTGGGCATAAGAAATATTTTTTTCCACAGGCAATGGAAAGGACACTTTCTCATTCCCAGGTTTAGAAGAAATTTGCCTGAAAAATGAATGCCAGTTGCTAGTGTTAGTGCACCATCTTGTTGAAAGCCAGTCTAATAAGGAGCATTCCTGTAACACTAGCACAGTGTCCAGCTGCTGGAAGCAATGGGATCCCCTCTTGTTAGTACAATGGTCAGAGTCACAGCAATTCTGTTTTACATGCATCATGCCTCATTTCCAAATCTGCTTGTGAAGAATGAAATCCTTGAATGCAAAAGAAGATAGACATAGATGAAGAAAGATGCTGATGCTTAAGTATTAGTTACTGCTAATTTCTTCTCTTAGGACACCCCTTAAAACAGTATGTTTGGGAGAAACCAAAGCTGTTGGGCATTTAACCATAGTAGAGTAATAACCCAGATATAGCAAACTACTTATCTGCTGTAAATATACTCTCATGGTTCAAAAGGTTACCACTGACCCCTTGGGCTGGTCTTAGGTGCAGATCAGTATTGGAAAGTAGATGCTACGTTTGAGAGCACTTGTTGTTCATTGGTACCAAAAATGCTAACTAGCACTCTTCATGGATTAGACATTAAATTCAAATGTCTTCCATGATCTGTGGTGCTTCCAAGATATTATTAATACAAATTAGAATCTTATTTCATATAATTGGAAATGAAAAAAAAAAAAAAAAGAATAGACTAAGAAGACATGCAAAAGTTTCAGGATTTTTATAGAATCATAGGATGTTCTGAGTAGGAAGAGACATGCAGGGATCACTGAGTCCACCTCCTGTCTCTTTATAGAACAACCCCAAAATTCACACCATGTGTCTGAGGTCATTGTTAGTAATTTCTTGAATGCTGTCAGGCTTGGTGCAGTGACTGCCTGCCTGAGGAGCCTGGTCCAGTGTTCCACCACCCTCTGGGTGAAGAACCTCACTTCTGGGTGATGTTCCTCACAGCTCTCATCTGACACAAGTTAAAGGACTATGGCAGTTTGCAGAAACACCCTAAATCTCAAAATGTCTGTTGCCAAACATCCGTGCCAATGCTGTGATTACCAGCCATGGGCAATGTAAACACCCTGCTCACATGGACACCCATAGCCTCTCGGTTATCATACCAAAAACAATTCAGAGGAAACATTAGAAACAACATAGAAAATAAGACAGATGATTTCATATAAAATCCATTGAAATTTGTCCAGAGCAAAACCTTCGGAACTAAATATTCTTCCAACAGCCCTATAGTATATGTATTTTAGAGAGTTGCTTCCTTTCTCTTGGAACCATTCCCTTGCATTCTCTGCTGTTACTTCTACCTGAAATGAGGATTGATCAAAACTGTCAACCAGAAGGGATAAAAAAAAATTAAATCAAGAAAAATCAATACTTACAACTTCTGTCTCCATAGCTTTGTGCTGCTTGCTGTATTTTATCATCTACAAATACAAACAGACAAATCAACTGATATTTATTATGTAATACAATAACCTGGCCATTTATGGTACAAGTGCATTGAGTTCAGAGTGCTTTAATTCATTCTGTAATGTTACAGAAAAGTTTAGTGATTTTTCTTTCCTTTACTGGATTACTGTTTAGGCCTGATTTAACTCTAGAAGCAATATTGTTTGCTATTGTACTTTTATAAGGATAGATCTGATCTTTAATGTGTATGTTTAAAACAACAGAGACAGAACAGACATTGGGATGTTATATCTCTTGATGATTTCCAACTCAGCAAGGAATCAATCAGTACAATTTCTTGAATCATTTGGAAACAAGCACAAACAAGTACATAGATGTACTATTATGTGGCTGAGTGTAGAATAATGTCTCTTTCTAAAAGGGATTAGAACCTGAGTGCACCAAAGTACAAACAATTCTGAAGAGAACAGTGATGCCATAATGTTATTCAATACAGTCTAAATTGCCAGGATTATGGAAAAAAAGGCTAAAAACACAGAAAAGCAACTAAAGCAAATGAAATTGAATATATTTGCATTTGGCATATGTAACACAATGAATAAAATAACAAGGCTGAGATTCATTAGTTTGGGGTTGTTTTCTAATATACAGAACATCTGATACAATGCTGCAGTGACAATTTTTCACTCTGTGCTCTGTTGTATATTTACTCCACATGCCTTGCAATAAAAAGAGGATTGCATCACAAAGTTATTTCATAACTTGCTTTTAATTTACCCCATTTCACAGTTAGAAGAAATTAAGACTGGGACATAGTGTAAACAAAATAACGTCTTTGGAAAGGCAGTAAAATACTTAAAGCTGGTTTAGCTGGTTTACCAAACAGAAATATAGAAAAATTTTCACAACAACATATAAAGATTTTTTTTCTGGACAGAATAAATACACAAAAGTTTATTTGATTAAACTTTTTTTTTTTATTCCACAATAAAATATTTTACATATTTTCCTTTCCTCTTTCATGAAAGAAACATAGCCATTGCAGTGGTTCACTTGAAAAATTTCCAAAGTATATTCCAATATATATTCCACTGTTTTGTCTTATCTGTAAGCAGTTAAATCTTTACTCCACAAATGCTCGTAGGTGGGTCTGTATAAATACTTGTTCTTGATTTTCCCAAGTGTTTTCATTGTAAAATCATCATCATCCCATTGTTTACAGCTTTGAACAATTTGCATTTTCTGGATTTTGTGTGTGTGTGTGTGTGTGTGTGTGTGTGTGTGTGTGTGTGTGTGTGTGTGTGTGCTGTGTCTTTCTGGGGCTGGTAAAGACTGTCCCAAAGAGTCCTCTTGGGACAAGAAGGGATCATTTCATACAAGCATTTTGCACATTCTCTCGGAAGACATGGCAGAGTTTAACTGCTTATCTGTTTGCTGATTCTGTCTCCTAATGATGAGTGGGCTGTGCATGTCTTCAAGCATTGAGCAGCTGGGCACAACCAGTCCTTTTCATGAGTGTACCTGCAACAAGGAGACAAGACAGGGACAGACAGAAAAAGTTCACAAGCTGGGTAGCAGTTGACAAGAGAAAGCCTACAGAAGTGCACCATCTTCCAAAGTCTGAAGGGAAACCAGGACCTAAGCCGCACAGTTCCTCTGTTATCAGGATGCATTTGTGGAAGCACTTGCAAAATACACTGAAACTGTCTTTACAGCGGTTCCACATTAAAATGATGAAGTACAGTGGAAATCAGTTCATTTTGTTAACTCAGGTTCTCATTCTACCAGATAACACAGATGTCAGTGCAACAATATGCCATAGAATTTCTGTTTCTTTCTTTAACATTAAATTAACACTTGCAAGTTCAAGAACGAAGAATGTATTTGCAAAAGTTATTTGACCTCCTTTTGGCTTCACATTGACAACTAGTGATTTGCATTGGTAGTGCTTTTAGAATGAATTTTGGCATGGAGTGAAGATCACAGATAAGCTAGATTTCATGGGTTTCATTTTCCCATCAACTTAAAAGATACTTTATGAGCTAGCTATCTAGGAAACTATTAGTACAGCTAATACCGTCCTGGATAACTGGAGCTGTCTCTTTCAATTTCCGAAGTATTGTTGCATAGATCTCCTCCAATGAAGTTCTCAGATATGATCTTTCTTTTCATGTCTGAATCACATGTTCTGATTTTAAGAATGGCTGAGCAGGTCACAACTGCAACTGAAAATGATAGGAACTGCTTTAAAAAAAAAAATCATGTGTACTCATTTAAAGTGGGGCACTGGGAATGACTGTGCACTTTCTGACTTTTATGTCTGGTGATGAGAAATTTGTGAAGCATGTGCTTCTAAAATTGAATAAACACCCTTTCAGATTCCTGAGATTCTGAAACACATAATTAATGTTTGTGAACCAGATATTATAGTTATAATCAACAGAGAAAAGCCTCAGGAAATTAATTCTCCTTTCTGATACCTGCTGAACAATGAAGATAAAATGAAATATTAAATACCTGCTTTTTATGTGACCATCTTCTGTTCTGTGTTCTCTATGAACTAGAAATTCTGCAAGAGAATAGTAATGTAACAATATAATTAAGTCTCTCTTAAGACAAATGAACAGTAGGACAGAGTTTGTACTCTGCTTTAACTCTGCCATTTCCTAACTTCTGACATTGTGACTATGCAGGTTGAATTTTCTAATATGCTGGAGAAGGGGAAAAGAGAATTGTAGTTATAAGACAATGCAGGGACAAAGGGAGGCTTATACTGAATATCTAAGCTCTGTGTGCCAAAGAACAGTCCAAATTATGTCCTGAGTAAGTATATGTCAATAGAACTGAAAACAGAGAGTTAGATTGTGTATACATCTAGGTGATACATAGGAAAATCAACAAGGAAACAGAATCTGATCCTGCTGCTCTTTTTCATTATCTTTTGTACACAATCTTAATTATAAAATAAGTCATCTAATGTATAATAAATATGCAATATATTTTCTTCACAGAGAGAATGATTTTATAAATAATTATATTGCTATAAACATCATACTATCCTGTTTATTTTATCAGTAGTCCACCATAGCATGGTTGGCAGCAAAAAATCGCTGCTTCAGCCTGTATCAGCTAGCACGGTCCTCAACTAGCCAAGATACCTTAGAAGCAGAGGTCAGTGAAAGTGAGGAAAAGCAGGCTTTCTTCCTTGGTTGGTGGGCATTGCAGGCCAGAAAATCGGCACATAAATTGGTTTGGGCATGTAAATCAGACTGTAGCTATAACTTAAAGGAGACATTAAGCATACACAACATACAAACTAAAAGTGACCCCAGAGATTAAAATCTTAAGGTGTTTTGTGGTCTCTTTCCAGGCTGAAATTACCTTCCAGGTGTCCTCCCATCATTTCATAGCCACATGTATTTGCTAAATTGCAATCTATTTTAGAATCATTAAATCAAATGGGCTGCAAGAGGAGTGGTTAATAACTGAGCTACTAGAACACCTCTTGCACATCTGAGGGGCATTTGTGACAAATTCAAGTAGCAGTGATCTTGGTTCTGGTAAGTGCAACTCTGTTGACATCCCATTGATTACCAACTTACAGCACAACATATCAAAAGAGAATCAAACTCTACATTTTTTAATCTGTTTCCTCTAACTAGAAAAGTAAGTTGGCAGAAAATAATGCAAAAGTCTAGTCATTATCTACACAAGTATCCTGTCCTGCTTCCTAGCAAGCTGAAGATTAGGAAAATAGATTAAGGTATGGGTAACTAGTAGTTCCTTTGCACAAGTATTAGGAGTTCAGTCTATAATCTACTGCAACTGTAACATGGTATATAGGATTGAACATAACATTTTAGAGGAGCTTTGAGGGATTGGAAACTTTATGGAACATTAATCTGCAATAAATGTTATTTATGAGAACATTTCACCCGCAAAAGTGAAGGTATTTCTTTTGTAATTGGTGTATGTCTCATTTTAAGTTGCCTTTAGCAGACAGCCTGTTCAAACCGCTGTCTTGTAGAGGTAGATATATGTCAGGGTGAAGGATCTTAGAGGCCTGGAAGGAATTGTTCACATCATCTACCAATTCTCTTCACATTAAAAAAAAAATAATAATAATAAATAGATAAATAAAGTTGTCTAATTACTGTAACAGGACTGTTTTGCTATATTTGTAGCTATTTCAGTTAGGAAGAAGAAAAATTTTGAAGGATTACTAAAGAACATAACATAGTGCAACAGTTTAACAGAAAACGGACTAAGAAAATCAATTTTTGTTCATCCATTTTATTAACTTCAAGTAATTTTTTGTAGATGACGTATGAACTAAGCTGTGGAATTTCCACTCAGTTCCATGTGCTTGAAAAAGACAGGAAAAAAACTGGTGCTTCCACAATTGCAATTCTAAGAAGGAGATTAAATGTTCCCCAAGATATATGCAATGTATCAATATTCTGGTTGACATTTTTCTCAAACAATAAACAGACACTTTTATCTCATACTGCTGTCTGTATATGGACAACATCTTGCATTGGAACATCTGAAATACAAAACAATGAACTTTCCATTCAGAGTCCAGCAAAAGAAAGAAATGGGTCACTAGCAAGGCCAGATATGTTCTGCTCTGAAATAAATAAAAAAAAATTCTCTCCTCCATTGCATCCTCAAATAATTAATCTGTCCTTTCCTCCCCTCTTTTTTTCACCTCATTACATTTCTGCCCCGCCTTTCTATTCTGTAAATGGTGGGACACTAAACACAAAAGAATCAACAAGAGTATATGATAAACAAAGGCAACAACAGTGCATACTTTATTTTCTTTGCATATCTTGGTGTTTTTCTAAGCCAATACCTTTATCACAATCTTCTCACTTCCCAGAATTTAATTATCAAGAAATACCAGAGAGAAATGTATTTCTGACTTCTAACTTGCTGCTCTGCTTTCCACAAGGGCAACTGTTGCTATTACTTGCCCTAATTTCTGCTTAGTATGCTGCTCTTCTCATGTCTCTGAATTCTTCTCTCCTTCTACCATTTTCTTTATTCCATTCATATTACTCGACTTGTTCTTCCTTTCACATCTGTTTTCTATTCTGAGGTGGTTTTATTGTGTTCCTTTGGGAATATGCTGACTACAACATATTTAAAAAGGAAGCAAATTCTTCTGATTTTTTTTTTCCAATATTTGTAGAAATTTTAGCTTATCTTTCTAGCCACCTTCTAGCTGAAACCACAGAAAAGAATAACACTTTTAACAGGAATTATTTGGTTTTGCTTTTTTTTTAATAAGAACACATATTTTGAGAAACGACTTTTCACAGAATCACGTAGAATGGCTGCGTATAAATGTTTTCTAAATTGTGCTAGATTAATTAGCTTTCAATTTTCTTTACAGCTTGGTCTTCTGTTTTTCATGGATTGCCTGCAGCCGTTACTACTATGCCAGAGGAATTCTAAACCAGAGGAAAATCTAAGAGAACTTGTGCTGTTGGTACCACTCTAGACATCAGAAAGAAGTCTTTCTTACGTTATTCAGTTTGTAGAGGTAAAGCTACCAATGATAGATAGCTACATGGCTCTAACCCCCTGTTCAAAAACATATATTTTCCTTATCCAAAGATTATTTACTTGCTTGGTTTAACTTGCTGTGTTATTCATACCATTTTTCAAATTGGACAGCTATATTGTGCCAAGTCAATACCAATTCATTGTTGTGCAATTAATCTAAGTTGACTTCTTACACAGCAAAAATCTTACGATGTTTTCATTAGCTTCATAATTTTTACCAAAGAAAAGTACTCAAGCATAGGAAATTCTGAAAGCACATGGTATGGAGCTTGATTTTTTTAATGTATAAATTGTATAAATGTAGATCTTTCCATGACCTGAAGACTGAAGAGGCATGGAAAAAATCTCACATCTCTGTCACAAAAGAGCACTGAATTCCGAATTTGCTATAGAATTTTGAATTCTAAATTTTAAAAGATTAATTCAGCCTAGAAATGAAAAAGACAACTGAACAGTTCACTCTGTCACCCAGGTGTCTATGTTCCAATATATCTCCATAAGGAGATGTACTTCCCTAGACATGAATTAAAGTTCTCTGACCTGTTTGTCACACTTGGATGCTTTACAGATAAACTCCTTGTATATTTGACTGTATCCAATTAAGAACAGTTATATTCAGATCTGCCCTTTGCCTTTTCAGGCCAGCGTTGATGGAATTAAGTGATTTTTTCTATGCATTTTTTCTTAAAAACACAGAATACAGAACTAATATCAAGGTTAATGACGGTATATATTTCTTCTCTTAGAAGAATGTTTGTTGGTTAATTTTGGTTTTCACAGAATCACAGAAGCACAAAACGCTTTGGTTGGAAGGTACCTCTGGAGATCTTCTAGACCAACCCACCTGCTAAAGCACATACACCTAGAGGAGATCACACATAAATGCGTCCAGGTGGATTTTGAATGTCTCCAGCGAAGAAGACTCCACAACCTCTCTGGGCAGCCTGTTCCAATGTTCTGTCACTCTCAAAGTAAAGGAGTTTTTCCTCATATTCAGGTGGAACCTCCTATGCTTCAGTTTGTGCACTTCACCCCTCATCGTGTCACTGGGCACCACTGAAAAGAGTCTGGTCCCATCCTCTTGACACCCACCCTGGAGATATTTATAAGCATTGATAAGATCCCCTCTCAGCCTTGTCTTCTTCAGGATGAACAGACACAGCTCTCTCAGTCTTTCCTCATAAGGAAGAGGCTCCAGATCCCTGATTATCTTCACAGCCCACCGTTGGACTCCCTCCAGTAATTCCTTGTCCTTCTTAAACTGGGGAGCTCAGAACTGGACACAGTACTTGAGATGGAGACTCACCATGTGAGTCTCTATGAGGTGAAGGATAACTTCCCTCAACCAGCTGGCCACACTCTTCTTATTGCACTCTAGGATACCATTGCCCTTCTGGGTCACAGGTGCACATTACTGGCTCATGGTCAACCTGTTCTCCACCAGAACTCCCAGGTCCTTCTCTGCAAAGCTGCTTTCCAGCAGGTCAGCCCCTAACCTGTACTGGTGCATGAGGTTATTCCTCCCCAGGTGAAGGACCCTCTGCTTGCCACTGTACAGCTTAGGTTCTTCTCTGCCCAGTCATCCAGCCTGTCCAGTTCTCACTGGTAGACAACATCCACTGCTCCTCCCTCGTCTACCCAGCCATTCATGCCATGATATTAATAGAAGGCCATCAGGTTAGTCAAACCTGATTTCCTTGGGTGAACCCATGTTGACTACTCCTGATAACCTTCTTTTCCTCCTAATTCTTGGAAATGACAACCAAAATGAATTGTTCCATCACCTTACCAGGCATTGAGGTGGGGCTGACTGGCCTGTAGTTTCCTGGGTCAAGCTTCTTGCCCTTTTTGAAGACTGGAGTGACGATGGCTTTCCTCCTGTCCTCAGGCACTTCTTCTATTCTCCATGACTTTTCAAAGATTATGAAGAATGGTTTAGCAATAAAATCTGCCAAATCTCTTAGCACTCGTGGATGCATCCCATCAAGGCCCATGGATTTGCAGATGTCCAGTTTGTCTAAACGATCTTCAACCTGGTCCTTCTCAACCAAGGGAAAGCTTTCCTTTCACCAGAGTTTCCCTTCTACCTCTTGGGTCTGGAATTCCTGAGGGCCAGTCTTAGCAGTAAGGACAGAAGTAAAGAAGGCATTCAGTAAATCTCTAATTGTTCATGTTTATTCTCCCTGGTATGTGCATTTGTGTACAGACACTTCAGAGAAGTAATCGAGCATGCAGGTTTCTTGTGAGGGTTGCAGAGGATCCACTGCAGCCATCATACCCTTGAGGTGGTTGGCCTTCTCGTTCACGTCTTGGGAGGCAATGAAGGAATATTTGACACTGCTCTGGTTGGCCTGGCTTATTCCCCAGTTGAACACGATGCCGTGAGCATCACCACTTTGGACCCCACTCCCTGAGCTCATAAATTTAAGATCTGCTGCACCTCACCCCTCTGTGCTTGGTGTCTCATCCCACAACATCTCATAGGCAAGCCTGATACCAATCCCCTCCCCCATCATGTCTAGTTTAAAGCTCTGTTGTGAAGCCCTGCTAGCTCATTTGCAAAGACCCTCTTCCCCCTTTGAGAAAGATGAACTCCATTCGACACCAGCAAACCCAGTACCATGTAGGCCCTCCCATTATCAAAAGAGTCAAAACTGTGGTGGTGACACAGTCATGGAGCCATGTATTAATAGATTGAGTCTGTCTGTCTGTCTGCTTCTCTCCGTCTGTGTCCATCCATCTGTGTCCATCCACCTGTTTCTTCTAGTGTCACTGCCCACAACTGGAAGGAGAGAGGATAAAATCACCTGTGCTCCAGATTCCCTCACCAACTGTCCCAAGGCTCTGAAGTCTCTTTTGTTCACCCTTGGACTACTGTTTGAAACTTCATTGCTACCCACATGGAAGACCAGTAATGGGTAGTAGTCTGAAGGCTACACCAGGCTAGGAAGTTTCCTGGTGATGTACTTAACCCAGGCCCTAGGAAGGCAGCAGACCTCCCTAATAGAAGGATCTGTCTGGAATATTGGACCCTCTGTATCACCCAGAAGGGAGTCACCTACAAATATAACTCTTCTTTTCTTCCTTGTAGTAGTGCTGCTAATACAAGGGCTGGGCCCTTCTGATTCTGCCAGCACCTGTGGTGTAGATGGACCTTTGTTTTCTTCAACCATTATCTGGCCTTCCACATACAGAGTCTCATACTTCTTGTACAGAGGCATCTGGGAGGGTGAGTTGGGCAAGGGGGGATTTTGCCTGCCGCTCTGAGTGTAGACTGGCTTCCATTCACACCTTTCCCTTGATCTACTGTCTTCAGTCAGGTGTGGGAGGATACAGGACTCCATTGATCTTGGTTTCTTACTGGTGGCCTTTCCTGTCTCAGGGAGGCTAGAGCTTGATCCCACAAGTCTGTTTCCTTCTCTGACTCCCTGATGCTTCTTAACCTTTCTGCATCCTCTCTTCACTCTACCACCAGGCTAAGCAAGTCATCCACCTATTAAGAGCAGGTAATCCACTTCTGTTAAGATTCTTGTGATTTCTTAATCTAGAAGCATATTTGAACTGAAAATTATGTGGTACACTGAATGTATCATACTTTATTTCTTAAGAAAGAAAAAAATTCTCAGTCTAAACTGAACAGGCTTGAGAACTTTTGGTCACACCAAGGCAAAGGCTACAGTTTACTAGTTGTGCATCACATCTCAAACAATTCTTTACAAAACTATCATTTAGAAACAGTGAAAAAAAAAAACCTGACATAGCTTCCTCAAGAGATTAGACATTTTGCATGTCATATGTCATTTCAACTGAATATACCACTGTACTAGGAAAAGGATTTCAATAATAGGATAACACATTCAAGCAGAGTTTATAGTTTACACATTTGCCCAATATCATCATTTTGAGTATCTTTCTGAACACATCTGTCCTGGTTTCATCTGGGATGGAGTTAATTTTCTTCCTTGTAACAGCTATAGTGCTGTGTTTTGGATTTAGTATGAGAAGAATGTTAATAATACACTGATGTTTTGGCCATTGCCACACAATGTTTATACCAAGTCAGGACTTTTCAGCAATGAGGCTGGGGGTGCACAAGAAGCTGGAAGAGGTCACAGCCAGGACATCTGACCCAAAACTGGCTAAAGGAGTATTCTTCACCATATGATGTCATGCTCAGTATTTAAACTGGAGTTGAGCAGGCAATTACTACTTCTCAGGAAAAAAAAACGGACTACTGGGTCAGGGCTAGTGAGCAATTGCTTTGTCCATTACTTGTTTTGTGTATTCTATTACTATTATTTTTTCATCTCCCTTTGATGTGCTATTAAACTGTTCTTATCTCAACCACTTTTTTTTTTTTTTTTTTTTTTTTCCATTTACCTCTTTCATCCCACTTGGCAGGGCAGGGGAAATGAGCAAGCAGCTGTGTGGTCCTAGTTGCTGGTTAGGGTCAAAACATGACATTATCGAACACAGCTTTTTCCCAAAATAGGAACATTCATCAAAGACAACGGCATTACCACTCTGAAGGTCAGGCATAACATCTCTAACTTCCACTCTCTTTTGCTCACACAAAGAATATATGGGTCAATGGGAACTCAAGTGGCACATTTAGAGATATTTAAGTGGCTGATTTGGGAAATTATGCACTGAGGACTTAATCTTTGCATGAGTGATCCATGAGAAAGGAAAGCAGTATTTTTTTGCCTTTCTAGCCTTTCTGTGTTTTATCTATTTAGATTAGAAGGTCTCTGTGGCTGTCAGATTCTCCCAGCTCAATTTCTCACACTCTAGCTTCCAGTCTTACTAGTGATACGTACTGATACTGTCTTGACAGGCCACCAGAGAAGAGTAAAGAGGTTCTAATAATGTGTAACCCAAAGTTGCTGTGAGTGGGTCCTGCACAATAGTAACAAAATTTTCAGTTTTGATGCTTTTTAAAATGGAAAAATGCTCCAGAAAAGGAATCACACAATCACATATCCAACACAAGGTGTATCTCAGGAGAACCTTATTGGCTAAAGACTTCATTAAGGTTCACCCATATATTTAGACCTCCCTGAAACAGGATCTTGGTAATAAAGCCTAGCCTCCTCCACAGGCAAAGAAAAAACATAAATAAAAATAACTGAAAGGACATGGCATCCTTCTCCCACAGCTGAGAATGAGAGGAATATTTCAAAGATACATCTATTGTACTATGATAAGTTTCACTTACATTCTTTATCTTATAATGTAGCCAGATACACAATGTTTTTTACATAGCTTCCTTTTTATACTAAAAAGTAAATATAAAATTTGTGACATATGTCTACCAACATGTTACATTCAGATCCCCTACAGAAATACTCCATTGTGTATGCAATTCTTAACTTTATTTTAAAGGGACATTAAAGAGTATTTTCAAAATAACTGTGGTGTAAAAGGTATGGATAAATATATTGCCAAGTTAAAAATATCTTCTTTGTGACAAAATACATAATGCATTCACTCTACACATTAAAAAGAAAAACTCTTCATTGATGATGGAAACATAACATGCAATAAAAACCAGGATCTTTATTTAGTTTATTAAATACGAAGTGGAGCATATTTGAAAACTGTTGAAACTGGCTAGATGAAATCTTCTGCAAGGGGTACCTTTCATTTGTAGTCTAACACCCAGTCTACCTTGACATATGCAAAGCAGGCAATGCCTAATGAATAATTCTGATAAGCACTGTTTGCAGCTGAATGCTTTTCAACAGCGACAAGGCAACTGGGATTTCAGCCTTTACTGTCCTTAAAAGACATAATTGTTAAAGGATATAAAGGATGGCAAAGCAGGAAGGAAGTTAAAGTCCAAACTCAGTTCAACAGGCTTTAGTTAAATCATCTTTAAGGAAGCATGATCCAGGCTTGATTGCAAACATTTGTTGTGGTGGGTTTCTTTTAACTTCTGCACAGGTAGAGTAAAGCATAGTGTTGGAAAATGTATAATCTGACCAGCTGGAAAATGGCATGTGAAAGCCCTTAGAAAGAATGAGCAGGACGTGGTATGAAAAAATTTAACCTGATAGTGTCCTGGACACCAAAAACATCACATTTAGATATATCTTGCTTTGTTGAAACTTAAAACCAGAGGAGTTATTCTGACCAAAACCATTCAGATCTTGCCAGCCTGTCTTTTCAACCCAGCTGAAAATCTGCTGTGCTCAATGAACTGTGCTGACTATCTGGAAAGGAGACAGAATTTACTAAGTATGCTTTGCCATACATCCAATTGATCCATCC
The DNA here is from genome assembly GCF_964273445.1 of Streptopelia decaocto. Taxonomy (NCBI): domain Eukaryota; kingdom Metazoa; phylum Chordata; class Aves; order Columbiformes; family Columbidae; genus Streptopelia; species Streptopelia decaocto. The sequence goes on from NC_138657.1 coordinate 49,779,738, forward strand.
TGGAAAATGTAGTCTATTTCTATGCCTATTCTGCAAATAGGCAGGCTCTGGCAAAGCCGAAGATCTATGTTCTGTGAAAATTATTAAATATAACAACTGTGTGCCTAGAATATGGAAAAATCTGTCAGAGTGATGAAGGATGCTTGTCCTTTCATTGCTGAAATTTAAATCAATATGATTTTATTTTGCTTCAGATAAAGAATAGCTGCAATATTATTTATCTGGATTGCTCAGCCTATGCAAGAGGATAGACTCATGACTTTACAATGTGATTTTGTTTAAAAAAAAATAAAGACAGAAGTCAGGTTCCATCCTTGGGTTAAAGTCTAATATTGATTTATAATTAACAGGTAAAGACTATTTCAGCTGAAATTATAGAGAACACAAAAGATTGCATAGAAATTGTTAAGGATATAAATGAACATTTAAATACTCCACATTGGGAAAAAAAAAAAAAAGGGAATATTAATCTGTAAATGTCTATACTGGCAGAAAATGGAAAATCAATGGAGGCTAAGCATTTTGACACACATTTTATAGAGGGAGCATTGAATATGTTACGAGATTCTAATGTAACAGCGATTTTTGTATAGACCACCACTAGCTTACAGGTTTGCTTCTAAGAACTTTCCCTGAAGTCCATTTGTTCCCAAACTCTGTGAAGAACCTAGTTACAAGCCAGTCAGCCTCACCTCCATCCCTGGAAAGGTGATGGAGCGAGTCATTCTGGACGCTCTAGGAGGAAAAGAAGGCTGTCAGGACGAGTCAACATGGATTTATCAAGGAGAATTCAGGTTTGACTGATCTAATAGACTTCTATTAATATCATGGCATGACTGGCTGTGTAGATGAGTGGAGAGCAGTGGATGTTGTCTACCTTGACTTCAGCAGGGCTTTTGACACTGTCTCCCACAACATCCTCATAGGTAAGCTCAGGAAATGCAGGGTGGATGAGTGCACAGTGAGATGGATCATGAACTGGCTGAATGGCAGAGCTCAGAGGATTGTGATCAATGGTGCAGACTCTGGTTGGAGGCCTGTAGTTAGCAGGGTTCCCCAGGGGTCCAGTCTTCTTTAACTTATTCATCAATGACCTGGATGAAGAGAATGAGTGCACCCTCAGCAAGTTTGCTGATGATACTAAACTGGGAGGAAGGGTTGATACACCAGAAGGCTGTGCCGCCATTCAGTGAGCTCTGGTCAGGCTGGGAAACTGGGCAGAGAAGAACTAGATGAAATTCAATAAAGGCAAGTAGAGGGTCCTTCACCTGGGAGGGAATAACCCCATGCACCAGTATAGGTTATGGGCTGACCTGCTGGAAAGCAGCTTTGCAGAGAAGGACCTGGGAGTTCTGGTGGAGAATAGGTTGACCATGAGCCAGTAATGTGCCCTTGTGGCCAAGGGCAACGGTATCCTGGGGTGCAGTAGGAAGAGTGTGGCCAGCTGGTTGAGAGAAGTTATCCTTCACCTCTACTCTGTCCTGGTGAGTTTCCATCTCAAGTACTGTGTCCAGTTCTGGGCTCCCCAGTTTAAGAAGGACAAGGAATTACTGGAAGGAGTCCAGCGGTCTCTGTATATACAGCCAGGGTTGCCATGTCCCAGGTGCAAAATCTGGTACTTGTTCTTGTTGAACTTGGTGTTTGGTGATTGCCCAGTTCTCCTATTTGTTCAGATCCCTCGGCAGAGTGTCAACAGCTCCCCCCAGATTTGTGTCATCAGCAAACTTGCTAAACAACCCCTCAAGTCCTGTATCCAGTAATTTATGAAGACATTGAAGAGTGCTGGCCCTAAGATGCATCTCTGTGGAACCTTGCTAGTAACTGGTCACCAGCCCAACAATACCACATTTACTACGACCCTTTGAACCTGGCCCATCAGGCAGTTGCTCACCCACTGCACTGTGTGTTTACCCAGCTGTGTGATGGACATCTTGTTCAGGAGAATACTGTGAGAGACAGTATCAAAGGCTTTACTCAAATCCAAAAAGATCACATTGACAGGCTTCCCTTGGTCAACTGGGTGGGTAAGCTTTTCATAGATCGAAATTAAGTTGATCAGGCAAGACTTTCCCCTCATGAACCCGTGCTGGCTGGGACCAATGACTGTGTTGTTGTTCAGATGTTTTTCAATAACTCCCAGAACAATCTTCTCCATGATTTTACGAGACACAGAAGTGAGGCTGACAGGCCTGTAGTTGCCGGGGTCATCCCTGTTGCCCTTCTTGTAGATCGGGACATTTGCCAGCTTCCAGTCTTCCAGGACTGCTCCAGATACCCAAGAGCATTGAAAAATCACAGAGAGAGGTCTCACTATGATGTCAGCCAGCTCTTTAAGCACCCTTGGATGAATCCCATCAGGCACCATTGACTTGTAGGGATCTAGCTGGAGTAGCAGATCCCGTACAAGTTCCAGATTGATTGGGAGATTGTCATTCTCATAGCCACGGTTTTCCAACCCAGAGTTATGGGGCCCCCAAGTACATCATCGCTGTTGAACACTGAGGCAAATAAAGCATTAAACATCTCAGCTTTGTCTATGTTTCTGTTAATAAGGTGTCCATGCTCATCAATTAATGATCCAAAGTTATTTCTAGCTTGCCTTTTGCCATCAATATATAATATATTTTAAATATATTTTTTTAAAGCCTTTTTTATTGTCCTTTACAGTACTGGCCAGCTTCAATTCTAGTTGAGCTTTGGCAGCATGAATTTCCTCCCTACAATGGCGAGCAACATCTCTGTAGTCCTCCCATGTTGCTTGCAAACGTAATTTCTTTTTTCACCGTATTTCAAGAAGAAGATCCCTGCTCAACCAAGCTGGCTTTTTACCTTGCCTGCTAGATCTTCTGTATTTTGGAATGGTCTGGTCCTGTGCTCTTAGTAGATGGAACTTAAAGAACGACTAACACCGATAGACCCCAACACCTTCAAAAGCTTCTTCGCAGGGAATCTGACTAAGTATTCCTCTGAGCAGCCTGAAGTCTGCTCTCCTCATATCTAGTTTTAAGGTCTTGCTGCAAGTTTTCCTTCCATTAGCAAAGATTTTAAACCTGACTGCTTTGTGGTCACTGTGGCCAAGGAAGCCACCAGCTGTCACATCTCCCACGAAACTCTCTCTGATGGTGAGAATCAAATCTAGGAAGGCACCTTTCCTGGAGAGTTCCCTTAGTACCTGCAGAAAGAAGTTATCATCCAGATGCTTCAGGAATCTTGTGGACCTGTTGCTGACACGGGCAGATTTGGAGGCTTTATTTAGTTCCCTGAAGAATAACTCATCAGTGTTGTCATCCTTGCTGGGTCGTCTGTAGTAGATACCCACAGCTTTATTTGTCTGACCCCTAATCCTTACCCAGAGGCTCTCAACTTTGCCATCACAAACTGCCAAGTCCATGCAGTCCAGCCGCTCTGCTACATACAGTGCCCTCCCCGCCACCTCTCCTACCCTGTCTATCCCTTCTGAATAGCCTGTAGCATCATGGTGCACCAGTCACAGGATTCATCCCACCAGGTTTCACTGGTGCCAATTATATCATATCCCTGGGACCGGGCCTAGGCTTTTAGTTCATCCTGCTTGTTCCTCATGCTGCTCACATTAGTGTAGAAGCACTTCAAGTGTGGTTGATTGTGCCCTTCACCTCATGTCACAGTCTGAGGAATCACACTGCCAAGCACCTCCTCAAACTTTGGTGTGTCATCCCACTGCTTATCACTGATCTGCCTGCTACCGCTCCCTTCCCCCTTCCAAACTATTTTAAATCTAGCCCCCGAGCAAACAGCCTTTTCCCCTTCTGTGAGAGATGCATTCTGTTGGGTGTTAAGAGACCTGGTGAAAGACTGACTTTCCCATGGCTGAAAAGCCCAAAGTTCCATTGATGACACCAGTCACATAGCCTTGAGTTGATTTGCTGGGCCTGCCTGTTCCATTCTGTATTCCTACCTGCAACTGAAAGGGTGGAGGAAAAAATCATCTGAGCACATCCTGGTGGCAAGAGGGTAGGGAGTCCTTTTAATTCAGCTCCCACAAATACAATGTCTGTTATTCTTTGGATTTGTTTACCCAGGACATGTTTATATAGTTCTTCTTATAAGATAGGTGCAGAAAGAGGGTTGGTTTCTAAAGAATTTAAAATACAAATACTTTTGACCTTATTTTTCCTATGAGCCTTTCTCTTCCTTGTTTTCCTACTTTTCAACTTGTCTTTCTTGAATTCATCATCATCTATCCTTTTCCACAGTTCAAGAAGGCCATTCTCCCTTGAGTACCATAAGTGCTAAAAGAAAAGAATACCACAAATGACAAAGAAAGAACAAGGAAATCTCAACTCTGACACCCTGCATTTTGCCGTACAGCTACCGAAAGCTTGACACTAGCATCAACAAAAAGGTGTTTGGAACATTGTCCTTTAACTATATGTTCTAATTTTTTTCACAGTCAGGAATGATAGTATATACAAGGTTCTTTTGCAGACAAAATTGAGTAATTTATGTATACGGTAGCAAGGGAAATGCCTTGCAGATGAGTACCTGGAATGGGTTAAGGAAAATGTATAGTTATTTTCTTATTGATAAGGATTGCAATAACTCCTTTAACATTCATAAATATAGTAGATAAATTTTGGATTTGTTTTATTTTGTTTCTTGAAAAAAAGTATGTTTTACTGTAAGATAAGCTAAAGTAAACTATTCTGCATTAAAATTCCTCCAAAGTTTCTAACATGAGATTCTCTTCCTCTGATTGCTTAACTTTCTTATCCCAAAGCAATTCTCAAATGCAAAAGGGTCATGTAAACACATTAAAATATTTTTGTATAAGGCTACAAGTTTTTACACAAGGGTTCTAGTATGTTGCAGCAGCTGATAACACTGCACATTACTTTGTTACTGATTTAATTTTGTTAAGTCCCAGAGCAATTAATGATTTTGCAAGGGAAGAAAAAATAACTGGTTTAAAGTGTAATTCCTGCAAAAGAATTGGATGGGATTTTAGGTGTCCTTTGAAAGGAAGAACAAATAAAATATTAACAGTGATAAGGGCATCTTCATACAGGGAGGGATGTAGAAAACACAGTTTTAAATAGAAGGTTTACTCCAGGTTCTTGTCTTGACAGGAATATTCCTGAGTTTGTGCATGGTTACTCTAGAGAGGCTAAACTTCAGAATTAGAGAAACTTGACTTTTTTTTTCTTCCTCTCAAAAGACTAACAAATAATAATAATAATAAAAGAATACTTATAATTTTAATCAGAAGATATTAGTTTTTTAACATGCTCAATATTACAAACTGAACCACACCTTGCAGTAGTTGCAATCAGTTTAGAATGTTTTGCTAATCTTAACATTTAATTAAGATATTAAGATAACAATATTAAATATAATAACAATCCCAACTTTTTCAGATTCAGCATTACCAGTTGTATCAGATACCAAAGAGGTATTATTTGACCTAATTCCAATACACTCCAAAGTCATCTGGAAGAGCTGAATACAATATCCACATTTGCTTTTACATTAAAGCTACTCAGATGCTTAAATTCTTCTTCTTGTTGTCCAGAAGAAACTAAATCTTCCTGACACTGAGAAACATATTGCCTGCTTCATGACTTAACTTTCAGCATCTCACTGTCTTGCTGAGGGACTTAATCTGGTAAGCACAGTCCAAAGATATGCTAAACAGCCATTTTATCCATAAAGTAACTTAGAGAGGCATCTTTGTCAATAGCATAGGTATCTAAAATTTTACAGAGAAAGTAATGTTCCACCCTTTGCAGTGATTCAAAACTTCTTCCTCCATTTCCCAAAAGGTATTCTCAGTAGCAATTGCTGCATACCTTCACTGGCTTTCGGTTCCTCTTCCTGAGGATATTTGACTTTACATGGAATGATTAAACATTAATGAGCAGGAGAGAAAGAAAAAGAGGAAGAAAGAGAGAGTGAGTGTAGGTTGGCAGTCATGATTGACACTGACAGCATCAGAGACCTCTATTCCACTCCAGTTCTGAAGGACTAATGTAAAATCACTAAGAACCGTCTAACTGGAAGTAGAAGGCCACAGTCTACCACCCTCCAAATTAAGAGCCTAAGAAACATTGCAGGGTGAGGATTCTACAGTTTTTGAGACACACAACTTTAACAAGCTATTGCAGTGCAACTGCCGTGCTGGGGCTATGTTGCATGTCCGCTACCAGGGCAAAAATGGTGCTGGAGCTGTCTGGTAAATAGTCTCTATCTCTGAGAAGAAGTGGTCTAGCAGAGGCTTCTGAGGATCGCAGAATCCCAAGGGGTTGAGCTTGGAAGGGACCTCTGGAGATCATCTTGTCTAACATCCTGCTCAAGCAGGGTTAGCAGAGCAGATTGTGCAGGACCACGTCTAGTGTCCTCACATAGAGACTCCACAATCTCTCTGGACAACAGATGCCAATATTTGATGACCCTTTAAAGTAAAACAGTTTTTCTCATTTTTAAATTGAGTTTCTTGTATTTCAATTTGTGCCCACTTCCTTTTGTCCTGCCACTGGATACTGCTGAGAAGAGTCTGGCTCTGTCTTCTTGACTCCCCACTATTCAGTACTTACAAACATTGAAATAAGATACTCCTGAGCCTTCTCTTCCCTGGGCTGAACAGCTTTTCCTCCTGCTACTTGTATGACAGAGTCTCCAGTTCCTTAATCATCTTTGTGGCCTGTGATTTGACTTCATCCAGTCTACCCATGTCTCTCTGGAGAGCACAGACATGGACCCAGAACCCTGGATGTCTTACCAGAGCTGAGTAGAGGGGAAAGTTCACCTCTTTTAACCTACTGGTGACACTGTTCCCATTGCAATGCAGGATACTGCTGACCTTTTAGAACACAAGGGCATATTGCTGGCCTGTGTCATCAGAAGCACCAGGTCCTTTCCTGCAAAGCTGCTTTCCAGCTTCTTGGGAATTTAGGACAGGCTGACTGGTCTATAGTACCCAGATCCTCCTTCTTTACCTTCTTGAAGACTGGAGTGCTATTTGTTTCCTTGCAGTCATCAGAAATTTCCCTCAATGGCCAGGACCTTTCAAAGATGATCAAGAGTGGACATGCAATGATACTGGCCAGCTCCCTCAGTGCTTCTGGGTGCATCCCATCAGGTAACATGGATTTTTTCAGAGAAGTGATTGTGCCACTGTACTTAGCGCTGGTGAGGCCCCACCTTGAACACTGTGTTTAGTTTTGGGCCCCTCACTACAAGAAAGACATGGAGGTACTAGAGAGAGTGCAGAGAAGGGCAAAAAAGCTGGTGGGGGGCCTGGAGCACAAACCTTATGAGGAGCAGTTGAGGGAACCGAGGCTGTTCAGTCTGGAGAAAAAGAGGCTGAGGGGAGACCTTATCACTCTCTACAACTACCTGAAAGGAGGTTGTAGCATGGAGGTTGTTGGTCTCTTCCCCTAAGTAGCAAATAATATGATGAGAGGAAATGGCCTTTAGTTGTGCCAGGGGAGGTTTAGTTTGCATATTAGGAAAAATTTCTTCACAGAAAGGATCATGAAGCAGTGGAACAGTTCACCCAGGGAAGTGGTAGAGTCACCACCCCTGGAGGTGTTCAAAAGACATATAGATGAGGCTCTTAGGAATGCAGTTTAGTGCTAGAATTGGGTTATGGTTGGACTCAATGATCTTGAGGGTCTCTTCCAGTTGGAACGGTTATATGATTCTATGAAGCTATCTCCTGCTAAAATTTGTGCACTATTTTATTGTTCAGTGTGATTTTGGTTCACTGCAGTGATTAATATTTCAGTAAGTGATTCATATTTAATTCCTTTTGCATCCCAAATGTCTCCTATATAATCAGCTTTCAAATAAAAACATTTTATATTATACTGAAATGCAATTATCCGAGAAACAAGTAGAAATGTTTTGTATTTGTACAAGAAAACTTGGCTGACTTCTCCCTTAGTTGCTCCTCTGTAAACCACTGATTTTGGGAACCAGATTTGCATAATCCCTTTCTGACTATTTTTCATTAATTTTTACAGGATACTTATCAATACTTTCAGAAAAAGAAATATTAGAGTGCCATGATTTGCGTAATCCATATGATGGCATGCCAGTCTTCCCATCACAATTGGTTAATAATCCTTTAGGAATGCGTTTGAATCAGACTACTAACGTTGTTTGCCAGAATCAAGAAAACACATTCCTTTATCATCCTTCTGATGTCGAACCAGAGAGTTTTCATGTTTCATTGGTTTTTTTAACATGAAAATTCTGTAGTTTTCTTATAACACAAGACCAAAACTGATAAATAAAACCTTTGTCTAGATAGTAGTACTATGAAACAATAAACATAATTACCTTAAAAAAATGCAAAAAAGGAAGCATGAGCAATATGTGGCCTTTTAATTGATCAAATACTCCTCTCTCTCCATTGAAGGTCTTCAAAATATTCATCAGTCACAGACGTGGTTGAGAAAATTTTGCACAACCTTTTGTGTAGGGAAGAGGTTCCCTGAAAACTTACAGATGTGCCGATCAGTTAATTCTACTTCTAAATAGGTAAGTGCATATTGAAAAGATTCTGCCTGTCACTATTAAAAACCTCAAATTTTTGTAAAGTATGCTTTAAGGATAGCCTACTTGTACTGATATAAGCATGTGTCTGAGACTGGAGTTAAGAAACAAAATGAAGTGAACAGGAAAATAATTAGTTACTTAAGAAAACAACTTAATGAAAGGTACTCTGCAGCTTAATAGATAAAGACGATCAATGATGAAGACAGGAAAAAAAGACAACCTACCACAATAGGCTATGTCTATAGTAGACATTGCAGGAAATGTAGCTATGCTGGTAGAAGGCCTTAATTTGGAAAAAAACAACCAACCAACCAACCAAACAAACAAAATCCTACAGAGAATTAACTTAATGTTGCAGAAAAACAAGCAAGAATTGCAATTTACAGTGTGAAGTTTGAGTGATGCAAAATGTCTTTGTAGGGATTTTATTTAGAAAACAAAACTAATAAAAAGGAAACATTGTATCATATTTTTATGATGCATTCACAACAGATAACTAAAAGCTTTGACACCAACATCACACATACATGACAGGACTGTCTAGAAAAAGGAGTCTGTAGCCTAAAAGAAACAGCCTGTAGTCTATGTCTGGAATAGTCTAGTCTGTGCCCAGCTATGGACCAGATCCACCAGTGCCTCACTGCATGCTGACTGCCTGGCCAGACATCAGGCCTGTCTCCTGATAATTTGATACCCTCTGCAGGCACTGCCCCTGCCGCCTCATTGGGGACCCATGGGCAGGTCCTGGACTGGGTGTCCCCTGCCTTGCTAGCTGCTGTCACACCCAGCTCCTTCTTCTATCCTGATCCCTGACAAATTCAGTATGAGATTCACAATGCCTGTGAATTTGTTGATTAAAAAGTAGGAAAATATGACAGGATACATAGCCTATTGGACGTCATGTATAAAGAAGACATGCTAATGCACTGAAATACCAAAGTCTTCCTTATGAATAAATCATGGACCTTGTTTATACCTCTCATAATTATGGTAGCATTACACCCTTCTGATATGCTGTACTTGTAGATTAAAAAAAAAAAAAAAAAAAAAAAAGTCAGGAGAAATTATTGATCCTTGTTTCCTTCATCACATGAAGTGAATGGCCACAAAGTAACAGAAAAAATAACTTCAAAGACTGTTGGTTGGAAGGGGAGCATCTGAAAAAAAGCCAGCAGCTCAAATTTGGAAGCTCGAAGTTCATATGAAATGGCAGACATTTCATCACCGTTTTCTTGTCAGAGATGTATAGATCAAAAAATACAGTCATGTAAATAGTGCAAAATAGATTTTATTGCAGAAAAAAGGGAAAGCTGGAGCTATTTGAACTGATAAAGAATACACTGATTGCTCAGGCATCCGAAGTAAAGCTATTTAATGAATAATATCAGTTGATCTTCTTTCTTGATTACAGAATCTACAAAGCTGATGATGATCACTATAAGTGAGAAGAATTGTGTCTGAAAAACAGCTGATCTAAAAGATTCCAGAGCCTTCTTAAGAAATTACAGACAACTACAAAGAGCATCCACACATGTTCCACTTCACCAGTGCAGGAAATATAATAAAACTTCTAAACCCAGACCTAAAAAGAAGCTAGATGCCCAAATGGCACCTAAGTAGCAGACTTAGGTACTGGAAATCAGGTATGAAAATTCCAAACTTCAGCTACCTCATCTGTTAAAGTCCACAGACAGGTAACTACTGACTAAAGAGACAAGATCACCAGCCAGAAAGTCAGAACAGCTAGGAAGGCTGTTGATTTCAGTGCTAGCATGGAAATATGAAGGTTGAATTCCTGCGCAATCCAGAATGGCAGTTTCTTTACTGAAGCAAATGCAGAGGCACCATATAATAGGGCATTGATACAGCTGGTGATACCTCACATGCTTTAAAGGAACGTGACTGCTATAGAAGGTGAACACCTCAAGTTAAAGCTTGTTCAGCTCTTAGAAAGAAGGTTTACAACTTCAGGAGAAAGTTCAGGGCCAGTGATGCTGTTTTGCAAGAGACAAAAGAAATTATTTAAGAGTAACGTGATCTCTGTGTTTCCTTACTGGCTGCTGACTCTCAGGGAGCAGGTTGTGAGGCTCCTTAGTAACACTGGGCCTCCAATTCCATTTGAGAGGCCACACACCAAAAAGTTCAGAATTGCAATGCATGGTTTAGTTATTTAATTATTTTTACTCTTATTCCATTCCTGACACTGCTTTCACTTAAATGACTAGTGACTTTTTTTTTTTTTTTTTGATAGGGTGTTGATACTCATCTTTGTATCCTTTTACTCACATGATTTTATCTAAACAAAAGTCTTATGTCTAAATAATCTCTTTTATTACTTTTAAGAGACTTCTACATGTGTTTTAAGGTCATGTTACCTATAAGCAACAAATAGTCAAAACACTTAACTTTGTCACACTGCATAAAAGTGGAATGATATAAGCAAAATACGATTCTATGATTCTATGAAAATGTCAAGCATACCAATGGAACACAAAAAGTAACAGAAAGTTTTCTTTCAAAAAAAGATGTGGTATCAATAAGTCTGTCAAAGATTGCTCTTAATGTTCTCTAATGTTTAAGGAATAATTTTTCCAATAAGTTCTAGTGACATTATTGGTACAAAATATCAGATTGCAAATGGCTACCACAACACAAAAATATGAAACCTAACTAGTAGGCTTCCACAAAGAGAAATCCTTGGGTTTAATGTATACAGTATTTCACTATGCTGAACTCTAAAAGACAGCAACTTCCTTGTCACCATGGTGACTTTTTTGTCCACCTGTGAGATATTACTGGTTCGTAATAGGAACTAGAAAAGTCCCTCCCCTCCACATTTAAAATAGCTGTGAAGAAACAATACCAGATGAAGTGAAATGCAGCTGTAATCTATAATTTCCCATTAATGGAAAAGAGTTAGGAAAGTTCAAATTTAGTCACTAGGAAACATTTCTAAATATCTCTGACTAAGTAACTGGAAGTGCTGCCAATGCTGGATTAGCACTGTACCACGTGCAATTCCTCTTGTCACACACCGGAGGATACATGGAGTGATGGGAATAAATTAAAATTTAATCTTTCAGATGTCTGTCATTTTTCAGAACTCCCTATGAGGCTGTTTATACAGAGTTCAAACAGAAGCCTTTTAACCATGCTGAAGGCAAGCCAGATACCACTGAAAAGACACTGAACAGAGAGAAAGCTTTGTTCTTCTCAATTGTCATTAATCTGCAGTTGATTTAGTCTTTAAATTAATATTCGTATACAATTATTTAATTGAAATTAATGAGATAGTTAAGCAATTTTTAGAAAACTAAGGGGAATCTTTTTTTTTCAGTGTACATACCTAAAGGAAAAACTGGAAGAAAACTTAAGCTCATTCCTTCACACTAGGCTGATGGTATTCCAATACTAATTCATGCTTATTTCTGTTACAAATTTCTACTGTACATTGAAGTAACACAATATACATCTTCAACCTTGCCAACACAAAAATAGGCATCAGATAGTTTTTTGATATCTCTGTGCTCCTCAAGGCTCCTGACCAAACCAGATGATGCTCCTGCAGAGATTACTTAGAAATCCAGCAGCTTAAAAGTTGTACCATGACTCAAAACATCCCTAACTTCTACTGGAAGCAGCACCTTTTTTGGCTTCCTGTGACCAGAAGCCAAGATACTGGAAAGCCTTACACTGGACCAGACGTAGATCCACCAGTGTTAGCTGGAAGATCTGTTACACCATTTAGGCCTCTTCTAGGTCTTGAAAATGAACAAAACACACACACACACACACACACACACAGTATGTTTGGGATTTGAAGGGACCTCAGAAGATCATCTAGTCCAATCCCCCTGCCAGAGCAGTAACACCTAGATGAGGTCACACAGGAACATGTCCAGGTGGGTTTTGAATGTCTCCAGAGAAGGAGACTCCACAACCCTCCTGGGCAGCCTGTTCCAGTGCTCCATCACCCTCACTGAGAAGAAGTTTCTTCTCAAAATTAAGTGGAACCTCTTGTGTTCCATCTTGATCCCATTACCCCTTGTCCTATCATTGTTTGCCACCGAGAAGAGCCTGGCTCCATCCTCATGGCACTCACCTTTTATATGTTTATAGAGATTAATAAGGTCCCCCCCTTAGCCTCCTCTTCTCTAAACTAAAGAGACCCAGCTCCCTCAGCCTTTCCTCATAAGGGAGATGCTCCACTCCATCATCTTTGTTGCCCTACACTGGACTCTCTCCAGCAGTTCCCTGTCCTTCTTGAACTGAGGGGCCCAGAACTGGACACAATATTCCAGATGGGGTCTCACCAGGACGGAGTAGAGGGGAAGGAGAACCTCTCTCCACCTACTAACCACCCCTATTCTGATACACCCCAGAATGCCATTGGCCTTCCTGGCCACAAGGGCACAGTGCTGGCTCATGGTCATCCTGCTGTCCACCAGGACCCCCAGGTCCCTTTCCCCTACACTGCTTTCCAATAGGTCATTCCCCAGCCTACACTGGAACCTGGGGTTGTTCCTGCCCAGATGCAGGACTCTACACTTTCCCTTGTTAAATTTCATCAGGTTATTCCCCACCCAACTGTCCGGCCTGTCCAGATCCCGCTGGATGGCAGCACAGCCTTCTGGCGTGTCAGCCACTCCTCCCAGCTTAGTGTCATCAGCAAACTTGCTGATAGTACACTCTATTCCCTCGTCTAAATCATTAATGAATATATTGAATAATATTGGCCCCAGTACTGACCCCTGAGGCACTCCACTAGATACTGGCCTCCAACTAGACTCCGCACCATTGACTACCACTCTCTGGCCGCGCTCCTTAAGCCAGTTTGCAATCCACCTCACTACTCTATTGTCCAGACCACACCTCCTCAACTTAGCAACTAGGATGCTATGGGAGACTGTGTCAAACGCTTTGCTGAAGTCAAGGTAGACCACATCCAGCACTCTGCCATCATCCATCCACCTTGTTACATTCTCATAAAAGGCTATGAGGTTGGTCAAGCATGACTTACCCTTAGTAAAGCCATGCTGACTGCCCCTAATAACCCTCTTATCTTTGATATGCCTTGAGATGGCATCAAGGACAAGCTGTTCCATTACTTTCCCAGGGACAGAGGTGAGGCTGACCGGTCTATAATTACCCAGGTCCTCCCTCTTGCCCTTTTTGAAGACTGGAGTGACATTTGCTTTCCTCCAATCCTCGGGCACCTCTCCCATTTCCCAAGACTTCGCAAAGATGATGGAGAGTGGTCTAGCAATGACTTCAGCCAGCTCCCTCAGCACCTGCGGGTGCATCTCATCTGGACCCATGGATTTATGGATGTCCAGACTACCTAATTGCTCCCTAACCCAGTCCTCATCGACTAAAGCAAACTCCTCCATTGACCTGGCTTCATCCGGGGTCTCAGGGGTACAGGGCTCCCCAGGACAGCCTCCGGCAGAGTAGACAAAGAAGACATTCAGTAATTCTGCCTTCTCTGTATCTTCTGTCACCAGGGCACCCACCTCATTCATCAGTGGGCCTACATTGCCTCTGGTGTTTCTCATCCATATAAAAACAGGATGTGTCCCTTTTATAAGACAACATGAACTGGCATTGGTACACTATAGTATTTGTTAAATAACTGAATAACAATACAGTACTAAAAGGGTTGTAGTAAATGGGATTATGTCAGGCTCACAATCAGTCACAAGCCAGGTTCCACAAGGATCCATCTTAGGGCCAGTGCTCTTCAATGTCTTCATAAACAACCTGGATGCAGGACTTGACACAAAACTGGGGGGAGCTGTTGATGTTCTTGAGAGTGGAGAGGCCATGCAGAGAGATCTAGACAAATTAGAGATCTGGGCAATCACCAGCCACATGAAGTTCAACAAAGGCAAGTGCCAGATTTTGCACGTGGGACACAGCAACCCTGGATGTACATGCAGACTGGGGTATGAGATGCTGGAGAGCAGCTCCATAGAGAGGGATCTGGGAGTTATGGTCGATGACAAGCTGAACATGACCCAACAGTGTGTCCTGGCAGCCAAGAGGGTCAACCATGTCCTGGGATGCATCAAGCACAGCATTGCCAGCTGGGCAAGGGAGGTGATTGTCCTGCTCTGCTCTGCACTGGTGCGACCTCACCTGGAGCGCTGTGTGCAGTTCTGGGCAACACAGGATAAAAAAGATACTAAACTACTGGAGAGTGTCCAAAAGAGGGCTACAAAGTTGGTGAAGGGTTTGGAGGAGAAGCCATATGAGAAGCAGCTAAAGTCACTTGGTTTGCTCAGCCTGGCAAGAGGAGACTGAGGGAGGCTTCATTGCGGTCTACAGCTTCCTCACAAGGGGAGGAAGGAGGTGCAGGTGCTGATCTCTATTCTATGGTGACCAATGATAGAACCCAAGGGAATGGCAGGAAGATGTGTCAGGGGTGGTTTAGGCTGGATATTAGCAAAAGGTTCTTCACCCTCAGAGGGTGGTGGAGCACTGGAACAGGCTCCCCAGGGAGGCAGTCACGGCTGTAGGCCTGATAGTACTCAAGAAGTGATTCGATAACACCTTCAGACACATGGTGTGAACCTTGCTGTTATCCTATGCAGGGACAGCAGCTGGACTCAATGGTCCCTGTGAGACCCTTCCAACTCAGGGCATTCTATGATTCTATACTTCCATTTGCATACCTTATGTTAATCATTTCCCAGAACTTCAAATGTTTAAAAATATAAACAGAATGTAGCACAAATAAAAGAAAGATATGCTACAGAGACACTGGCACTCATTCTCATTTATACATGTATCAAGCACTAGTGCAAAATCAGTGGATTTATGTAATACTAATATAAAAGTGACACAGGAGAGGAATCCAGCACATTGTAAAGAACATTTGGCAAATCGTTCTTAGGTGAACCAGTTTACCAAGGCAGAGAAGCATATCAAATGGCTGTATTTGACCAATCAAAGACCAGAGCTAGATGAGGAGGTAATGTATCTATCAGGTCTGCAGTTGCTGGGCCATTTCAGCTTCCTCCGTACCCTAATGACAGTAATCCACTCACGAAGTACTCATGTTTTACAGAAAAGAGACAGTTAATACTGAGCTCACATCAGAAAATGTCGTGCAAAAACCAAAATGAAATGCATTAACCTTCACCATGCTTGATACAGAGAGCTGTTAATTTTACAACTGAACAAGAATCATGTAATCAGCCATACCATGGACTGTACATGTGTGAATTTTTACTGAATTGGTCCTACAGCAGAGTGCTGAGGAACACATTTCAAATTTAATATGTTTACATATATTTTTATATATTGATATATATTTATAAAATTCAGCTACATTGAGCTCATTCTCTGCTGTCTATACAAAGTGCTGAGCTTGATCAACCTTTTCCTGTATGACACATATGAAGGAAAGAAAAACATAACCAATACAAAACATACTAAAGACAAGATTTTGAAAAGGTGGGGCAGTGAGACAGCAGAGCAGTACCAAACATTTAGTACAGTGACATTACCATGCAAAGCAAGAGTATAAAACAGCAGATACAAATACCTGACATCTGTTATCCAAATTAGAAGAGCAAGGTGAATTTCACCTGAAGATGATGACAGTGTAATAAAAACAAAATATTATCTTCAAGCCTAGCATTACTAAACGCTGACAGAACAGCTTAGGGTGAGCCTTTGCTCCAAACAGCATTTAAACTCCAGTGTAGTGATAATTTGTTAGAGAAGGATGAAGAATTGAGGAGGTCTGCTAACTGATTTTCAAGGATATAAAAACATAACAATTCCTGCTCTGCCACTGACAGTGCAGTCTGTCAGCTAGCTAGAGTACATGAAGAGTGAGAGTTTTAAAAATGTTTATCAAATTAATCATTAAACAATGATGTTCCTGTTAAGAGAAGCTACTCTACGTTGCTTTATTTCAAGTAGGCTGAGAGACTAGAGAAGGACACAAGAGAAATGGTTTTGGTCTGGATAATGGAGTGTGAAAACATGATTAGGCCCATTTTACATGTGTAATTATATTACAACTTCTCTTGCATAGGAACTAGTGCATTTTTTTTCGGAACACCATTTACAAAATTATAACATTATGCTCATACACACCCAGATCCATGCTCACTGTAGGCAATAAGGCACATTTTCAACCTGCAAATCCATCTGTGTGTTAATCAAGCTATTGAGATGTGTGACAAATTATTTCAGTGTGACATATCATACTGCTGCGATTGAGAGACGGGACACAGTTTGATGCAAACAAAATATCCGCTTTATTAGTGTACTTCACATACATTTATACTTTTCCTCAGCAACATGCTTCGAGCTGATTGGTGTTTCTGTTACCGTGTTACAGATTGATTGGTGTACACTGTACACTAGACATTTACAGATTGGCAAATGCTAAGACATTTTCTTAAACAGTTACTACCTTAACTCAAGCAATCTTCCCTGTGCAAGAACAACAGTTCCTCTTTTACAGGACAACCTTACTAACTTGTGAACCTTGTCTAAACATAGAGTCAGCACTCTCTATTCCTTCTAAGTAAGGTTCTTGCCTTTATCCTTCCATGGCCTCTGACCAACAAGTTCCAGCACGTCTCCTTTTACCAATTGATAAGTGCTGGGAGTTTTGCTGAGGCCAGCCAAATCCTGTCCCACATCATACTTTGTTACACACTGGGTTAGAGCTGAACAGGTTAAGCTGTTTTTGAAAACGGATTATCTTTTATTTGCCCCACACATGGAGAAGACTAATCATCATTACCCTGGTGCTCCACAATTAGTATCTTGGATCTGCCAGGCTCTCCAGAGGAAAATTAATTCAGGTCTTCATCAGTGCACTGTTACCATGTCAATTCCATCATCAAAATTTTCAGTAATGGCTTGTAACTTTCCTGCACAGCAAAAGAGTGGGCCATCCTGTTAGAAAAAAATCTAAAAGTCAATGCAATTATGTAGGAGAAGGGCAAGCTCTTTGATGACACAGTTTTCACTGGTGAGAGGAATTTGTCAGCGTTGGGGTTTTTTGGTTGGTTGTTGGTTTGTTTGTTTGTTTTGGTTCTTTGTTTGTTTGTTTTTGTGGTTGTTCTGTTTGGTTTTGGTTTGGTTTGGTTTGGCTTTTTGTCTCCTGCTCCTGGGTAAAGTTTCTATGCTCATCCTGTTTCAAATTCATCTGCAAACATGAAATTACCTAAAATCCTGAATCTTCCTCTTCAGAATTCTCTGCTGCTGGGAGGACAGGGAGCTGTAAACAGACAAGTGACCAAACAAGTTACCAAAGTAAAATACATTTCTTCTGTCTCTGTTTTACCAGCAAGAAAACCGTACTTGTTTCTCCACTGAGAGGTTTCCTGGCACAGTCTGCATGGTCAGACTTCCTCTCTTTAGCAACAGAGGTATTACTATGTGTCAATGGCTAGATACTTGGAGTGAGGACATATGAAAGTGAGAAGGGAGGTTACAAGACACACATTAAAAAAAACAAAAAACAAACAAACAAAAAAAAAACCCAAACAAACAAACAAAAAAACCACACCTTTATTAGGGATTTTCATTTGATTTTAGAAAGATCATGTTTATTTTGTTAAGAAACCTGTTAATATTGATTCAGACTAGTGTAGTAAGTGTGAATGGAACTGAGCCTATTTAGAGCTAAGGGCATGGCCAAGTGATTTTCCTACTTCTACAGTCTCATGTGTCAGAGGGAAATGCTGCTGTGTAATCTGTCAGCTCAGATGCCCCTTTGGTGTTGTTGCCATAAATGTGAGTTGAATAATTCATTATCAACTCCATGCAACTATGGCAAACCTGCTAATAACACAGTAAATTCAAGGTCATTCAAAGACAGAATGACATTTATGGAAAGTTTTGCATTTGATTAAAGAAGACAAAATTTAAGCTAAAAAGGCATGACTAGAAGCACTAGAATGTTAAATTATTATGTATAATTCTGTGATTCAGAAACAGGCATTAGCTGATGCTTAAGGCAATGAACTGTTGAAGTTTTAATGTGGAAAGCTCTGCCTATTGCCATTAATAAAAACTGGCCTGAGAAATAGTTCTCTCTCACATGCCGTGTACATCCATGCAATGATGCCCAGCTGCAGCTTCTTCTGAAATCCACCTTAATACACACCAAGACTTTTTATAATTCTGACATTTACTTTCAGAAAATGAATAACACATAGTGATGAATAGGGCCACAAAGTTCAGATTTGGGATTAACCTGTTTTGAATGTACTATATAGAGATATGACAAGGGCAGGATCCATCAAAATAGTGGACACACCATATCACACAATGAGGCACAATGTAACTATGCATCCCTTCTATCAGTAATGGTACATTAACAGTATTTTTTGTCACATAATAAATATATGGGGTGAAGGAAGCAATTACAATATGCAAAAATTGTTTGAAAATCCTCCTGAAAGTATGAGCTTAAATGTTTAACAGATGCTGCAATGCATATTCATCCTTAAAATATTCTCAGCGGTAAGAAGGGAGAATCAAGTTTGCATATTTTAAACAAAACAGTACTATGACAGTATTCTGCATTTAAACCTAAATTTTGTTTATTTATTTCATCTAAAATGATACATTGAGGTTTTATACACAATATTTGGCTTCTTCTAGGAAGTTTTAATTCTTTAAAGCACTTTTATATGGCAACATGAATTTCAACCAAGATCTCCTTTAATTCATTGTAGTTCTCAGAAAGTCTGCTTCTCTTTGAACTTCTGGTGAAATTTCAAGCAAAACAGTACCCAGTCCAAAGTAAATGTCTGTTCTAAACCAGCCTAGTCATACAGAGACTGTACAGCAACTAGTTGTATTTATATTATTTGGTTTGTGCTATAGATGTTTTAATCCTTCACAATATGGACTATCTATTTGTTCTTGAAAAATCTCTTACTGGTTAATGCAAAAGGTAAACACCGAGCCATAATTTTGAAATGTCAGAGAAATTTAGTAAATTTTAAAACAAATAAAAACATCCATAAAACACCCATAAAAGATGGGATGCAACATCACACCCAAAAAAATGGGATGCATCATCATCCATTTCTAAAGGATAAAGTCATAAAAATTTATTAGAATTTCTCTTGCCTTTTTTTCATCATTAATGTAAGAACTCATCAAACTTTAACTTGAAGACTTGTCCTCATGGTCTGATTGTGACAAAAAAAAATAATAATTTAAGCTCTTATGTGCAAATCTAGAAAGAAGCTATGAAGTCCATTTTATTTTCAAAACTCAGATATTAGTGCAGTTAACTATATTTGCAGTTTTCTGATCAAATGTTTAGAAACTTCAGTTCCCTTAGGTCTACATGTCAATTCTTTCATACATTGAAGTCAAAGGCAAAATTCCAGCTGACTTCAGTGAAGTACTAGAAAATATTACATGAACACAAAGAGATTTTCAAAAACACTCAAACCCTACAAATAACAATATAGAAATATCTGCATGTTTTTATTAAATACATTGACATATATTCGTTTATGTATTTTCCAAATAATATAAAAATTTTATGTTAGATAGACCACCCTGGAATCTCTTTATTAAAAAGCTTCTCATAAGTTAATAAAGCTTTAACATTTCTGAAAACTGTATTTTTCTCTCTGTAATTTTTAAGCATTTCTTATATCTGTCAAAACAGCACATGGACACAAACACATTTAAAGTAATATAGTCACAGAAAAATAGTTTACTCTGCATTTTCATTATCAAAAATCAAAAACTGGGAAAATTATTTTAAGCTTCAGCATTGCAGTAAGAAATATGTCTGGACTATTAAAAGAAGACAAACTTCTTTTTTCTCTAGAGGTCAATTAGCTCGTTTTTTATTTTGTTGTAAGATGTCTTCACTGCTATTGTTCCTTGCTTATTCATTAGTTAAAAGTTTGACCTCTAGTTTGATTCCTGCATTTTAAAAATGCATTGAACATTAATAACAACAACAACAAGTAGGAGCTTATTGATTACAGAAATGAATAAAATTTGTCCTAGACCAGGTTAATGCAGTCCTGTGCCTATGACAAGAAGATCTAATTTGGCAGGATTCTGGTTAGAGTTAAATGAATGGCAAAAATCACAATTACTTCAGGTCAAGTTTTTGCCTAAAGTGGCATCAAATCTTTACAGTGTTTTTTGAGCTACACAAGACAAATTATCTTTAAAATAATTCATATTTAATGAAAGACTGCTAACAATTCTTTGAGGATTTTTTTTTTTTTTTTTTTTTTTTAAGGAATTATAGACGTTACCTGAAGTAATGTTACAGAAAAGTAATCTTCCCATTAGCTCTTTCCTGGACAGGAAGTCATTCTAACCATGACACATCTATCATCAGCAAATGATTATTCATTTATTTTCTCACATGCATGAAATTACTTGAAGTTTCACTGTTACTCTATTCTGCATTTGCACCAGTCTTCTCTGTGATAGCGTATATGTTCTATTGCACTGTTCTTGAAGTTCTGACATCAGAAAACAATACCTTCAAGGTCTCCAATACCAGCCTTTTCACATATTTACAGGTCATTGATCTTAGTATTGGATATAGTTTGGAAATATACTACTGTTAAATTTGTCCCAGATCATTTTTAATGATTTTCTACAGTGTGTTTATAATGAACTCAAAATAAATTTGTATGGCAATTTACTGCTTACATAATTGTGAACTAATCATTACTTATTAGTGTGACAGACACCAGTGGACGATACTTTTAAATGCAGACAATATAGAGTTGAATATCCAGCTTTAGGTGTAATTTGATGGATAAGAGTAGCTAACAGTTAAGAGGAGTTCACCAATTCTAAGAAAAATTAGAAGGATGTAATACTTTAATTTGCTAACAGTAAGAAATAAAGTATGGGACAGAATGGTCAATAATAAGTACTCCCTACTGCTGGGTTGTGATTACAGGTGAGAATTGTTGCAAAGCGCTCAACCTCAAAGCAAAACTGGAATTTTACTCAGTGCTGAGTAGTCATGTCTTAATTCATTAATTTGCGAACTAATCCTTGATTCTATTACCTTTGCTGCGAACATTTGAGCCAATTGAGATTATAGTTAAGCTAACTGATTCCTTCTTCAACAAAATTGGTTGTATACAACTTGATAGTTTGATCAGAGGCCCAGTGATTTGTTGGGTAGAAATGCCATGCCATTGGGCTGCATAAGCGCAAATGGGCATGTCAGACATAGCTTGGCAGTTCTCCATATTGAGCATTACAAGTTTCAAAGGATTCTATGTATGCATAAAGAAAATTCTGTTTATGACAGCCAGCCTGTAGCACATTCCTACTTCTGGTTAGTCACTCTATTCAGACACTTCTGTCACTGCTTCTGCAACATGAAGCAATGTGTTGGCAGCTGTGGTCATCTTTCAAACCCATAAAAAGTTAGAATAAACATCATTAATTCAGTATCGGGCAGGATAAATGTTGGGGTGCAAGATGAACAGTAAAATTTAAGGTACAGTAGATTCTAAGAATTTGAGTTGAGAAAAAAAGGTGATAACTACATTGAAAATAAATCTGCAGTTACAGTAGAGCACCGAGTATTTCATTTGTTGATAATACAAAACCTCTCCAGCAGCCAGTCACTGAAATTACTTGTTAGGCACACATAAACCTGTCTGAAGCAGGTTATTTAAAAATGCATTCTGCAATTCTTAGCCCAGAACAACTTGCTAGTTTCTCTCTATTATGCTATTTATATCCCTGTCTTCTAAAGAAGCTGGTACTTGAGTTGAAAAAGCAGAGCTCCCAGATCAGGTGTTGCACTGAAGAGACTGCACAGCCACAGGGACTGATAGTGTCCAGATCCACAACTTCCAACAGACCCACTGAAGAAAATGGGACTAGCTGCAAAATGTGGGTCTGGATCTGAACTTATAACTCAAAATATCATTCTGTATCCATTTTTATTACAAAACCTATTCCACTATTGCACATGGGGGTTTTGGGGTCTACTTCTTTTCCGTCCAATTTTTTTATTTTTGGATCTGACTGTGGCCTTATTTTGACTAATTTTTGAGCAACACTACTTCACTAGCTTCAAGGAAACCAAATTTCTTTTACAGTGATGGACTTTTGATGTGATCATTGTCAATGTTTGACTCATTTTGCAAAAAGTAGATATTTTTCCCCCCATTTGCTGTCACTATGGCAACAGCATTCAATGACTTGCTGTGGCAGCATCGGCAGGTGTGGGTGTCACGATGAAAATGAAGCCATAAAAATATTCCTCTTGGCAACAAATTAAATCTGAAGTGCAGTCATATTACTGTTTTCTCTTCACACACCTATCTTTTCCATGCTATCTTTTCACCAGATTGCTAAAAGTCCCTGGTTGCTATTTCTAAACTGCGTGATACATGAAAATTTTTTTGCTTCGGCACTTTTAAGATTGGAGGCTGCTGATGCAGAGTTCTCATGCTAATAAATTCAGGATTTAGCATTTACCTTGGCTCTTTAAGGCTAAATTTTATTACTTCCCGTAATTACAGGAAAGCCCTGAGCATGTCTTGGGTGATACATACAGTATAAATATGAATATTGATTCAGGTCAGTCAGTCAGCCAGGCATTATTTCATATAGTACATTTACCTTTCTATGTTCATCTTTGGTGGCCACAGACAAATAATGTAAAAGGAATTAGAACCATAAATAAAGCTCATGCATGAGAAGAATACCTCTGTCAGAAGATGTAGTACATAATAAATATGCACATGAGAGAAACATTAATAAGATAACTAGTATTTTAGCTTCTGTAGTAGTGCTCTCAATCGTGCCATGAACCAGATGCCAACCGTGGTCCCTAGAGGCCAGCTATTAATTCCTTGGCTAAGCAGCAATATAACCAACATTACTTAAAGCACAGGCTGTTTCTCCTCTGCTCTTTAACTATCCCGCAGTGCTGAAATTGTAATGAAGAGGGATATGGAGATCAGCCAGATAGTCATTTGCAATCCAGTCAACTGGATATAACTGCACAAGGAGAGGTTTTTTTCTTTTTATGCTTTTTATCAAATTAAGGTTAAATACATTTGGTTTCTTAAAATTCCTCCTTTCACTCCTGTAAGTATATGTACTTCCAAGTGACCTTCTTATTTGTAGATCCACAGATTGGATAGGACACATGCTGCATGGTGCTAATCCAGCCAAAGATTAAAATGCATTCTTAACTTTATAAGCAATCCCAGTCTCATTGAATCAAAGAGTATTAGCTAAGTTTTAAGAGAAATATATGTGTAAGTGCTTTGCTCAATAAGATATAAAGTTTTTATATTTCTACTTCTTCCTTGAGAAATAATTGATTCTTAAAAAAAAAAAAAAAGAAAAACAATGGAATATCTGAAATCTAGTTATGTTCTGAATATTATAATAATGTTGTTTAGTAAGAATAGAAGTTTACTGGTATTTCAACTCTCAAAATAGTATTCATATTTACAAAAAACCTGCATACTATGTTGATCCTGGCTGGCAGATATGCCTTTACCCTGTCAGTCACTCACTTCCTCTCACAGCAAGATGGAGGGGAGAACTGGAAGAGGGTGAGTGAATTACAGAGAGTTTAATAAATGAAGGAAAGAAAAACAGAGAAAATTAAAAATGGAAAAAATAGGAAAAAAAAAGTTATACAAAGGCACTCAGCTCCTCTCACAAGTACACTGATGATCACTCAGCCCCCAAGAAATGGCTATGTGCACCAAACCCATCTCCCCTCCAGTCTAAATGAAGCTTATGGTGTAATATGGTGTGGAGTATCCTTTCGGCTGGTTGGGATCAGCTGTCCCTGCTGTGTTCCCCCCCAGTCACTTGCCCACTCCCAACCTAATCACTGGTGGAGCAGAGTGAAAGACAGAGGAGGCCTTGCCACTGTGCAAGCCCTGCTCAGCGATAGTCAAAATATTGGTGTTATCAACACTGTTTTGGTAACAAATCCAAACCACACACTACCACGGCTGCTATAAAAAAGTTAATTCCACCCCAGCCAGATCCAGAAGAGCTGTAATTCCAGAAAAATACATAGAATTAAAATAAATTTAAAAAATAAGTTGTAATTTTTTATGCATCAAAGGACTATTAGATAGTTTTGCAAGTAGAACTGATTCTGTCCATTAAAAACCAAAAAGTGTGAAGATGAGCCTGCACTAAACCCAGACTCTAATATCTTTCCACTAGACTGATGATCCAGCAGTTTTTTTCTAGTCTTACTTCCCATGAATAGTACCGCTTCCACACACTGTTTATTTCATCAAGAGAACTTGCCAAGCTTTCTTCTGATAATCAAGGCACCAGAATTTTTCCTATGTGGGATCCAACCCAACATCCAAAACCAGTTTTGAGAAATTTTATTTTGATCTAGGCCACAGTCTAGCATGAACTATTACCGACCTACAGCTCAGTGAGTGGCCTCTGCTAAGTTAAACAGATCCGATCAACACTGTTACATACTAGTAGGCCACATAATACCTCTTCCAAAACAGATCTGAAGCAAGTAATAACATTGTCTTTTGCTCCATTCTCCTATATATTCAACTATATATTCAAGCAAGGTTGTTGGTCAATGATCCTGACATATAAACTCTTGGAAATATTAAATTCTTTTAGAGAAATATCAATTAATGCCTGACCATTTAGTTGCTATTCTGTCTGGCAAACCTTTATGGGGTTCTTAAATAACAGCTGAATGAATAATGGAGTTCATCTAGAAAAGAGTGGCTAAATTACTTCAAAGTGGCATTTACCAGAATTATATTATTGAAAAGCACATTATTATATTACTTTTTCCTTGACAGTACAATGAAATATAACATATTTTTTGAGAGGTCAATAACATTTCACTTTCTTCAGTTAAACTGATCTGATTTCTGACTTGACAGTTGCTCTGTATGCCTTAACAACTAAGTCTATCGAACTGTACCACAGCAGGCAAGCTTTTAAAGTGACAGTGTAAGGAACAGAATGTAAATATCTTCAGATTTTCTATTCAAGCATATTGATAAGTACACACCTGCTGAAATGCAAGGATATTCCAAGAAACATGTAACAGAGTTTCAGTACCAAAATTAATTTGAATTCTTATAAATTTATGTAACAATTTATACAATTTATATTTTATAAATGTTTTATAAATAGGGGAATAATTCTGGAGACATTCTTGTTTTCTTGCCAGAGCTAACAAATTATTATTCTTAAAATCCCATGAGCAACCAAGTGCAGTCTCAGGTATCCTCAAAAACAGCACAATTCCCTCTGAACACAATTTGTCTTGATTTCATTTGTTTTTGAAAACTGTCAAGTGTATGACAAATGAACATCATTATTAACATCATAACTCTGTTAGGATTATTGAACAACGAATAATGTAGAAATATCATGCATGGGTCTGATTTAAGTCTCCATTTATCAGCCTGCCAAGATCTACTTGCAAAGACTGTATCAACCGCTTCCAGTCTTTTACAAAACACTCTTCGCTCATACATTGTAAGGAGGAAAATGTCAACATTTCTAATTGTCATTTGAAAGGCCAAAAGGGGTTGGGGGAAATGCCACCATAGAAGTCTTGCTATACATCTGTCCTCCCAAATTTGGCTGCTTTGGAAAACTAGACTTTCGTACTCTCTCATCTCAATTATTTAAAGTATATAGAGACTTCAAAAGTAACGAATATTCCTCTCCAAGTAAGGCTAGTGAAAGTTGAAAGTGTTCAAAGATGCACCCTAGGATTTTACAGGATGAAGCTGAAAGGCACCTCACTGTACAGGAAGAAGGCAGGCATGCCTCTTGGAAATGGGTTACTGTAAGCTGACTCCAAATAACACAACAAGCTTTGTCAGACCTGTTCACACTCTCTCTTTTACCTAAAATTCTTCATTCACAAGCTCTGACAATTTGCAATGCGACAGCTTAAGAATTTAACGTTCTCATTCTTTTTCCCTGCCCCCATGCCTTGCCAGAGACAACAAAATGGGCAGAGTCTGTATGAGGATCACAGAGTCATTCTGGTGGGAAGGAAACTCAAGACCCTGTCAGCCTCCTCATTGCCTACCTTGACACTACATAGTCTGCTCACCTCTTCCACAGCTTCTTCCTCTGCAACTCAACCACGATCACCATCTCCTCCAGAGAAGGAGAGACAATAGGCAATTTCTGAACCCCAAGAGCAGCAACATCCTTCCAGAGCTCCTGCTGTGTCAGTGCCTCTGATGCGTCAGGACAGCATCTTTAGCTGGTGCTGGGATCATCCTGGTACATCACTACCACATCACTACACACTGTCAAGCAATCCCATGCTGTCTAAAGCAGAATTTTTAGCACCCTTTACATCCACCTTCACTGCCAAAGTCACTATTAGTTGCTCCTGTTTTCTGGACTCCTGTTAATCACAGAATCACAGAATGCTGGGGATTGGAAGGGACCTCAAAAGATCATCTAGTCCAATCCCCCTGCCAGAGCAGGAACACCTAGGTGAGGTTACACAGGAATGCATCCAGGCAGGTTTTGAATGTCTCCAGAGAAGGAGACTCCACAACCAACCTGGGCAGCCTGTTTCAGTGCTCTGTCACCCTCACCATGAAGAGGTTTCTTCTCAAATTTAAATAGAACTTCCTGTGTTCCAGTTTACACCCACTGCCCCTTGTCTTATCACTGGTTGTCACCGAGAAGAGCCTGGCTCCATCCTCGTGACAAGATAAATGCTGAAAAGTAGCCAGTCATCTGATATATGTAAATCACGCATCAGTTAAAGTCTAAAGATGGAGACTTTCCCTAATTGAGAACCAGTTAATCAGGAAACACCTAATAGAAGACACTAGATGCAGATTCACCCAGAAGCAACTAAAAGCTGAAGTCCAAATCTAAACAAAGCCATGGTTAGTGGGCTGCAGCATGGAGCACACCTCAAACCCTTGCAGAAAGTTCGGGAGTTCCTGGAGGAGAGGCCCCTCTCTGCAGCAATCATCAGCCCAGCATCTGCCTATGATGCACACAACATTGAGTCTTCAGTGAGGGCCAAAGCTGAGTGTGGGCTCCAGCAGGGTTCACAGCTCAGGAGAGATGTCTGCAGTGGACTTCGAAGGCAAGCAGCTTTGTGCAACTGTTGTCAGTCTTTCTCACAATTAGGCAGATCCAGGTTGAAGGCCACTTCCAGGATGGTCAGTCTCATGTTGACTGCAACACTGTGTTTTCCAGACAGCCACTCCACTCCTACATGGAGATGGCTGTCCTGCACCTGATCTGGTGCCCACCTCATTGTGAAAGCAGTGTTGGGCCTGCTTCTCTCAGGCCCCCATGCGCTCAGGTTTTTGCAGCCAGACCTGAGGAGGGATCTGCCCACAGCTTCTCCCATCTCCTTCCCCTTTTGTTCCTGGCAATCTCCTTGCCACTGTCTCTGGAGCTGAGCTGGCTATGTGGCAAACTGGCTACATCAGGAGTGAAAACGTCAGATGATTTTTCATCTGCTTACTGAAGGATGGGAAGGGAAGACATGGCTGGTATCACAGTGGAGACAAAAGGAGTATCATCTTAGTTTGTTAGATCTGTCTCATGGCATTACACTTGGAAATCTTTGTTTTCCCTGTTATCCAAAGAGTATTTACATTTTTCAACTGAGACCTAGCAAACACTTTCATAGTTTTTTATTATACGAGACATAGCTGTTGTGGGAACAGTATGTATGAAGTATGGAGGGTTAGACATTTGCCCCTTTTGCTCTGATTATGGTTACAGCCCAATTTATGTGTTCCATACAGAAAAAATAGTCACAAATCTGGAATGCCCATTTAGGAATGTATATCCTAGGGCATTCTTCTACAAGATGTTATTCATGCTTCCTTGTTTCTGATATGTAAGAAGAAATTACATTGGAATTTTCCTTGTTCTAAGTTTGAGAGAGATTTCTTTATGTATGTATGAACAAATGAACAAATGTCATGAGGTACTTTTTTCTAGTGAAATCCCTACTTTAAAAAATGTGCTTAACAAATTTGTATACAGCATTTATGCATTAGTCAATATTCAGTCATGATGACTTACGATGAGAATGATCTGTTAACACTCTTTGACAGCTATCAGAAACACTAGATTAAGGTGGCTTGACATAATACTGTCAGGTAAATAAACAGAGCACTAGAGATCGCAAGAATGTTTAAATCAGGTTTAGCAGATAACTGGGACAATGTTGCCCTCAGCAAAAGATGAACTGAGAATAGCACATAAATTATTTAATGCTGGATTTGTGAAGGGTTTGGTATGCCAATTTTGATGAACAAAATACTTGAACAAAATACAACAAAGTTTCTCTTTTCAAGATGCACAAAATTATGTCTCAATCTTGGATATTTTTTTCTTAACATCTCCCTTCTAGAGGTTTCACTATTCCTCAAGCCACAGCCTCCATGTGGATGTAGTGATTTTGCCAGATTGGCACACACAGAGCTTCTAAGAAGATTCCAGTACAACTAAAATCTTTTAAGCCATAAACATTTGGTATATGAACTCAGGAAAAGACATTACTCTCCATAAACAGAAACATGTAAATGACCTGTATTTTAAAAGCTGATATTGTCTATCCAAAATAACCAACTGAACATGTTCCTTGCCAGTGAACAGACTAATAGGCGGTGTCCATGCTATCCATCACTCATAATTTCAGTGTTTGCATGAGCAGTCACCATCATTTCTATTGACACACAGCACTTGTAAAACATCCAAGTGGCACTGACGTAGTAGCACCATCATAGCTGGAAAACGGAAATCTGCCAAAATATAAATGCAGTTTTATGGTATGCAAGGCCTTCTTAGGAAATTCTATTCTCAGAACATATGGGGTTAAAGCACTGCATTCATACTAGAGATCATAGCTGTAACTATTTGAGTAAAATAGCACATCCACAACTGATAATCACACCAATCTAAAATGTATGCATGATCTCAAAGACTAAAACCTTTTCCATTATTATCGTATGTAAATTAAATTTGGGTGCAAAATGTACTGTTCTGCAAGATGAAAGGAGACAAGCTGGAGTAATTTCTAGAGAAATTTCAATTGTATGCACTCATTCCACCAGCTGGTTAAAAGAAATAAGTAAAAAGCAATCAGTAAAGTGAACAAAAACCTGAAGTCATATCTGAATTTCTAAGCTCACAGTGTCAGAGCCCAGGGTGAGAGGCAGAGCAGCTTCGACTGTCTCCTAGGGGTTCACATTCATGGCTGGCCTGGCATGGTGCAGCCCCATGGCCTTAGGGCAGCCTGCTGGGAAAGAGCTGGGACTGGAAAACCTGCAAGGAACCTCCCT
The DNA here is from genome assembly GCF_964273445.1 of Streptopelia decaocto. Classification (NCBI taxonomy): domain Eukaryota; kingdom Metazoa; phylum Chordata; class Aves; order Columbiformes; family Columbidae; genus Streptopelia; species Streptopelia decaocto. The sequence continues at coordinate 49,809,596 of NC_138657.1, forward strand.
GGGGTCTCCCTGCCTCCTCAGACCCTCATCCTTCACCTGCTTGTTCTCAGTCTTGCACCACAACTACCTTGACCTTTCTTGGCTTGGCTTTCTGGCTTGGCCTCGGACCTGTGCCACGTTGATGCAGTACGGCACTGCTGGCCTCCTTGTCCTTGCGAAGCTGTCTGCTCTCTTGCTGCCTCATACATGTACTCAAAACAGATCTAGTATTAAATGCTCAAAAGCATGGACTTATTATTTATGACTGCTAAAGATATGACAAATCAGGATGAAATCCAAAATCACATGCTGGAAGTACATGGGTTTAGATTCATCTCCTGTATGTCAACATTAAACACAGGCCTATAGTCAACAGAAAAAGACCCTTGGGGCTCACAGAAATCCAGCATATTTGCTTAATTGTGTTTTTGTTGCCACTATAATGCCACTACAATGAACCAAGTGAGAACTCAAAACCCAAGACAGGCACAGAATTTCAAAAGCAAACTGTGGACCTTTTCTATGGCACTGTCAACTATACCTTTAATTCAATAAATGATTTTCTTCATCTAGACTATTCTAGAACTCAAAATTTGCCAATGTTCCAAATGACAGGGAAACACAGTAATGAACGTATTTCATGTACTCTCATTCAGTTCACATTTTCACTTGTGGATCTTAGCTACCCAAAGTGGATAAGTAACTGGTTTTAGAATTTTGGTGTCACAACGAGGTCAGAGTTCAGGATCTTGAAAGAAGAAGAAATCAAATCCAGTAACTTCGTAGGGAAAAAAAATCCACAAATGTAATAAAGGTCAAATAATGCAAATGAGATTAATATCAATCATAACTTCGCAAAGATTTAACTGTCCATTGCAGCAAAAAATGTCACTTTACTGTCACCAGATAAAATTCCTGTGACTGATTGGCAAATTCCATTTTTATCTCCTGTCATGAACTACTAAAGCATTATAATAAGCTATGTAAGTACTAAAGAGACTGTTCAGCTTTATGAATTTTGACAGCTAACCCCAGGAAACATTTGCTTCTATGATAACTGGATGTTCTCATTCTTTTGTTGCTTATATGTTTTTTTTTTACTTTAAGCAGCTCTTCTGGTGGTCTTCAAAGGTCCCACCTCTGTACCTCTAGAATATAGCAAATACATTACAGTACATAGTCAGTATATAGGAAGAGTTCACAGTGTTATGCCTAATTCAAACAGCAAGTTCTAACATGCTGCAATAGCCAACAGAGCTGTTCTGTAGGGCTCCTTAACTACAATGTGTTTGCCCTCTTCTCTCCCATATCCAGTCTGCTGATGTTTGCTTTTAACCTCCTCAAAATTCAGGGGGTTTTGTAATCTCTATGATTAAAACTTTCCTGGTAGATGTTGGTCTTCTAAAGCAATTGTACTGTCACTTGTCTAGGTTATTATTACCCTCATTTGTCCCTTTTCAGTTTAGAAAGTCACTGTAAGAATCATCTTTCACGCTCACAAATCAGAGAGCATCTTATTTTTTTTATCAGTTTATTGGCTTCTTACAGTTTCTGACTTCTCATAAGCCTGCGTCATCCTCCTTAATTTCTTTTCTTGTTTGTTTTTGCCCAGTAACCTCACGATCCTACCAGTTCTTCCGTGCTACACCTTTGTCTGCTTAAGCCTTCCCACCTTTCAACATACGTCTTCAACATCAGTCCTAATCTACTGAAAAATGTCACCTCAGAGAAACGGGTACAATTGTACATGTATGCTCGATAATTGTTGGTGTACAACAACTGGCCATTAAAAACATCTGCATATTTGAAATGAGCCAGATAGCAGATCTATGTTTCAAGCATCTAGAACAGTACACCTGTTCTCCTGTGCCTTGGAAACTGACTTTACATTCTCATTTTCTTCATTGCTGCTCCGAATTAAGTAGCAATTTCTCATATCTTGGGTAAATTTCAAAATCTTTGGAACAAGAAACACACACTTTACTCATGCTGATAAAAGTATCTTTCATAGTGGCCCACACAGATGTGTTGATTGTGATTATTTACTAAGGTCTTAGGTGAGATTTTCAAGCTTATTTCATTTGCAGTGAGCTGTTATGCAAAATTTAACACTTTCTGTAAGTTTCTCTGCTGGCTTGAATTAGCATTTTATTCTGAACTTGGTTATAGAAAACCAATGTTTTTGGATAGCCTTTTGTTTAGAATGAACATTAGGCACATGGAAAATTTATTCTGCCTTATGCTTTCCTAGTTAATATTCTTGCCATAACTCATTCTTTCTTACCTTTTAAAATTATATTATAGTAAGCAAGCCTAAAATATTATTTTATTCCAAAAGTGCTTATATAATTTTTTTAAAAATACCAATTTAAAAAAATGCATGCATTTGCTGACATTTATGTTACTCTGCTTCACTGTACCTCCTTTATCACCTATGCTTTATTACCCAAGAAGTCAGTATGGTTTAGTCATGTCTTTCCACTGGGGAGAATTAGATTCAATACTGCAACCATTTAATTTTTTACTATCCCCTACAATTTAATTTAGATTTCACCTTGAATTGTTAATAACTTCTTCCCTTTACTCATTTGCACTTAAATAAAGGCAGAAAGTTCATTGGCAATGCAATGTCGTTTCTGGACTTCTACCTTTGTTAATTCATTTTAACCTACTTCATCTGTTTTGGGGTTTTTGTTTTGGGGTTTTGTTTGTTTCTTTGTTTGAAACTGTTTAATATTATTCTTTAAGGCTCTGTTTAGCTACCAATTAATTACTTGACTCAGGTTAAACGCAAACACAGAAAGCTGATGTTCCAGAGTCTGTTTTCCCATTAGCTACTGAAAAGCCTTCTCCATGTAAGTCTTCCTTTTTATTATTTCCCATTAGAGTGAGAAAGCTCCATTTTAATGCAAAAAAATGTTTGATGGCATTTTGTTTAATAGGTTTGCTTTTTGCAGTAGCCTTCTTAGTTAAAAAATAAGAATCCAAATGAATGAAAGGAGTGCTACACTCATTGGATCCTATGCATGACAAAAAAAGTAAAACAAAGGCTGACTTAATCTCTCAGCGAAGACTGCCAAGAAACTTGTAAGATTAGTCAGAATTGAGAATTCAAAAATTAGAAGCAAAAGGCAATGGCAAATATAGCAAAAAACACTGCTGCTTGAGTTTATTCCCTATATGGCTTGTTCAGAGTCTACTAACTCTGAGAAGACTGAATGGATTTATATTTAAATTCATCAGCCAGAAGTGGAATGTGCAGTCACTAAGATACTACAATTGTGTTTAAAAAATTACAGGAATTTAAACTTTTTTTACAAATTGCATAGAAAGAGGTGGGAAAAGATAGATATAGCAGCAGGGGAATTCAGTTTTCAAGTACTCAAGAGATCACCATTTATTTTTAAAGTAGTGTCTTACTGGGACTAGTGGCAATGGTAATTAGCTAAAATTGACAAGGTACTCATTGTGACATATTATGACAGGAAAGAATTTGTACCACATCTCTACTTTAGCACTTCAATATATTATAATAAGTTATCCTCATGGCCTCAGAAGGATATTCAAGTCTCCTCTTTTTTTTTTATGTTTTCTAACTCTGTCACATTTTCTAGTGTATTACTGTAAGTACTTCTATATCATCCAACTGTTCATAGGAGTCTCTCTATAAAATACAGTTTATATCTCCTAATCACTGACTTATTGACTTTTACCTCAATGCACAGCTACATAGAAGATTTCTTCTTGCTAAAGTATAAAAATCTTGCAGCATAATTTACTGTTTACCTTGAAATACAGGAAATCTTTGACACTTCAGAAGTACTCATTCTAAGAGTTAGGTTTTTGATTTATTATTTGTTTGGGAATTATGAAGCTTTGATTTTTTTTTCTTTGGTTAGTATTGCATTTTAGTGCATCTCAGAGAGCAAAAGAGTTTAGGAGTACATTAAAAATTGCTCAATAATTTAAAACCTTTGCTTGCTTAAAGCTACTAATGACACATCATCAGAAACACTAGATGACTGCCTAAACTTTACACTAATGCCTCTCAGATGAAAGGATTTTTTGACATGCAAAACAGCACAGGCAGGCAGCCTAGGAGTAACTACAAGAGAATATTGCATATCCTTTTTTTTTCTTTTCAGTTGGTTTATAAAGCAAAATATGCCCTTCTGACTTTGATCATTAAGCACCAGCGGTGAGGCAAGTGAAAAGGGCACTTTCCTTCAACAGTAGTCACAACCCCTATTAATATAAACACTATGGAAGTCTTCTAATACCTCCTATATGATATTGTTATTCAAGCAGTAGTTCAGTGTCCTTAGCTGAACTGGAAGCTCTCCAGCACAGGCGCCGTGCAATCAAGTTAATAAGATAAAAAAGTCTGCTTTTTAAAACTTAGACCCCACAGAGCATGGATACATCTCTGTTCTGTGCCAGGTTTTTTTGTAATTCAACAGCTTTCTATGAGAATTTCCACTTAAAAAGCATGATAGATATAAAAAAAGCTATAATTCATAACTGTAAAGCTGCAGTATGTAACATCTAAGGGTTTGTTTTGGGTCTATGCAATAGTCTAGCCCAATTACAAGATAATTGCTTCAGTGGTAATTTGTGTGTTCATTAAATGCAGAGGAACATAAATGGAGGGTAATGTCCTTTTGCCACTCATTAGTCTTGATAATAAATCACAAACCCTAGGTTCTCTGAATAAAAATGACTGTGTTTGGCTAGCATCAGCAGCATCTTTTCATGGAGACTCTGCATAGGGGTGAGAGTTCATTTCCTTTCAAAAACTAGAAATTCTAGGTGATACTGCTAAACCCCTGTCCATAGCTCTATGTCAAAAATGTCAGTTATGCGACACAGATCTTGGTTTAAAAGCACATTCTTCTCCATGTCATACAAAATGCTGAAGTAGAAAAATTCACCATTTGTGTTTCAGATACTGCGAGAGAATTTCACATTTTCAGTGATATGACTGGCACCATCTCGAATGTTGTCATACAATGGCCTGAGCAGAACTGTTCATGGGGGTCTCTGAAAACACTGCTAGTCTGCACTAGGCAGTAATAGAATTCATCATTTCAAGATGCTGGGTCTGATAACATTACACTTACAGCACTGAGCAAGCAACTTCCTGCACACAGAACAGGAGCCTCAATGGCACATGCCACAGGTTTTATTTCCGTGGTGTAGTAAGTCCCAGAATTTGATCACAGAGTATTTTCACAAGAGCTACTGAGACCTGAACTTTTAAAACAAGTTTTCTTTAAAAGTATTTTTTATTCTTTCTTTACTATATCCTCCCAGTGGTTTTTTCATTATGTCCATTCAGTAACACACAGCATGCAAATCACCCAGACATTACCTTCAGGAAACTCAGACCTAACAGAAAATGCTTGAAGTAATGCACTAAATCAAAATAACTTTTTTATTTTTTAAGCTGCATACTAAGAAAACAGCTAGAGATACGAAATACAGTCTTGAAAAGATCATCCTCTGATTAAGGCATAGGACTGGAAGTCAACAAATTTCAGCCTTTACCATAGCTCTGTCTCAGATCCTTAATAACTTTGGGATGTTTTTCACATCTGAAAACAATGATGATAGCAACTGTCCAAAAGTCTCAAAAGGTCCCTCTGAGGCTTTACTCTTCAGTGCTATTAAGAGTGATGAACTGTTTGTCAGAAGGCAATAAAGTACACAACACTATTATTTCATGTGGAGTGGATGGTAAGAACCGTGACTTCTGGCAGGATGACCACTTTTCTTTCTGGGTTCATGTCTACAAGTATTTGAGACTGACACCTGGGCCTCTTCCATTTTTAAAAATGTTTGAAGCATCAGTTCAGTTCTCCGCTTCTCTGAGCAGAAAATGATAAGGCCCTTCCTGGTCTCCATAGGATTTTCTCTATTTTATAGCAGTAATGTAGGAATACTAACTACTGGTAAAATAATTTAAGTTTAATAAATTTAATTTAATAATTTAAGTTGCAGAATGTGATACATTGATCCACATTTGAGCATGAAACTAGGCAGATGCTACCTATGGAGCTGACTGAGCAACAGCTCAGAATCGGATTATTGCTTCTAGTTAAAGACACTTCCAGACTAAGTAGTTGTAGAGGAAATGATACCTACAAATGTCTCAAGATCAGAATTAGGAAGAATCCAGTTCTGTATATAGGCACTAAGAGCAGGGTGGGGAAGGAAAGGCTGTGTTTCATTGTTTTTGCATATTTATGGTTGACATGCAGAACACTTTTGCATTCAGTGTTAAGTACTCACCATGTTTATAGAATAAATGTGTCTATGACAGAAATAGTATGTAGTCTCTCGAAATAAGTTTCTTATCATTCTCTGATTTTGTGATTATTTTTTACTAAAAAGAGCATGATGGACATTAGATCACCACTTTCTACTGAAATGTTGGACTTCCTGAAGGCTGTTGGATCCAGATTAAAAATTTAGTAGAGCTTCCACAGATCCACATATATAGTTCATAAAGTTGTTTAATTAATAGTAAAGCTCATTGTGAATGTTCCACACAAATGAAAAACCTAAAATCTGATTTCCTGATGTAAAGTCAAAATCAAATACTCCATTGTAGTTCTCTCTGACTCATACATCTTATACTGCACCAAAAAGTACATTCTTATTTTCAAAATAACAAAACATTAAATAGCATTTCCCAGACTCCGTATTGCATTATGGAAATCGTATGTCAGGTTTCCATTCCCTTTTGGCCTAGGCTCTTCAAATGAACATTTCCCACAATGCAATATGAACTTCTCTCTGCTCAAGCTGGCTGCTGGTACATGAAAGAAAAATTTGAATTCACCATAAAAGAAACTGGAAAGCAAAAAGGACCCTGGATGAAAAGGCATTGCATAATGTGTTCAGAATAGTCTTTGATTCTTTAGTCAACTACTGAAGTGCTGAAATGTCACCAACTATCAGTTTAAAAAAGAAAAAAAAGCTGAAAGCTGACTGGTATCTCTCAAAGCAATGCTACAAATATATCAAATCTGCTGTCACTTAAGTGCATTCTTAGTGTCAGAGTAGTTTGTGTCAAACTCTCAGTGCAAACTCTTGGCAGTGCATGAGTGACCGCCAATATGCTCTAGAAAAAGTTCAACTTCACAGAATTCTAAGAAAAAATTTCACTCTTTTAGAACAATTTTCTGTAGTATTTTATTCTCATAACCCATTTATGTGTAAAAACTCTTTAGAATTTTCTGACAATATCTGTCTGCTTAAAAATAAATAAATGAATACAGAGACATGTCAGTTTTACTAAATCTCCTTAAGAAATGACGTGTTTCCGGAATGTTTCCAGTGGATACTTGATGAGGTGGGAGAGGGGGAGTACTGCAAGTTTTTGTCAGTGAAACCTGGACCCACTCTAGCAGAGTGCCACATCCTGACAACTCTTTGGAGAATCTTTGCTCTTCTGAGATAAGCACTCTCAAAAGGATTACTGCTCACTGAGTCCTGGTAAGTGATTTCCCTTAATCCAGATCAATAGACTGGCATATCTATTTGCAGACCACAATCTCTAAAACATCTTTTGGAACCCAAGAATCATCTATCAGCCTTTTTTGCTGCCTTTCTTCCACCATAAAGTTGGCTAGAGTTTTTCCTGAGGGAAAAGATGTGGAATAAAGGTGAGCACACATTCGCATGTCTAGTGGTGTAAAAAGAAAATATTGCAGAACATTGTTTCCTGACCACTGTTTCAGGGGAACAGAAACTTCTTTTTATTTCTGTTTCCTTTTGGCAGCTCTTGTTTCACAGTGAGGCCCAGATGGGGCAGGGAAATAAGGGAGTACACAAAGTTCAAATAAGAAACAGATGTTGGGAAAAAGTGTTGAAACAATACTCAATGTCTCAACAGCTATTTGTTTCAGCACGAAGACTGTAATGAAAATACATTATAAAAAAGCATGTATCAGTATTCTGATGGAACTTAAGAACACATTAAGAACACAGCTTTTAAAAGTAACCTTATAAAGTTAAACATACTGAAACACTTTCATATTTAAATAGTTATTAACTAATTTTAGGATTTACATAATTACATTCTAATCTAACAATACAGAGCTTGGTAATATGATTTTGTAAGTTATTAGATAGCAAATTATTCTGAAATTAATTTCGTAGGCAAAAACACAACTGAAATCAGAGTTAGCAATGATATGCTAGTTTTCCAGCAGCTCCAGCAGGAGCTTTTGCAACTGCCTTTTTTTTAGTACTTATAGAGTAAACTACCATAATCTTAAATAATACCATAATCTTAAATAACTAATGACCATGAAGACTTTTCAGAAATGAAAGTCCTATTTGTTTCAAAAGTCACAATCTAGACTGACCCAACC